>NC_046224.1:34103415-34421331 GCF_009819885.2 Catharus ustulatus
AAGCATAACATAGAGCAATCACTTGCTCTGTAGCAACCTTAACGTATGGAGAATCAATTGCAGAAATAAACGGATTTTAACTACAGGAGCAAATGTAATTAGTAAGTAAGCTGTATCTGAACAATATAAGAGAAAAGGAAGCTTTTTTAAAAAGGTCTTTTGTTCCTTCAACTGAGAGCTTAATGGGCATTATTGTCACTTAGCACGTCCCCAAGGGCAGCTCTGCAACTGAAGGGAAGGAACGGGCAAAGGGTTGCTAGCTACAGTTTTCTGATCCCAAATGTTGTCAATGTTATAAGGTCACCAGAAATGTGTCTGGTCTAATACAAGTGTGAACCTGTGAAATGTCCGTGTCTGAGTTAGTCACAATAGGGTCCCTTTGTAAGCACTGGAGAAACACAGGCCTTTTTAGTGGGAAACGCATCTCATTCTCTGGTAGAAAACGGTTTTTGTGTGTGAGGGAGGCCGGGGTGCCCTGCCGAGGCCTCAGCCCCGCTGCGCTCCCCTCAGCGCTCGGGCAGCGCGGGCCGCCCCCTGCTGGCCACGCGGCCGAACCACACCTCCGGGCCTTCCCTCGTGGATCCTCCCCGCCCCGGGCACAACTTCCACAAAATTACACAAATGGTGCCCCCGGGTTGTAACTTAGCCTGCGAAACCTTGCTCCTGAAGGGGACAGGCCGGCAATATATGTTTTTTTCCCCAGATAATATACGGGTTTAAGTTAGAGTTCTCCATTTCCTCTGTGCATGTGTGTGTTTGTGAGAAGAGAAAAAGAGCAGTGGTGGCTTCAAACAGAAGACGGAACCTCAGTTATGGCTGTGAGAAGAAGGGCTGAGCCGTCTGCCTTCAGGAGCAACCTAAGAGTAAATGAAGCCAGGAATTCTCTTTTCAGAGTTCCTTTATACCAAGGATACTAAGTGTTTTTAAGCACCTGGTTTTGCCCAGTCCAAGCCTGGGCAAGAGTCTGGCCTTACTCTTTGGGTTTTAATCCTCCTTTATAAAATAAAAATAATTTTTTTGAAAAGCCCTTCTCTGGTTTTCAAGGATACTAAATATAAACAGATGGATCAGAGATCCTTGGCATTGGGTATTGTGGCAATGTCTTGCAAATATTTTAAGATTTCATCCTACATCCTTGACTCATGTTCTTGGCCTTTGAGAATGTGTCTTTACAGAAAGAAGAGTATGAAAAGCAAAACGTCAAACCCCCTACCCAAAAAAAACCCTTTAGCCTCTTACATGAAATATGGAATAATTATTGCAGTCTTGGTGTAAACCTTTAGTGAAAGTTGTTAAGCTTCTTATAATAAAAGCTTAAGAGGATGAGAATTATGTAAAGCCCAATTCCAAAAGTATTTTGTTCTGTGACATCTCTTGTCATGTTTCTGATACAGGCTGAGCCATTAGACAAATTCTTCAGAGACTACTTTGGTGTAGGTCCCTTCAAAGGTGCCAAAGAACTCTTTTTTTTTTTCCTTTTTTTTTCGGCTAATTTGCCTTAACATTTTTAATTTTGCTTTCCCTGGGGTTGAGATGGCTATAGTGTGCAAGACAACAATTGGCATGCTAGGAGAATAAACAATAGCATTCTCCTTTCCAGAAAGTATATTCCCTGCAGGAATTAAACCACGGGCTGGACACCAAGTCCTAGTTAGGACCTCTTGCCAATTTGTCTCTTTTATTGAAATAAAAGGAAGCTGGACGTGTATTGACAGGGACAATCTAAACTGGGAGGTTGGGAGGAGACACAGTCAGGACAGATTACCCAAACTGACCAAAGGTGTATTCTATACAATATGACATCATGCTCTGTACATGAGGTGGGGGGAATGTTCAGAGTGATGACATTTGACATCCTGTCACCAGTACATGTGATGGGGTTCTGCTTTCCTGCAGATGGCAGAACACCTGCTTTCCCATAGGAAGCAGGGACTTAATTCCTTGGTTTGCCTTGCTTATGTGCAAATCTTTTCTTTTGCCTATTAAACTTTCTTTATTTTAACCTAAGAGTTTTTCAGCTTTTATCCTTCCAATTCCTTTCCCCATCCCACTGACTGGAAAATGAGCAAGCAGCTGTGTGGGACTTGGTGGCTGTGTGGAAGGGCAGCAGTCAGGCCTCCCTCCTGCCCACCTCACACCAGCAGCCCACAGGAAACCAAGGGAGGATTACATGGCTCCCATACTAGCAAGACTCACATGAATTTACAGGTTGGAAGTGATCCTAAAGATCATCCAATCCCAATCTCTCCTGCAGTGGGCAGGGTCACCTTCCACTGGATGCAGCCCAGGGTATGGTAGGCTTTCTGGGCTGCAAGTGCACACTGCTGGCTCATGTTGAGTTTTTCATCAACCATCACCCCCCAAGTCTTTCTCTGCAGAGCTGCTCTCAATCACTTCTCCACTCAGCCTGTACGTGTGTCTGGGATTGCCCTGAACCAGGTGTGGGACCTTGCACTTAGTCTTGTTGAACTTCGTGAGATTCACATGGGACCATCTCTCTAATCAATTCCCTCTGGATGGCATCCCTTCCCTCCAGTGTGTTGGTGGCACCACACAGCTTGGTGTCATCAGCAATTTTGATGAGAGTGAACTCAATCCCACTGTCCATGTCATCTATAAAGATGAACAGTGTTGGTCCAAGTACCGGCCCCTGGAGGGACGCCACTACTGGAGAGACCATCCCTGGTCCCCACATGGACACTGACCTCTTGCCCTCAGCTCGTTGCCTGCGGCCTCTGAGAGGATGAACGCTACACCAGGCAGCAAGGCCCCGGCGCTTGGCCGCAGGGAACGAACCTTCCATGCGGGCGGTGCCATGTGCCGCGGAGGGGGCACCACAGCCCCCCCGCGCGCGGCTCGCCGACCGCTCCTTGGTACGGCCCACATCGCCTCGCCGCTTCCCGCCCCCGGCGCATGCGCGCTCGCAGCCGGCCTCGCCCCCGGGCTGTGCGCCTGCGCACCGGCCCGCACGTCAGCGGCGCGCGCCGGCCGTGGCGGCCCCCGCGCTGAGACTCGGCCGCCATGACCTCCGCGCTGGAGAACTACATCAACCGTATCCTCCATCCTCCGCCGGCACTCGCGGCACGGGGCGGCCGCACCGGCGCCGGCCTTCCCTCCTGAGCGCGGCCCTGACGGTGGGCCTGCTCGCGGCAGCGCGGTTCTGGTGCTTTGCTCATCCCTGTTGGCGGTGTCGGTTTCTCCTTACAGGAGTCTGGCCTGGCAGGCCGGAGCTTACCCGGAGAATAGGGTCCCCTACAGCACCCAGTGCTGCCGGGCTGAGCTTTGTCCGTGACGAGCGAGAATCGCGGTGGGCCTGCCCCCTTAAAGGGCTGCTAACATGTGTTTAGATAGCAGCTTAGCATCACTTGCTGAAAACCCGTGAGTTAGGGTTGTTGGAACGCTTTTGCTGCTCGTTTTTTTGTGCTCCTTGTAACCCATGGACACTTCAGTTTTGTTCACAAACAGTAAGCTAATGTAGAATTAGTCAGGATGATGAATACATCATTGTTGAGTTGGGAAAATCAGATAATCAGGAAGGGGTGCAGAATGCTAGCCTCAGATCACCACTGCAGAGCTATTTTTTAAGGACTTAAAGTGTTTATGAAACTTGTTTCAATTTTGAGGCAGTGCAGTTAATAATGGGAAGAGAGGTGAGCTCGAATATTTATTCTGTTTTTAAAGCTTTTTATGTTTGTGTATGACTGTCCTTGGCTGGGTGAAGATAAATTTTCAGGGAGAATGAAAAATACTATATTGTCAAATGTTTTTGTCAACCATGCCGCTTTAAAAAAAGTGCTGATAGGCTTTTTAGCTCTAAAAGGTTTATAAAACCTGTATTACATATGAACTTTTCAGAAAATGCTAATGGTTCTATTTCAGATGTGACTAAATGTTTCCTTAATAAAATATCAGGTACTGTTGCAGTAATTACTTCTGATGGAAGAATGATTGTGGTAAGACTTATGTTTTTTAACATTTTCCCCCATAAGGACTTCCTGTCATGGCGGTAAAGAAGCTCTGTTAGGATAGTCTCAAATATTCACACTACTAAATTATATAGTACAGAATAATTTTCATAAAGCTTACAAGAAGAATTTTATGAACACTTACCATTTCTTGCATGTCAGATCAGCTTTTTCTGTTGATAATTTTGTGTGTGCAGATGCTCTGGCCTTTTTGTCAAATGGCTTTTTCTGTGGGAATGCATCAATAAATGCATTTCTCTTCTGTTCAGTAATTTAGCTTCTATCTAAAATGTCTACTTTGTACTGTAAGCCCTTCAGCTTTCATGCCAAAATAATTTCTTCCCTATGGTTGTAGAAAAACATCAACTGGTGAATTGCCAGAGAATTGTTGTGGGTTTCTGTTAATACCTGAAAGCCTGAGCAAAGCCTGTGTGCTTTTCTTAAATTAGTTGTTGCTTTCCAAATTTCATTCTTTAGCAGTTTGTGTTTAAGCCAAAGAATAAAACCTGAATAGGACGTCTGTTCTCTAGTACCTTTATTTGGCAACTCTGTTTAAGATATCCTTGACAGCAAAGAGGGGAAATTTTCAGGGCAATAGGAGTATGCTTTTTTTTTTGTTTGTTTGTTTGTTTTTCAGGGAACACTCAAAGGTTTTGATCAGACCATAAACTTGATTCTGGATGAAAGCCATGAACGAGTGTTCAGTTCTTCACAAGGAGTTGAGCAAGTAGTGCTGGGCTTATACATTGTAAGAGGTGATAATGTGTAAGTATAGCATGTTCTTGTGAAATCTTTTAATACAAACTTTATGTGTATACACATGGGTTTGTGTGTAGTATCTATGTTTCTATATCCATAATTGTGTAAATCTTGATAGCCTCAGACATCTTGCATCTTTGTGGGTAGCACTGAAAGTGTTGTCAAAGGTGAGTCACCATCCCTGATGGTATTAAAAAGATGTGTAGAAGTGACACTTAGGGACATGTTTAGTGGTGGACTTGGCAGTGTTAGGTTAATGTTTGGTCTTGATCTTGCAGGTCTTTCCTAATAAATGTCTGTGATGCTGTGTTAAAAAGCAAACATCCACGCTTCTTTTACAGAAGTGATTACATGGTTATGTTGAGATTGAAGATGATCTGAGGGCTGGAGCACCTCTTCTACAAGGACAGGCTGAGAGATGATGAAGGAAAAGATAAAATAATCACTAAAAAATGAGATAGAACTTGAGTGCAAAAAGTCAGCAATCTGGTATACAAGAGGTTTTTTGTTGTTTTTTTTTTTTCCTTTAGAGCAGATGTTCACAGAGAGCACTTTATGATCTGGAAAATCCTTGAAGGTTCTGACTTGACAGTGTAGCAAGTGTTGAAACCAATGTAGGAGGGACATGTCAAATGTATGAGTTGGTATTTGATGTAAAATTCCCTTACAAAATGAGGGTGAAAGCTCATTGAGTGCAGAGAAAAGTAGCTGGTGTACCAAACCATGGGAGGGTCACAAGAGAAGTAGAAAGAAGGCCTGGTAGGTGGGCCAGCTAGGAAGATTACTTTTGCAGCAGCAGCATTCTGAAGCTGATGGCAAAAGTAAGATTATTTTTTAATCACAGCTGGAAAAAAGAGTATGTTGCAGTGACCAGCATATGAGGCTAGATAGGAATTTTCATCTTCTAATGCTAATGGGTATTTCTGTACAACAAAATGCCAAGACTTTAATTGATATCTAGGTGCATTTATCAAACATCATTGAGAAAGTGGATCATTCTGAATGCTTTCATTACTTTTGACTTAAACTTTTATGAAAAAGTAATTTGACACATGTACAGAGATGGGCTATGCATGCCACTCTGCCAGTAGCTTTTAATTCAGATAATAAAATGTGTATAAAACAGCAGATAATGGTTTATTACTTCACTGTTTCATTATGCAGTTGAAATGTATGATGAAAGACATCATCATACAGCCACACTACGCAAATATATTCAAAATATGCTTCTGTGAAATGTAACTTTTTTTTTGCAATCTTAACAAACTCAAACATATTTATTACTAGTAATCATGCAACTCTTCAACATGCTGAAATTCAGCATTCTTATGGGAAGAAGTAAAAAGAATCAACAGCTAAGTAACAGTAACTTCAAAATAGGGGACTCTCATGAAATAAGGAAGCTGTTGAAAAATCAAAGGAAAGAAACAGTCATGATGCAAAGTACTTTGAGCATTCCAGTGTGCATCGCTAGAAGCTCTCATGGAATAAACAGCATCAGTCAGAAGAAGTTGGTATAGTTCAAGTAAGGGTTGCTAGAAGATAAAATACAGTTTCTGCTTTAGAACTGTGTGATATGATTTCAACAAATAATAACATGATTTTTTTTTATTGCAGTGCTGTGATTGGTGAAATTGATGAAGAGACAGATTCAGCTCTTGACTTAGGGAATATTCGAGCAGAACCTTTAAACTCAGTTGTGCACTGAAAAGATGAAAATGCACAGGGACTTTGTAAATCTTTGGTTGTACAGACCTATTTCGCAATGTGGACAGTTTCTACAAATTGTGTTTAATTTGTTTAGTCACCATTTTTTTATTATGAATATGGTGTAGTTTTGCATGTAAATTAAAGTTTCTACATTTTGCTAAAGATAATTTCATTGAATTTCTTTTGGGATTTCATGCTGCGTAATTTCACTGGGAAATGCAATCAGTATCAATGATGGTCCTGATACTGTGTTTGTATACCTTGTTCTTAAAATAAGATCTCATTCCTAAAGGTAAACCAAGGTTTTTCATGTTAACCCAGGATTATTTGAAGGTGGATGTGTAACAGTCAATTTAACCATCTCTAAATGTAGTTGTGGCTGTAAGTAGAAAATTGTTCTTTGTAGTTTTTTTGTGTATGTGTGTAGTGTAGAAAGAAAGAACGTTAAAAGCTTTCACAGTCAAATTAGTGACTTGTGCACATAATACTTTTTTTTTGTCATGTCAGACTTTGTTGTTCCCCAAGACTATACTGGAAGTGTGGGAGTTTGTAATGCCTTGATCTTTGCAGACAAATTAGAGAAACAGACTTCTGAGCAGGAACAAAAAACTCAAATGCATGCATTTATTTGGAACCCGTTAAATTCTAGACCAACTCATTCTCTATCTTCACCTTTCAGCAGTTGTGTTGCTCAAAATTTGGGTAAGATTTACAGAATGAGAATTCTGTGTTTGCTAATGTGTAACCGTTGTCTTAGAATGTAGTTTAGAAGACACAGAAGTACTTTAGGTAGGTAAAGGTAGGTAAATTATTTATTTTGAAAGCAATCTGCCTTAATATTGAATATAAGAATTCCATGTAACAATGATCACTTATAGACCTCTTATACATCAGCCACAGCCAAGCTA
The DNA here is from genome assembly GCF_009819885.2 of Catharus ustulatus. NCBI lineage: Eukaryota > Metazoa > Chordata > Aves > Passeriformes > Turdidae > Catharus > Catharus ustulatus. The sequence goes on from NC_046224.1 coordinate 34,110,758, forward strand.
AGTGGGACAAGCTCTGTGCAGCATAGTATGTTTGAGGCCACATCAGCATGAAGAAGTCTACTCTTGACCAAAGCTGTTTTTGTTATTCTCTGATGTCCCACGGGTCCAGTATTTTTCCCTGTATATAAATGTGCTGTCAAAGAAAAAAGGAATTTTAACGTGCATATTAGGGGGTTTTATACTGATTTTAATACTAAGTGGGATTTGGTACTTTCCAATTGCAAGTTCACTGTTTTGAAACCAAATACATTGAAGTGAAAATACTTGTTCTCCATAAAATGTGTCTCAATTCTTGTAGCTTCCAGCTTCTTTTCTAAGATTCTTCTAGGTGGAGCCTATGAAGCCCAGCAAACCTTTTTTTTGCCTTTATCCAGCTTGTGATCTAGTAATTGTTGTGTTCTGTCCATGTCTCTTTTGGGAACTGCTGAGCAGATACTGAATAATTCAAATCAGGATTTTCCTGTGATTACCAGAAGTCAGTACTTAACTGGCTATAATTCATTATGTCAAAAGAATCAGTTTCATTAAACAGTTAACAAAAAAGCCGTTTTGCTACTGAAATGTGATACCTGCACAAGAGAAAAGAAAGTATAGGAACTGAATTGTATTGATAAATAAAAAGCAGATTATTAAATTAGGTATTTTAGAGCTCACCAAAAAGTGCAGAGGCAAAGAGTGGAGTTAGGATGAGCAGATTTTTAATGCACTACTTATTGTTGGATTAGGAGAGTTGTAGTTGAAACATAGGGATTGAATACTTCTAGAAGCACTGGAAAAACTATGGAAATATGTTGTCTTATAGTTGAGAAATCATGTTTGAAGATTAATCATGGAGTGCTAATGCATATGGAGATCATCTACCTCAAACACATAATTTGCAGTGCAACTCCTTGGTCCTGTCTTTGCCTGAGGATTTAAAATGCAAGGTGCTGGTGTGAGTTGAAACTATTTTCTGTGACCTTGAAATGCTGATCTCAGATACAAAGCTGTGGAACAATGGCAGTGAAATTGATCAGTAAGATCAAGGGACTGACCAGATGAGAATTCCAGTTGTTGAAGGTAGAAAATCATGATCTGGAAAGTGATAGTTTCGCAGAGTAAGGTGTTAAAAACATAGATTGCTAATCCTGTGTTTTCCCCTTCAAGTGACTGGCCTCAGTTGTTGCATTTTCTTTTCTGAGCCTGTGAACCTGTGTTTAGGGAGGTGGGGAGCTACAGCTTGAAGAAATAAAATGTGTCTGCACTTACTGGCTGACCTAAACTTAGGGCATTCTCCAAGTGATTACTGAGAAAGATAAATGCAAACTCCCTTTTAGAAAAGGATCCTGATAAAAGGTGACTGCAAAGCCCAGATGGGTTGATGATATGCAGTTGATTGTAAAATTGACTGTTCTGCTATGAGATAGGCAAAGGATAGCCAGCTTAGGTCTGATTGGGATTGTCTCCACCTCTGCAAAGATGGAGCCTGCTCAAAAGCAAAGTTCTGTCTAAAACCTTAAAATTGACACTTTGGAGGTTGCTTACCTTCATGCTTAGCAGCAATGCAAAGCTTATCAGAGTTGTGATTTTTGGCTTACGCTCATGTTTTGTTTCAGTTTCTGCTCCAACATTTCTTTCAATTTAATGTCACTGACTTTGTTCTGTATTTGACCAAAGCCTCTTCTGGATGTAATGGTGAAGGGATCAAAGCCAGGAGACCTGGTCAGAAGGGATTTCTTGAAATCAAATCTAAGACTTGGTAATTCTTTCAAAAATTCTATGATGCAATTAAAAGCTTTGTGAGCTTTCAGGGACTCTAAGCTATAGTGGCTAACTAGGTACCTGTAAGTGCAGAGAAATCACTCAATAAAACAGTATTTCATGCATGAAGTTGAATCATAACCAGTCTGAAAGAGTATTTTCACTGAATCAAGCCCATGGCGCAGTTTAGGCTAAAAAACAGATCACCAATGAGAATAGTTTGTTACTGTTTTCATAAATGAAGAAAGATGGGAAAAATCAATGGGATTGAAACCACAAAGTGGACATAGAGTGATGGCCTAGTATTAGTGATTGGGAAGAAAGTTAGAGACTGCTAGTTCCTCAGAGGAAGAGTAGGGGTGGAAGTTCAGAACATGTAAAGCCTATGTATGTGTCTTCACACTAGCCAAACTGCAGGCAGTGTTGCAAGCACATTGAAGGTGGTAAAAAGGTACAACAGAGCAAATAAAGAGCTGAATTTTTGAAAGGAGAACTTAACTCCTCAGCTGCTGAAGAGGTATGAAAGAGGACTGGATGCAATGAGAAAAGAGCACCACAGATAATAGTTCTGCATTGAGCAGGGTCTGTCGATCATTGTGTGCTGGCTGGCTGGGTTGAAGGTTTCCTGTTTAATGCTGATTGCAGAGATGTAGCAAAGCAGATTTTTCCTGGGAGATAAGTTGTATTGTCTGCAAAATGTCTTTGCTTTATTCTTCCTGAAGAGAAAAGTGCTTTCAACAAAAAAAGAGTTATTCTCTTTTTGGAACTGAAGGGGGCTTCCTATGCGTTCTGACTGCTGGTGCCTTATGACTGTCATCTGGTTCCATGGGCTATATGAAGAGCCATGCTGAGATCACAAATACATTTCTCCTGAAACTGTCTTCCTGAGCCTAGATTAAAGATTCAGTAAATAACAGGTGATACTCAATAAAAACTAGTGAGTCCTTGCAGAGTAAGAAACATACTATACAAAAACGAGAAGGGCAAAGAGAGGTGATACTAAGGCCAAAAGGAAGTAATGCTGAATTTGAGGTAATTGTCATATGCCATTTCCTGCATTGTCATAGGTTGGTCACTTCCTCCCTTTGTTTGGTTAGTAGACATCTTGGATGAAAGGACAACTCTTGACTAGTAGAGGAAAAGAATTCGTCCAGTGAAATGAATTAGCTGGTTTATAAAGAGACCAAGTAAATTAATTTGGTGTGCATGAAGAAATACAGAAACTACCTTCTGTGGTCCAAAGGCAGTTTCTCTACGTGTAATCCACGTTAAATTCCTCCATGTCCCTTTCACATACTTGGAGTCAAAGTGCTTCAAATACTGTGTGGCCTACAAGTGGGTTACTGGCTGTACTGGATTGAAAGAACATGTGTACCATTTTGAGGATCCAACAGTGGACAATTTCTGTACAACTTGACCTTTGCTTCAACTATAGCCTGTTGTCCTTAGCCCTGGAGGTAATGTTCATTTTTCAATCCATTTTATAAGTAAACAGCTGAGATATGCATCAAACACTGTGATAGAACCGAAGATAAAATGCAGGTTGATGGTATTTACCTCATGGCAATTGTCATACTACTTTCATAGCAAATGTACCAGATCTGTGTGCCTGAGTAGGTGTTTTGTACCCATGGCAACATAATTCCACGAATTGGCCTCTGCTGCATGCTTCTGCATTCTGCTAGGAATTTTATTCTGCAGATTAATAGATAAATCATCCTTAAATACCAGGGTTGTGATCTCCATGCATTAGTATGAAAGGATTTAGTTTCTTCGACAAATACTAGGTCACGTGCTGTTGCTCCTTTAGGAATTAAATTACAATGACCACAACAGCGCTTCTCAAGAAGAAGCCTCAGTTGAAGAGACTTGGAAACTGTGAATGTGAGTTATGCCAGTTAAAACAGCAAGATGTTTGCTTGTTATATTTGGCCTATAATACATTTGGTGGCACTTGTGTATGCTACTCTACTAATTTTTACTAATGGAGTCTTATTTCTGCTTTCCAGTTGAGAGAACTGCGGCTTATTAATAAGAATAATGAAAGCAATTTGGTGGATTAAGTGGAACTTACAGTAGCCAGGAAAACTGAGTCATATCAATCAGTTTTTAGCTTCTTTATTGCTTAAATAATAAGGCATTATAACTTCCAGTAACTATACCTATGCTATAGGTAGAGTAATATCTATTCATGGACAAAAAACTATGAAACCCAGATGCACCAGAAGCTTAAGATTCTTGAAGTTTGGGAGGGAAAACTTCTACCAGACTTAGGTTAAAAATACATGACAGAAGATAGTAAAGAGCCAGGCAAATCCTGTTCCTGAGAGCCTCTCTCAGTGTGCTATATTTTGCCTTAGAATCCTTTTCAGGGGCTTTTTTTTTCCTGTAATTTTTGCAGTAATAGAACTGCTGTTATTTCTTATATCAGTAGCATTTTCCCTGAAGGAAATAAAAGCTCCATTGACGCAGGTGAAAATCAAAGCTGAAAATACAACAGCATTCAGACTTTTGCCAAATGCTGCTTGCTAGCCCTAAAAGCAGGACTTATCTACTTGTTAATGTTCCTTCCTGGAGCCTTGCAGCACGTTCCAGGAGCTCTGGAACTTGCTTGGAACAATGTGCTGCTGCCGTTCAGCCTTACATCAGTAATAGTGCCACCGGATGCCAAAAAGTTTCACTCAGTACTCAACTTCTTTCCTGCTACTTGCACTTTTAGATGAAAGGCTTTGATTAATTTGGGGAAGACAAGCACATGTGCATGTACTGCTTTTGTCTGCTAAAAACCTCTTTAATGGCTTTCTTATTTTACATTCTAGGTTTATTTTATCTTTAGTATCAAATCCAGCAGTGGTGATTACAGTGCTCTGTGTAGAAATGGCAGTGGAAGTTATGCAGGTGGAGAAATTGAAGAAGCTGGATCTGAAGTACTCTAATGCAAAAATAATAGAAATAACTACACAGATACAGTTATTGTATCTGTACAAATAATTCATCTTTTAAGAAATACTGAGAAATTGTGAGAAAATATTTTCTACTCAAAATATTTTAAGGCACTGGAATTTTATATAGAAGTTTTCTATCCTAAGATGTTACTTTTTAGTTATGGTTATTGTTTTGTAATTTTGTGGTTAAATTTTTGGTAATTCTTGTGTAATTTTCAGACTTCAACTCTATTTATGATGCAGGAAACCTGTATACACATAAATGCTGCCATGTTTCTGCAAACTGGCCAGAGCTGCTGTTGGTGCATGGGTGGCATTTGCAGCATTCACATTGAAGAACATGTGTGTGCTGTAGAGCCCTTGGATACAGGGGATAGGTTGTGAAGCTTGTATTCAAAGCAGCATGCATGCAAAAGACCAGGAAAAAACATACAGCAATAAATCCCCTAGCTATCTACAACCATTTCAAATTTGCTTTGTAATTATCATGTAATTTGCCATGTAATTATCACCTCATCTGTACCATTTCATGCATACAGACCAAATGTACGAGAGTTCTGTTCTGCACCAAGTTACAAGACTGGACAGAAGCCAAGGCAGGAAGTGATTATGGCTAAGGAGCTGATGCTGATTGAAAATGTGTGATGCTGTGGAGGAAATATCAGACAATAGAACCTCAGTCAGTTTGGAAACAGATTTAAAAACCAGCACATTCGGATGTAAACAGTCAATAGGACTGCAGCCAGCCTTTCTCCTAACAATTAGATCATTAGCAGTAGGAGCATGCAGAATGATGTCCATGATTAAAGTGCAAGTGCAAAATCCATGAACACGTGTGCTCGTCAATGCTGAACGGAAACAGCCTTCTTGCTTTTTGCCATGTTTCTTCTAGGATTGTCCCAACTCATCCTGGATACAAGAGTCAGGCGTAAGTGCAGCTTAAATCTAGGAAGTGCAAATGGTCAAGGACTTTGAAAAGAAAGGTTTAAGGTTATTTTGTATAACTATGACAAAGTAGGATCACTCTCTGGAATTGCACTTCCGATTTTCAAGACAGCTTCTGTGAAAATTCATCAGCTCATATTCAATTAAAATTGTCAGGATCCAAGTGGAAACAGTCTCTGATAAGAAATGGAACAGAACTATTGTTGTTATTTAAGTGATGATCATTATGTGAGTGAAGGGGACAGCTTCCTAATTTGTCTAGAGACTAGTTTAACTTCTTTCATAATTTATAACATCCATCAAGCAGTTTTGAGTTTTATGCTGCAACTACTGATTTCACCATTTTACGGAAGTCCAGCCAATGCAGAAAGCAGTGAGAAAGGCAAACATTAATGTGTTTGTATATATCCATTCCATTTATGCATAAGACAAGTACAATGTTTTATAAGTACACTGTATGTGTCAATAGTTTTGAGTTTGGTTCTAATTATGCTTTTCTAAGTTTCAACAGCAAAGTGCAGAGGGCAGCAAAATGGTCCTTAGCTAAAAGGGAATTACCAGGCCACCCTACTGTTATTGCCACTCTTCAATACACAGGTATTGCGGAGCAGTGCCCTCCACCATCTTGGGTCTTTAAGCAGCTGAGCATTAGTTATGAAAGTACTGAAGTTTCCATGCTGTCTGCCATGAGCCACCTGAGCCTTAGTAACTTAATGAAGTGAGAAACTTCTTAGATGACACTAAGATGACAGAGGTTCTACCGCAGGACTCTAAAAGGCCTTATCAGTGAACATAATCTAGACAGGGAGAAGTACAGCTGAGTTACAAAAGGCAGTGAGCAACTTCTTTCACCTGCACTTCTGGTACTTATTTTTATCTGTTTTTTCCTGAGTGCATTCCCAGAACATCGACACATCTTGTCTTCTGTGTTCAAAATGAAAGTTGGTTTTTCTCACAGTGACTTAGATCCAGATGGTGAAATGAAACTGCAGGATTTCATTTAGAAATAAAGTTGGAAAGCAATATAGTCATTTAGAAGAGGAGATTAAATTTAGCCCATGTTTAAAGTAACTGCTTCTTTATCCAAAAAATGATCGGTAAACATTAAATCCTCATGCCCAAATATGTCCTCTTCTTAATGGAAGAAGACTTGGCTCCACTGTGGATACCAAGAAATCAACCAGGTTTTAAAATCCAGCTTCTTCAAAATATCAGTGTGTTCCCTGGCTACAGCCCTGCAACTCTTGAAAAAGAGGAAAAAGACAAGTGGAGGGAGGGAGAGAAAGGAGAAAAGAGACTGAGAAACACAGTAAAGATCATAAATATCACCACCCCATAGGTTCTGATGATAGCCTGTTGCTGTAGTGGCTGCAGACTGTATCCATCAAGAGAGAAGAAAAGAGTCCACAAAACACCAGGTCCATGGGGTTTATATTATGCTGAGACTAGCTGGAAAGGCCCCCTGTAATTCCCCTAGGTTTATGTACCACTGGATCATGGGACATTTCATGAGTCACTGACATCTTCTAAGATGTTGCAGCTCTCTCTTACCCAGTATATCCCAATCAATCACAGCCCATCCACCAAGATGAATGCCTTCATCCTAGGGTACTTCAGAGCTGAGCCATTATGTAAGGGAAGATATTGGCATGGTAAGGACTATCCCACTTTACAGGATTTGCTTTAGCCTCTTCCCTTATCTGGAAACCCAGTTTGTAGCCTCAGGTGTGCACATACATCTGCACTGAGGAGGCCACTCTGTGCATCACTAGCCAAGCACTATCCGACCAATTGTTTGAGCCAGTTCTGTCTCTTGCAGAACTTGGGCAGTTACTACGAATGGTTGAGTGTTTGCTTCATTCATCTGTAGCAGGCCAGTCTCTCACAGGAGAACAAGCACAGGCAACATGCATTTGTGAGCCCAGGAGAGCGCTGGAGAGGTCCATGAGCAGGGACAGGGTGGAAAGCAGTGCCAAGAAAGGGAACAATAAAACAAAGCCAGGTTCTAGATTGCAAAATTTATTAAATATCAAGTTCAAGTAAATACAGTGGAATAGCTACACAAAAATGTATTAATATAAAAAGGAAGTGTCACAGCAGCATTTAATGCTTTTCTCACTATCTGTCAACTCAAGCCCTTGAAACAGTGGGCAAAACCCTAAAATTCTTTCAGTATTCATTCATCTCAGTGCAATCACTCTTACTTTTCCAAAACTGGGACTTTGTTCTATCCTCTGCTGGTGACTTTTGCAGAGGGGAAATTCATATCTTAATTAAAAACTGGTAACTCCCTGAAATAAGTAAAACTGTTTATATGGTTGCTATCAATTTTTTACCACATCTGGGCTTCAGACACCAACCTCAGCTGCTAGCAGCAACAAGAAGACTGGGTATCCAATCACACAAGTTCTGGAAAAGTACTGAGGAAAGTTGATAATATTAATGCTCCTTTTTCCCCCCCTCCCACTGGAAGTGTTTTCAGGTGTACCACAAGTGTTTAAGCAAGAGCTGCAAAAGTCTGAAGCTGCAGCAATTTTTAATACAGAAATCAACATCAATACGATGAGAGGTACTGAGTTTGAATATCCCTTATGATACTCAAGTGTATTGTGACAGTGACTGATCATGAAGCTAGGTTGCCCATGGAGGCTTTGGAGTTTCCATTTTTAAATAATTAAAAAACCTACACAAATCTGGGAAACTACCTAAAGGTGGTCCTCCTAGAGCAGGAGGACAAGAACAAATAGCCTCCCAGAGGTCCCTTCCAATCTCACTCATTCTGTGATACTAAATAAAAATATCAAAAAAGACCATAAAACAAGTCTTGGCACTGCTACACACTCACCGTCATTTCAAACCTATGTTGCATAAAGTGACAAAAATGTAAAGTGCCTTTTTCTCCAGCTTGAATACCACTATAAGTTAATTAGCAGAAATTAGTCACTGCATCAGGACTGCAGCACTGGGCTCAAAGCACATCAAATGATGTCCTAAGCATTGAAATAACACTGGATAACTTACAAACACATTGAAATGATTAAACAGAACAAAGGGAATGCTTTTATAAAAACACAGAACATGAGTGGAGCAACATAATGGATCTACTGTAAGAGGAAACATTGCTGACAGTTTTGTCAAGCTCAAGAATCCAGATCAGCCATTCTCCTGCTCAGAAAAAACAGATGAGTGCACTGTGCTTGACATCCATGTAATAGAGTTTATATTCAGACTAAAATAAACAAGTTTTCACATCTGAAGTGGGAAGAAGAACCAACAGAACCATAGATGCTCCATTAAACCAAAAAATGTCCAGAGTCTTTCCACAGCATTTCATTCAAATCATGTAATTTTTGGTTAAAACATCACGGTACTCCTCTATTGCTTTACAAAGGGGATCCTGGTCTACATGAACGTTTTTTGAAGATCCGGCACATCCAGTTTCAAGTTCAGCAGTGGCTGTGGGGAAAAGAGACAACATTCCTTATGCTATTTTTACAGCAGTCAGGAAGAAATAAAACACTGTAAGAAGATTTTGCATAACTTGAGAGTCTCTAAACCTGAACAAGACTTTAAAATTTCCAAGGACACCTAACAAGGGAAGAGCTGGGCGAAAAGGAAGAAACACATTTTGTGCATATTTGCTTATCAGTGAACAGATTTGTAAAGCTAGTGACAGACATTCTGGAGGCTACACACTGAACATCTCCTGGGACTCCACACGACTCCAGGGGCCCTTAACAGTGTTAATTCTTAGCATAGCTCCTGCAGAGCTCTTCAGCCTGAAGTCTCTGTGTTCCTTAAATGTTCAAAGCCACGATTTATTGGAACACTGCAGCTACACAACTGCAGTCCCTGCAAAGCAGGGAGGACCAGTTCTCATGAAGCAGGTGGATTTCTTCTTTGGATGCCTGGCCTCAAACTGTAGAGTGTTTTATGCTCCATGTTGCAAGCACTGAACTCATGTTTGCCTAAACACTACTGAACAATCTCTTCTTGAAGAAATGTTTTTTCCTCCCTGATCATGTGCTTCTTACTTATTCAAAACAAGACTGCCAAGACCTAGGCTACAAAGACAAGCCATGAAACATAGGAAGAAAAATCAAGCTCTAACAGCAGACAACATGTATGGTATGGTACAGTACTGAATGCGATCCATGTACAGGGAAGGAAGGGATGGCTGAAGTCTACGAAGATCTATAAAAATCAATAAAAATCTGGGGGCTTCTTTGATGTTTTTGCTGAAGATTAACTCTAGTGAAGGGCAACTTCATTTTAAACTGAGTGTTTCTGTTTGAGCCAGTGGATGAATTTTCTTCTTGGTTTTTTTTGTAGGCGAGTGCATAAAATTCTGTGCAATATTTTGGGAAGCAGAAATTTTTCATGTTCAATTTCACATTCTAAACTGGACAGCTAGCAGAAAAAAATCTCTGTGCTTAGCAGAGGAAGTTGAAAATAATGGCTTGAAAGCTGTCAAGACATAGAAACAGTCACCTTTTTCCTTAAAAACACTCCTAATGTAATAACACATTACCTTCTTTCAGTTCCTTAGTGATTTTTTCATCCAGTTCCTGACGTACCTAGAATTATACACCAAATACACAGTTAAGATATAGTATGACTCACCTGTAACTGCTAAAACACCTAAAACATTCTTACACCCCACAGACAACATGATAAAACCTAAAAATATCATGCAAATGGAGATGATGGCCCATGACGGCCAAGAAGATGCCGAAGGCCTTGGACCACATTAGCAATGTAGAAAGGCTGAGAGAGCTGTGACTGTTTCTTTCCTGGGGTAGACAAAGCTCAGGTGACCTTGTCTGTGTGTATTAACTACTGGGAGAGTGGCGTAACAGAGATGGAGCCCAACTCATCTCAGTGGTGTCAAAAGAACAACTCCCCCCAAGCCTCAAGTATTTTTCAAGTGCGGACAAGCAGCAGTAAAAGCCTGGGGAAATGGGATCCCCCCTAGAACGTGAACTGATACATGGGTAGTGGAGGAAGCAGGAAATCTAAGGCCTAGACCAAAAGATGACCGAAAGCAGCACTAATCCTAAGCAAAGCTGCAGTAGTTGAGCTGTTGGAAAAAAGCACTTTCCCCAGTTTATGAAGCCTTCACAAGAACCAGAAGGTCCACAGGACCCTCTGCAACATGTGTGGATGAATCAAGAGAACAAAAATCTTATTTACCTCTTACTTATTCCAGTAACCTTTTTGTGATTCTGATCCCCACCCAAGGAAAGAGAAATAGGTGGAAATAAAGCAAACACATGGATTTCTCTGAAAAGGAATGGAAAGGCTTTTGCATGAAAATACACCTTTGGGACTTTGACAGTGTCTCCACTGTCCTTCTGCCCCCTCTGGAGAAGGCCCGAAGCAGCAAGGCCTGCACAACAGGCCCTGACTGAGGCCTGGAGCCAAAGATGACCTATAGATGAGCCTTCCAAACAAATGTTATCTACATATATTTGCTCATGAACAAAGCATTGTTCTATGTGTGCCTTTATTGGCAGAACACGTATTTACCTTTCCGCATCTAGAAAATGGATGAGGCCACATCTGGCCTAACCAGGGGGTATAGGATCAAAATCAACTCTCTTGGTTCCTCCTTGAGCCCTGGCAAGGCTCTGAGAGAAAGCCCAACAGGAGGATGAAATGACACAATGCCAGTTTGTTTGTTTAACAGTGTAAAAGCTGGGCTACTGTCACAGCAAAGTTGGGAGAGCCTGGTGGCCTGCAAGGTGGACACAACACAGGAGTTCCCAGAACCTTGGTTTTCCAGTCCTTCACTGTGACACCTTCCCCCCACAGCTGAGGTGTCTCAGACCAGGATGATGGCAAAGTATTGGAGTAACTGGTGATCTATCTTTCTTTATCACTATCGGCATTCTTTTGCAGTAATCATTAGGTACATTGCTTAGCTTGTCCTTTGTAATTCTTTACTAATGATTCTATGCTTTGATTAGCTTAGCATATCCTTCCAGAATTCTCTGCAGTTTTACTGCAGAATTTGAGTGAATTCCACTATGCCTCAAGTTGGTGTCTGTGTCCTGAGCAGGTACCTCTCACTGCATAGCTCTTCAGGCAGTAATATACTGGGTGACTTGCAGCAGTCACCATCTCAGTAATTCTGCTCCAGGAAGTGATGGTGACTTACTGCTTACCCCCACAGCTTCTTGTGCACAGCTTCTTGTACCCACAGCTTTATAAGCTTCATCTTCTAAGACTCCATGAGATGATACTCAGAGTCAAGAACTCAACTTCAGAGCAGTACTGCTACTGCACACACAACCGCTGCTGCTAGCCAGAACTTTTTGACTGTCAGAACAGGCGAGGACAGTTAGGAACCTTCTCCTCTAGTTTAACCAAGTTTCATGAGAAGATACGAAATCCATACATACGGTGCCATCTTATAGAAGCTGAACTACTACAGAAGCTATAACTTCACAAAGACATAAAGCACAGAACTACTCAGCAGCAAGTCACTGTTTCACTCAGAGAAACCAGCAACTTCAAAGTGTTCCCAGCTTGAGGCCAATGTGAACGCATCGGTAAGTTTGAATCAAATTCTAGCAGCATAAATAGACAAAACATTTCCAGTAGCACTCAAGCGTAAACAGTAGAGGCTACAAACCTTGTCACATCTCTGGCTGCAGAGAAGAGAGAGAAGAATTTTGATTAAGGAGCTGAAGAAGAAAGAAAAAAAGCCTGAAGTTCAAAGGTCTTCAGTGAGACAAAAGAACATGCCCTACCTGTACATGAGGCAACGAAAAAGCTCACAATAGAAAGAGCACTAAAATACAAGAGGGCAGATGGAAAATGAAACCAGGAACAGAAGTTGAGAGAGTGTAGGGAGCTGACATCCCCTTTCTCACATTCTGTAGGGAAACTGGTTTCATAAATCCACCGATTCACACTGGTTGCAGCTAGCAGAGCTAGCACCCACATTCATCAGCACCAGCCTTTGGCACAGTTGTTAGGATTTAAGCTTGACAGTTTATAAATATAACAAGCGGCCTTGAGTCCCAACATCTTCTTGCATTACTTGCAGCAGACATCACCTGCCCTAGGCTATGCACTACGTTTCCCAGTTATGCTGCACAGAACACTAACAGTACTTCCTGTATATGACTTGGAGAGGGAAGACCAGGCTTTAAGACTTTCCTGAACACACTGAACATTGAGGTACTTGAGGCTACAGGTGGTGCCATGTCAGTCTCAGTTGCTCTTTAATTGGTAATTTCAGGAAGACTTATCAGAACAGAATGAGCATTTCAATTTAGTGTAAGGGAGGATAAATTCACAGCAGGAAATCTTAGTCCCAGACACCAGACTTCTGCATGGATTGAGAGGAATGTGGCATGCTGAGATTCCCCTCTTAAGAGAACCTGGCTGAATTGGTAAGAAATAGGTAAGTTTTCTGTGGGTATAGCAGTTGACTCACCCTTATTCAAGGAAGAAAACTTCAGAGTTTGATACATTATTAGTTCAAAGGGAATCCTAAGAAGACAAACTGTTTATATTATGAGTGAATGATCCTCAGCTCTTCTGGTGACAACAAACTAAAAGTCTCCTCAGGTTGTGATCAAGAGCAGAGAGAACTTCAGCGGACTAGGTTCTACCAACAAAACTGCACTAGGAAGGAAAAATATTAGTATAGAAGAAAGCCCCCAAATTAAAAAGCAAATCCCCTCTGGACATCAGTAATTGAAGACTAGGAAAATGTCATACAGAACTGTTCAACAACTTTGAGAGAATGCTCAAAGTTGTAAGACACACATGCTCAGAAGAAACTCTATGGGTGCTGCTGAAGTCAGGACACTAAGAGAGAACAGTATCACCATTCTCAGATCTAATGCATACTTGTCTTAGAATCAGCTCAGATGTTTTCCACAAGTGGATTTGGAAGCATTTTTCACAAAAAAATTGAAAAGGCCTATATAGAAGTTTGAACTTCACATCTGTATTTATTAGCAGCTGTATAAAACAATGTACCACGAAAGAGCCTAGAGAAACACTTCACTTTTGTAACTAAATTTCCCTACTTAAAGGAAGGCAGCAAACCCCTGATACTGACAAAACTTTGAGATTCCCAGGGAATTCCAATGTCTTCTGGAAAATGAAAATGGAAAGCTCTACCTGAAAACTGTGGCTGTAATTAAGAAGCATCGAGTACTCCCACACTTTCTTTCCATTCACTGTCTGTTTTCCTTGTTCTCCAAAAAAGGCATAACTATTAAGCCTTTCCTTTTAAATAAATGCAGCCTTTCTGCCCAGTAGAGGAATGGTTTCCTCTTTTGCCTTTTTCTTAACATCTTGCTCCCATCTCTGGGTCCTTTCTTTCCCACTCTTCTTCTGTGCTCCCTACCCCTCCGGGTCTCCTCTTTATTTCCCTTTCACAGTGGGTCCCTGAGTTTTTCTTCCTTTGTGTTCTGCACTGAAGTGTAAGAGCAAAGTTATGCCATCCCATTCATATAATCTTATTTTTGAAACATCCTTTTGTTGGTATTAACATACTAAAGCAAGTTCTGTGAAGAAACTGCTAGACTGAAGATCAAGGAAGAAGAAAAAAGTGTCTCAAATGTCTGACTGGATTTGTCATACAACATGATGGTAGCCATTTTAAACAAGTTAGCAAAATCATACACTGGAATTTCATGTTGAGCTTAGCTTGGAACTCCCTGTGCCACAGTACCCCTTGTCACAGCTTCTCGTGTAAAAAAATGTCATGACACAGTTCACCGCTTTGACTTATGGCCTTTGACTCTCTTGAAAACTTTTACAAACCTGATGACTAAAAATCTTCAGCCTTACAATGTACACCTGTGCACTGTTCTAAGGATTAGAAGTTGCTTTGGCCTATTAGACAATATGGACCAATAAAGAGATTTTAACTTCAGGCTAAAAAGGACAACCTTGCCTACGGCCACGCTTCAGCAGCAGTTGAGAATGATATTTCAAAATGCTTACCTTGGCCACAAAGGCTGCAACCCTGTTTCTTGAGGATAATGTGTTCTCAGTTGGGCTGAGGAAGCTTTCTCCTAGACTGAGACTTCTGTTCAGTCCCAAATGGTTGCCAAGATGTCCCAGTGCAGTTGAATAGAGAACTGGAGTTGCAGCCAGACCTCCACTGACAATGCTGCTCGTGATTAATGATTTGCTTTTGTGGCGCTCCCGGAGGAGCTTAGCATTGGTTTCTTCAAGTCTCTCATTAGCTCTGAAACATTCCAAAGCACGCAAGCAGTTACCTTTGGTAGTAGCACTTGCCCAAAGTTAGTCTCCAAGTCCTTGATTATTATTTTACTTCTGAGATGAAGAGCCTTCAAAAATAGCACATAATTTGACCTGAGCTTGTTTGGAGGGCCTGTTTCTAAGATGTCACAGCAGGTGCAAGGAGCAGCATGGGTCACCAACACTGCTCAGCATGAGGGCTTCAAAGCCTTCTGTGAAAGCCATGTCTTTACATAGCTTTTTCTGGAAGGCACATCACCTCTATAACAACTCTGGGCTGGCCCCCCTTCCCAAGGGAAGCTCAAAGCTCAGAGGCACTGCTTAAACAGAAGCCAAAAAAGATAGTTTCTATTTTTCCTTCACAGAACAGAAATCTGTTCTGAGAGGCCTACCCTGATTCAAACAATAAAGGACATGAAATTTATTTTTTCTGTTGTACAGAGGATGATATTATAGGGACTGGCAAAAAAAGCTGCCAGTTAAAACAACATCAGCTTGCAAAGTATATCCTGTTAATGCCATGATCAGTTGTGTTCCTGATGAAACAGTAAAGAGAAATGAAGGCCTGCTGAACAGGAAGGATCTTACAGTCCTTTTCTCACAAACATGCCATGCTTTCAATGCTGGCTAGGTGCAGAACAGGAATTAACAAAAAATATACATGAGGAAAAAGGAGTTTCTTATTACCAGTCCAAAGAAAGCATAGACTTACCTTTCCAGTTTCTTTGCTAGGCATCGTCT
This sequence comes from Catharus ustulatus, assembly GCF_009819885.2. NCBI lineage: Eukaryota > Metazoa > Chordata > Aves > Passeriformes > Turdidae > Catharus > Catharus ustulatus. The sequence goes on from NC_046224.1 coordinate 34,126,363, forward strand.
AGTTTTCACTTCCTCCAGATACAGCTCCTTGTACTTCTCCACTTCTGCCTGCACAGATTCTTTTGGAAAAGTACTGTCTTGTTGAGTATTTTTTATCTTGTCCAATTCACATTCAAGATCTCTAATTCTGTCTTTTAGCTGGTTTCTCAGAGAAGCATGATGACTGGCTCTGATGTGTTCTAGTCTGTCCTGGGAGGCTGCCTGTGCCTGAAAGAGACAGTACCTTCAACCACCAGAAAGAGAACTGTCCCCACCTGTCAATTGCATGTAGCCAAGTTCAAGGGCCCAGCTTGGCTGAGAGGGGCAGCTGTGCCTCCTCACTACCATCAGCAATCAAGGCAAAACCTTGAGTTAAGTAATTCTTTTCATTCAGGATGAAGTTCAAAGCTATTAATGAAAGGGCATTATCTCTGTAGGACAGTGCATAGAGAAATGGTGGCCACAACTAAAGTCTACAGAGTGCCTACAGACACACCTCAAAAAGTCACTCACTTGCAAAAACAGATTGACTTCTTGTAGTTTCTGTCTTATTTCTTGGCCTGCTCGTTCATCAACCTCTCTTTTATACTGTTCTATTTGGCTGTGATCCACCATGTTAGTCTCCAAGTGACGTTGGAGTTTTGCCACCTCTTCTTTCAGCTGGCATTTGGTCTTCTCCAGTTTTTCACAGTTCCCATGCAGGGTAGACAGCTCTTCTCGTAGATCCCGGTTTTGTGCTTCTAGCTGCATGCTTTTTTTAGACTCCATGTCCAGCTGCTGGGAAAGTTCAGCAACCTGTACATAGGGAAAAAAAAAACTTCAGAGGCATCTAAAGACAGTGAATTCTGTTAAAATCATTAAAGGGGTTGTCCACGGAAACTGTATTTATCATTTGCATACTCAATCTTAAAAACTTAATGTAACTGAGCTCTTCTTTTCCAACGAGATCAACCTTCACATCATTTGTGATAGGAACCTGAGGAATCCTTTTGCAGGTCTTCATGCAAAAGTGCTATTAGCTTCTGGACTAAAAATGAGTCACTGCAAAAGCAGTAACTGATTCTACAGTGATGCCTTCTAAAGCTGAACATATGGTAAAATGCGGCTTCTCTAGCAACAAATCTGAGTAATGGGTGGAGAAGTACATAAAGTTTATATGCTACTACTGAACAGCCAGAGCAACCTCAAAAACATCTCTGGCAACAATACTTCTGGGTCCCCATGCCAAGATGGGCTGAAACCTGTGAGCAGTAAGTTACAGTACTTCTCCTATGTCACCTCTCCTCATTGTATCCTGCACAGCAACAACACTTTTCAGGAAAGGAAAGTCCCAACTGCCTCTGGCTGAACTCGTCCTCGAGACGGGGCTCAAGGGTTGCTCTTGCTGTGTGAACAGCAGTGGCATTCCTCTCCTCTCTTCCAGAGAAGGAACCCATCTGTCAGACCTAGGTGATGCTGCCCCAGCCTCACACTGCAGCTGGGCCTGAGCTGAGGCCCACTGCTCTCAGCCCTGACCCTCACCCTTGAACATGATGGGCTGGTAGGATGGCAGAACTGCCTGTCCCTAAGGCCTCGCCTGAGGATCTGCACTCTTGGCTGACCCCACTTGCTGTCACCAGACCTGTTCTGTTCTTCTTGGTGAGCACCTGTGGGACAGCTCCTTGGCCCATGAGGTCATGGACCTGCCAGCCTTGCTGACACTCTTGGCTTGCCCTTCCTCTGCAGCTCAGTCTGCCCTTCCTGTGCCATTGCACATGACTGCTTTGCATCCTTAGCTATAATGACATCATCAGTATCAGTCACCTGCTTCTCTAACAGTAGAAAAAGCACTGATAGAGGTCAGTCAAATCTAAAATACAGCCAAGGAAAGAAAATCATCATGACAAGAAATACAGAGAAAGCTTCACACAGGTTTGAAAAGAAGTAACACTACAACCAAACAAACCCCAAATTAAGCAGAGCTCACCTTTGCTCTCAATCTATCAACTTCACTGACCATTTCAGAATATCTGCTCTTCATTTCTCCCTTCAAATTAAGCTGGGACTCCACTTCTCTCTCTTCATATACCCTTATTTTCTTCGTAGCTCTACTGAGAAGTTTCTTCAACCTATACAGTAGATCAGTTCAGAAAACAACGAAACACAGGAATAAGCAACCTTTCCTATATGCTCTCAAGTAAGGAGTGCAGACATAGCTTTCTTAATCTTTAACATATTTGATAGTACCAGGAATTGCTGAGAAAAGACCCGCTCTTCCTGTGTCACAAATCACCTGGAACATCCAAATTTCAGCTGAAAAGATGAAGACTTTCTTCCCCACCCCTGGAGAAGTGCAGGGCAACCTGGATTGACAATTCCTCTTGCAGCTCTAAACTAAGTATAGGTTCATGCACAGATGTACCTTGCAGGAACTAACATGAGACTTCAGTTGGCTCACACAATATGAATGCTTATTCTTACATTACAGTTAAATAAAACTGGACTTCTATTCAAGGATATCTCTTCACCACATCAAAAAGGCATACCTCTTAAAGTCTTTCTGCAATTCTAAGTTTCTTCTCATTTCTTGGTCCAGACGGAGTTCAACTGGGCGTTTTAACTCTATCAGTTTCTTCACTTTCTTTCTTTCACTTTCACACTTTCAAAACAGAAAAGACATGTGACACATAAAACATAAGAACAATAGCTACATACAAATCTGTTCTCTAGCCTTCCCCACAGAGAAGCTGCAGTCCATCTCCAACTGTTAGTCAAGTTCCACATCAAGTTTCACAGCAAACTGGCCAATAATGAAGAACAAAAATATATGCCTCCACTGAAACAAAGGTGGAAAAGATGCTGGACTCAAGAGTTCTCAACTCATAGCAAGGTTTATGTAGGTATGCTTATCATGGAAGTATACAAATAAATCTGAAGTTTTTACAAGATCTTTACTGACCAGCAGGAAGAGGAATTTGATCTTTGGGAATTTTTAAATATACTATTCCCTTCCACCTCTTCTTTGTGGCTACTTACTTATGTGCTAGTTGTGCTTTGTAATTTCTTTATACCCCTACAGATGAGGAGGGAAAGACTTCCCCTTTGAAACTGTCAGTCATTTCTGGTTTCCAAAGCACTAGTTCATTTCCCCAGAATTCTTGCAGTATGTTTTTCTGCAAGGCTTTTAAGTATCCATTACCCAGAAAAAATACTGCTGCTCCTCCATGTACTGCACTGGAAAAATGAAATACTTCAAACCTGCCCAGAAAACGAAGGGGTCAGAAGATGGCCAGAAGGAATCCAAGAAAGAACTGGAGAATTGCAGCCTTGCTTCATGCACTCAACTGATGGAAACCATACTGGGAACTCTTTCAAAGAAAATCACTTCAGAACTTATAAAAGATAACCAGACAGCTTTCATTTGCTTCCTGGATGATCCACAAATCACAACATATCCAGAGCCTGAATGGCAGGGGTAATTTTAAAAAATGCTCTTTATGTAGGAACTCAGCAAAAGGTTAATGTAGTTCTCTCAGGTACTGGCTTAGGTCTCTGGGGAATTTTCTGGATTTACCTGTTCAAAGAGGTCTGCCTTTTCCCTGTCAAGTTGAGCAACACGCTCTTCGAGGTTGGATCTTGACTTAAACTGCTCTTCCCACATGCTCTGCAAGTCCTTTGATGTCAGAGACAGCAAATTCTGCTTTTGTGCCTGTAAAACCAACAATGGCAGAAGAAGAAAATTAAGGTGACCATAAAGAAGACATGGCAACAGAAAGCTGTAACTTAAATGGAAACTCTCTCCTCTCCCCATTCAATATCTATGGTTAATGTTAATGTGGAATGTAAAACACAGCTCAGGAAACATAACCAAGAAGAGAAATGGAAGACGGTAAAAAGAATGAATGCTATAAGAATGGTGAGATGAGGTTGAACTTTGGGGAATAACAAACATACACACAAAATCACCCTGTAGCTTTCTTCCAAAAGGTTCTCCAGTGTTCTTTACATACTTTCTAATATTCTCACTTCTGGTGCTCACCACAGAATATACCTTACCCTCATGGCTTCTGTAACAACTATAAATCTCTTGAGAGCAAGAAAATGTTTGAAATTGACAATGGTATTGATGGTTCTATCTAAAGGGACAAAGATTTGCCTAACAGATGCATTTGAATTGAACAGAACTTGCTGATTCAGTTCAAGTATAAAGACTGGAAGTTGACTAGATGCTTTTAGTGGCGTTTTTTAAGGAAAAAAAAAGAAAATTACAAAAGAGATAAAGATAAAAACAAGACGTGTTTACTGGCTACAGAAAGTGACAAAACACTTAGCACAGTCTCAGATAAAAAAAATCCTTAGGATGTATGACTTTAAGTCCTTACAGAGGAGGCAAAACATTGGGTCTCATGACAAAAATTCACATGGCCTCAAGATAAGCTCTGGCAAAACTGGAAAGATAATATGGATCTGTCAAGTCCAGTCTCTTCTCTCAGCCTTCAACCACAGATCTCCAAGCTGTCCACAACATCCATTCTATCAGTCATTGGCTATGGCTTAACCTGGTAGGCAGCTAAGCATTATGCAGCCACTTGCTCACTCCCTGCAGGTGGGATGGGAAAGAGAATTCATCAGATGAATGACACTGAACACAACTATCTTGCACACCACAACACATACAAAACACAGCAGTAGGAAAATGAGGAAATGAACAACCATCTCCCTTGAGGGTTACCTTGCCCTAAAGCCAGATGGGTATTTAACAGCTGTGTGCTTACACAGCCCAAATGATTTTTTCATCTATTACCTACACACAAAAATTTCAAAGACTAGAAGAGTCATTCACAGAAGCCTGTAATGTACCTGCTTGTGGTGGTCTTCTGCAGCTGCCTGTGCTGTCTGTAAGTTCATTATCAAGTCTTCCAGGCGGTTATGAACCTATAGAAGCATTACAAGAAGCAAGAAGGCACACTATGATTTTCTGAAGTTACACCTCACTGACAAAAATATTACACAACCTCTTTACCTCTTTATTCCTACACTATTTACACCCAGTAACAATGACCAAAACGGCTTTAGTTTGATGCCACTATAAAATTGTTAGAAATCATCACCTCTGCATTTGGTGCACTTGGGAGAAAGACCATGAGGAATATAAAGAATCTTCAATGAAAATAGGCTGGAGCAGCTTTTCTCATGAAAATCATGCCCTATTATCAAAGTGGGTGGATTTGTGACTGCCCTCCCACTTCTCTTGACAGTATCAGTACATCATAAAATTTGACTATCACATGTAGTGATTTTCTAAATACCTTCAGCTGTAATTGACATCTACAGTCCTAACAGAATCCTAGTTCACTAGCTACAGTACACAAAAAGCAACAATAAAAAATATCTCTTAATTCAGGCCACAGATATGGTCCTTATCTGAGCTAAAATTAACCACTGCGTAGAAGCAGTGATAAATTCCAAGGCTAACATTGAGTTTTGCAGCTACCACAAGCAGTCCTCTTCACTGTTTCATGAGAACAGACACACAGCAAGTAGCCAGAGGAAAAGCAATTCTGTACAGCAAAAGCTCTGGGACATATAATTTTGTTTCAGTCTGATGAGGTCAGCCAGGTCTCTGGAATAAAGACTCTTGGCATCAATATACCCAGTTAACTTGAATACCTTAAATGAAACACATCACAGCCCTCAAAGCAGCCATGTAATGTTATGAAGGGTCTAAAGTTACACCAGTGTATTGCTGTCAAATCCTTACCTTTTAGAGTGTTTGCTATAGCACGGGAACATTTTCAAAACCAGATGGCTGGGAAGTAGAGCAGGCTGCTTTCTGAGCAGCCTCTATTCAGAAAAATGCAGGAACTGAGCTTCCTTGGCTCTCCAGGAAAACCTCACCATAACACTTCCCCACAGAAATAGGTAACTAGGCTCAGGAGTCATGAAAAGTAAAATTTATGAGCAGCTTACTGAGGCAGAGGCTTGCAGGTCTCTCTGTAGGGCTTCAATCCTGTTGCTTTGTTGCTGGACAGTTGCTTCCAAACAGTTCTTTTCAATTTCAAGGCTTAAAAAGAATTATAGGTCTTATTATAAAGATCTGCCAGAGCACAAATTCCAAAAGAAGAGTGCAAAATAATAAAATGCAAGAATGTCCTTCAAAATCTTAATAATTTGCTGTGATGAAACAAGACTACCTATCTATGCTGTGGTTTCCAGCCAATCCCTGCAAGTGACAGATATCTCGCCCCCCTGTGTTCTCTTACTGTTGCACATGTTCTTCCAGTTGTTTTATAGTAGTGTTAGTCTCAGAAGATGCCAATAGCTGGTCCTGCAGTTTCTGGGCAGAAGCTGTTGCTTCTCTTTCCTTATCATCCAAGGCAGTCTTCAAGTCATGAACACAACGCTCAGATTGAAGATATTTTTCTTCCACCTCCCGCAACTGTAAAGTCACAGAAAGAATCCACAGTTGTCAGGTGAGCTTTTATACAGAGGAGTCACCTGCTGCCCAAGGATTCACGTGCTGCAGATATCTGCCCATACTCTGCCCAAATAACTGTAATCATCTCAAGTACTTTCAAAGCTTTGCTTCTACTAGCAACACAAGCTGTGTTGCTTTGCCATCTTCTACAGCAGCCTCTCCCATCCCTCCATGGATTTCCTAGAGTACAGTTCTAACCACTGACACTGCTGGTCTGATCCTTTTGGTGACTTAGGATGCTCTTTGTATTCACCTGTTTGCTTCTCCGTAAAAACATGAATTTACAAGCTCATCTGTCTGTAGTGACTTCAAAAGTCCCTCATTAGGATCAGATTTTAAATTATTTTCCTTTTAGAACTCCATGGCTTCTATACATCCATACCTTGGAAAAACACCGTGAAAGGTGGTCCCTAACTCAGAAATAGCTTGTACGTCCCTTGCATGAAAACCACTTAAGGATGGCAAATTATAACAGTACCAAAGAAGGGGGAAAAATGCAGAATAAGTTACAAAAACATTCAGAATTTGACATGCTACATGGTGACAGGTCAGGGTGTGGGGAGGGGGAAAGCAAGACGGCATAAAAATGTCCAAACACAGCAGTCCAGTACTTCGACTGTTCTTCAGAAATCAGACAATCTACTTGGCTAAACCAATGGCAACAGACATAGACACAAATTTATTGTGAAAAGCACCTTCACAAATAAAAATTTTGTCCAAGTAAGGGCATAATGTCCACATGTCAAAGACATGGACAACAAGTTTATAAAACAATGTAATTGATTCCCACATCATTAAATCTATCCTGTTACATTTTTTCCTGGGATTATAGGACAACATCCAATCCTACTTTCAATAACCACCCTAAGATTTATTTATATAATTACAGACATTATGCACCTTGATTTTGGACTTTTCCAATTCCTTTTGCAAGTGCAGCTTGTCTTCCTCCAAGTCACTGCGGTAGCGTGTAGTAACTTCCAGTGAAGCTTCTGACATAGATTGCTTTTTCAGAGCATCAGCAAGCTCCTGCTGCAACTGTCTGATCATGCCCTAATGAAACAATTAAATGAACATAAATAAAGCTGTAGGAATATGAAAAATGCCTTTACTCTCATTTATTTGATTATAGAGTTAGACTTGTCTTTGGATTGAACTCAAGTGAAATTGTCACCAGGAGGCATGTGCACAGACAATCACCTCTCCATCCTTCTCAGCTGCACACCCCCAAACTGTCAGCAGCTGTTCATGAGAATTTTGGTTTCCTAATATATAAAAAAGACCCAGCATCGTTCTACTTGAAACTATGCATAAGCACACACTGCAATCATGGAAATTTTTCTAACAAAATCCAAAGAAATCAGTTATGATGGAAGAGCCACAATCTGACTGTAGATACTACTTTGTTGACCAAAGGCAGTACTTGGTATCAGGTAATTCTTTGTTCTATTCCTACATTTTACAAAAATAACTAAATGAATACCTATATCTAAAAGCTCTTTTTAGATATACTCTAAGAATATGTTGAATCACATCCTCTTACAGCTGTCTTAATGTTTTAGAATAACAACTAACTTAATATTAACATATTACGTTTACTACAATCTAGATAACTCATACAGTTACATAAATGTACTATTTTCAGAGGGAACCTGTTGTTTTGGTATGAAGAACACACAGCAATTCACAGATTAAAATGACTGACAGTATTGCTGGAGTTCTTTCCCCACACACCCCTTACAGTAACTGACAAATGAAGAATAAAGCAGTTATGTCACACATGCCTGTATTTATCTCACTCCAAGATTCCGGACTTGTTAGGAAAAAAGGAAGTGTAATTTAAAATCACTATTTGAATCATTAAAGGAGAAATCGTTCAGCAGTGTGTCTAAATACTGATTTTTATTAGTTCATATTGTCTAGAAAGTAAGGGAGATTAAACAAAATGGGTAAGGCAATTTTTAAGTCATTACTCTACCTGAAATTGCTCTCATTAGAGAATACCCTACCTACTCCTAGGAATACAGATAATGATGCATTTGCCAGACAGATCCCTTAGAGCCCCCAGAATATTTACAAATTAACACCTGGACACTATAATACTCTTCAACTTTGATAGCAACTTAGGGAGAAACAATGTTTTTCCTCTGTAGGTCTATCTCACACAATTCACTCATCTGCATCTTCATTTCTCAACTGCCATATTCTTCCTTTTACGTCACTCTTGTGTCGTAACTTTAAAAAAATCATTAAATACCTAAACCAATTCTATAGGGCAAAAAATGGACTAAGGAAAAGAGATGAAAGAAGTTCTAGAGAAGAATCACCTTTCTTGATCAAAGCAGACTTGGATACCTTTGCTCTGCTCTCTGCTCAGATCTGAGGCTCTAACATCTCATTTACCAAAACCTTTCCACAATTTCAAGAGAACCACAACAAACCAGAACAAATCATCATTATCTGGTCCCATGCATATGGCTTGTAACTAATCCACTTTAGAAACAAAATAATTTCAAGAACTGGAAAACTTTAAATTGCTGTAAGTCTATATTTTACCTCTCTCTCTATTTTGTCAGTCTCATATTTGAAGACTTGTTCTCTTAAATCAATACACTTGGCATTTAATTCCTTGTTTCTCTCTTCCACTAGGTAAACTTGCTTTTCAGTATCAGCTCTGAGTTTGTTGAAAATATCATTAAATCGATCTTGCACATCATTTACTACTTTTTCTTTGATGATTCCTTTGTTCTGCAGATCTTCCAGCTGCTGACGGAGCAAAAGGTTTTCACTCTGGAGCTGGGCTAATCGCTCCTGCATGGATTCCTGCTTTATTATAAGTTTGTTTACTTGGTCTTTCTCAAGTTGTCGAGCATGATCGTATTCCTTTGCCTGAGACTGGGTTTGACTTAATTCTTTCTGTGTCATTTCTAAAACCAATGTTTTTTCTCTGAGCGTTTGTTTTAACTGGTGAAGCTCATTTTCTAGACTGTTAGCTTTGCTTTCAGCTTTACTCAGCTGCTGAGACAAGCTCTTGTTGGCTTCTCGCACATCTGAGAGGTCATGATGGAGCTTGTCTTGCAAGCGAAGCCATTCATCACGTTCCCTCTGCAATGTTCGTTCAACATCACTTTTTGATGACTGGTGACGTTCAAGCTCTTGAACAGTAGTGTTCAAGCGGGAACGAAATGATTCGATTTCTGTCTCTAGTCTGTCTTTGCTTTCTTTTGTCTGCTCAAGTTTAGAAGTTAGCATAGCTGATTCTGTCTTTAGTAAGTTCAGTTGCCCATTGTACTGAAAAACTGTTTGTGTTAAGGCTTCCTCATTCAGCTTAAGTTCTTTTTGGAGATCTTCATTTTTTTCTTTCAAAGTCTCATTTTCCTCCAAATATTTTCCTTCTTCCTCCTCGTGCCTACGTCTTATTTGATCAAGTTCTAGTCTTAGCATGGCAATTTCATCTTGCAGTAATTGATTTTTGTACAACAGATCCTTTTCTCTCTCAGTGTCGGATTCCTGAATGAGAGGGAACATGAACAAATATCCCGGTAGGAAAGAAATCTAAAAAACCACTTCAGCATTAAACTGTACTTTAACATTTCTAACATTGCAACATGACTTCAAAGATGGGAGTAAAATTTCAGGTAAGACATAAACTACCCTATGAACCAGTTCATGTGTCCAATGCAGGCACAGAATGAAAGCGTAACATAACCATAAATAAACACACCAAATACATAATGCCTTTTTCCCCATAAACTAGAAACTATATAAGAAAATTATTTAAAATGTTTCAGGTATAAAGCGTTATAATATAAAATGAGAGTGCTTTCTTGTGTGTGCATGCCTTAAAAACATTCCCTTTTAGATTAGTTTAGCTGTGTTACCAATCTGGTAAAGTATCTGTTTACCAGAGGTAAAATCTCTGTTTACCACGTTAAAAGGGTATTTTCCTTTTTAAATGTCTTCTTAACACTTTTTTTAGCATATTCACCCTGTATTTATTGGGCAGCACAGCCAAGAACAAATAATTCTTCCAAGAATTTCAGATTCTTAGTAAATTCAGTAAACTTTTCAAGACTTTTTTTTAATTTAATAGTGTTTATGATTGCTTATTCTCCTTCAAATTAATTCACTGCTGATCTTCCTTCATAAAACTTTAATGTACGGAGGTGGAAAAGAACTTCATACTTAGAGTTTGATAAGGGAATAAATAATTTTTAAAAACCCAAGTAATGACTACACAGAGTGAGTGTGAAACAACTTTTTTCCTGGTCAGTCTGGATGTAGGTAGCTAGGTGTTTTACGGTGAGAAACTTCAAAAAGTGATGATAAAATGTCAAAGAAATAAAAACAAGACAGTTTAAAAAATGGCGTAAATAGTGTTTTCTTTTAACTTTCTACTTGTACCTGCAGTGTAATTTCGCTAATACAAGCCGCACCATTTTGACCAAAATTTTGCTCCCACACCGGAAATGCGGCTTATACTCAGGAGTGGCCAATATGTGAATAATTTTCTGACATTTTTAACCTCAGGAGCGCAAACCGAGTCAGTGCAAACTGCAAAGTCAAGCACCTGCCAGTAAAACCCGGCATTTACGCGGTTGTTACAAATTGGTTACTCTGCTGCGCGGCGGGTGGAGCTGCTCATGCAGGCAGCACAGGGGGTGGGGAAGGCGAGGCAGCTCTCTCCTGCTTGGCCCCGTGGCTCGGGGGGGCTCCCATTCCCACGTACCGCCGCTGCAGGAGCGGAGTGGCTCCATCCCCACCTCCCACTGCTGCCGCGGGTGCCGGCCGGCTCTGTGCCCCTCCTGCCACTGCGGGGCAGCGCTGGGCTGGGGCGAGCAAGCCCAGAGGCAGCAGCAGCTGGCCCCAAGCGGCAGCACCGAGCTGGGCCGCCCAGCCCTGTCGGCAGCCCCGAGCCCTCATGGTCTGAGCCGAGCCAGTAAACCCTGCCCTGCTGCGGTTCTGTTACTATTTGGCAACTTTGTTGCACGCGGGTCCTCCCTGCGAACGATAGAGCGGCTTATACTCAGGTGCGGCTTATTTATGGACAAAGAACGAAATGTTTGCCAACACCCGGCAATGCGGCTTATACACAGTGCGGCTTGTATTCATGAAATCACTGTACATACAGCACTGATACTGCTTTCCAGAACTTTTAAAGACAAAAGGGAAAACAGAAGAAATATTTGCACAGTAAAATTAGATTGGTAAACTGCAAATAATCCACCAGAAGCAGAAAAATATTTAAGTTATAATAAAACATTAGAACAAACATGGTGAAATTTAATTAGAAAAAAATTTGCTTACATCTGAACTTTTTCCTATAGTTCTTCTTGTTTCTTCTTCTAGTTCCTTTTGTCTCCAAAGGTGGTTGTTCAAAATGCCTTCCTGCAGGGCTCTGGCACTCTTTTCCTGAGAGAGCTGTCTCTGTGTTTCATCACGCTCGTCTTCAACCTATAATAATATAATTAAATTACTTGCACCTTCAGAAAAATCAAAGCCAACAATATCGTCCCACTCTCCCTTTTATTCTTATAAATAATTTTGCTTTCCACAGCTATGATAATCCATCAATAAATTTTAATTTTCATCTGAAAAATTAGGAGGAAATACAGAATGTTTTGTAATAATTGAGAAAAATAACTCTAAAGTCAGGCTTTGAAATACAAACAAAAAAAGGGAACAGAATACTTGGAAACCTGATGTTCTAAAAATCTGGCAATAGTTATCCAATGCCTCTTCCATGAACAAAGTACCTTTCTTTAGGCATACTGGAATACAACACCAAAAAGAAGCAGAAAATAAGGTAAAGTGTTTAAGTCATTATCTAATATACCTGTTTGAGGAGCTTTCTCAGTGTTACTAACTCCATTTCTAAATTCCTTGATTGTAATTCAAGTTGCTGTTTCTCCTCCATTTCTTTACAATATTGCTCTTCTTTCTTTCTGAGTTTTTCTCTTGTTTTCTCATACAGTGTTTCTACTCTGAGCCTCTTTTCCTCTTCTTGTTTCAAAGTAAACCTGGGATTTAACAGTAAAACAGTTTCTTTAATCAAGAAACTAAAATACTGATATAAAAATTAGATATTCTAAACTATGAACTTGCAGAAACAACTCAAACCATAAAAACATTAAATATTTTCAGACTTTTTATTTTTACTCTAATTTTTAACTTTTTAAAGAGTTAGTATGTCATTCCATTATCCATTATTTCAGTTTTACGATATATGGAAATAAAAATTGACTGTTTCATCACTTTCAAGTTTATCTAGGTAAATATACTGAAATATGCACATTTCTGTTACTTCTGGAGAAGTCATCTTCATATTACAGACAGATCATGAGGAGTTTGTCTTAGCAATCAAAGCAACATTTTGACTATGATTATTATACATTTTCTTAACATGATGAGCACTAGTTAGATACTTTGGAATTTTGAAAAATAGTGGCTAAGGTAAAGTTAATTTTCTTCACATGGGTCTGTTCTTGAATTGGTGCTGAAAACAGCTGATAATACAGAAGTTTTTTTCTAGATGCTGAGCAACATCTGCACAGCAACAAGGCATTTTCTGCTTCTCCTACTGCCCCACTAGCAAGGGGGTTGTGGGTGTACAAGAAGCTGGGTGGGACAGCTAGGTGACCCGACACAAGAGATTTTCCAAACCATATGACATCATGCTCAGTATATATAGTGGGCAGAAGAAGAAGGAAGAGGGTAAGATAGTCAGAGTGATTGCATTTATCTTCCCAAGTAACTGCTCCATGTGATGGAACCCTGCTCTGCAAGGGATGGATGAACACCTGCCTGTCCATGGGTAGTGGTGAATAGATTCCTTGTTTTGCTTTGCTTGTGTGCACGGCTTTTGATTTCCTTATTACACTGTCTTCATCTCAACCCATGAGCTTTCTCAGTTTTACCATTCTGATTCTCTTCTTGCCATCCCACTGGTGGGTAAGTGGGTGAGCAGCTGCATGGGGTATAGTTGCCAGCTGGGTTTAAACCATGATAAACTGCTAGAGTCCAATACAGGTAAAGCTGGGACTGGCTCTGTCTTCTTCATAATCCTTGTCCATACACCAGGAGGCACAACTCAAAGCTCAGTTCCCTCAGTCTCTCCTCACAGGGCTGATGCTCCTGCTCCCTGACCAGCTTACTAGTTCTCTGCTGAACTCACACATACCAATTAAGATCCCCCGGTACTAGAAGGCCAAGAACTGGACACAGTGCTCTAGATGATATTCAGTAAGTGCTCAGCAGTGGCAAATAATCACTTCTTTCCATCTCCTGATCTGCTGCCACTTGCCTTCTCAGCTGCCAGCTCATACTGGTTCATGTTCATCTTGCTCTAGCAAGACCACCAAAGTCTTCTCAGCAAGCTCCTTGCCCAGGCTATTCCCAGGATATCATCACAAGAGGATACTTCTTCCCAAGAGCAAGGTTCTGCATTTGCTCTTGCTGAATTTCCTATGGTGTGTACCAGCTACTCCTGTCTGAAGTGATGCAACAGTGGTTAAAAACCTCACATCCATCCAAGTCTAGCTCAGGATTATAGAGAATGGGGAAACCCTGAATTTCACTTTTCAGATAAGCAAACATACAAGCAAATAAGCATTCTATGCTTCTCTAAACACTTCTGAGTTTAGAACTCTGTGAGAGTTACCTGGATTTCTAATATACATCAACAGAAACTGCAAAGACAAAAACATATCCCATATATATCACCTCTCGTAAATCTCATTTTCCCATACAAACTCTCTTGCTCTCTTCTCTGGCCATTAAAAAAAAGCGAGAACATCCAGACGATTACAGATGGCGCTAATATTCAGGTGTTTTTTGCCCGACATTTCATCTTTCCTTTATAGCATAACTTGCCCATGGGATTCAAAATACAGAAAATCAAAAGACTACAAGCTTCTCATTCATCCATCATCAGCACCTTCTGGTACATTAAAACTGACAAGGTAATACATTATCAGAACACAAGATTATATACTTAAGGCTTTGGATATCACTCTTCCATTCCACTTCTTGATGAGCCAACATGGATTTCAAATCTTGAGTCTCTTCTGCTATTAATTTTGACTCCTCCTTTTCACTTTCCAACTTTCTTACTTCTCTCGAGACTGCTGCATACCGATTTTTTTCATGCTCTATTATTTGTTCATATTTAAGAAGTATGTTTTGAATTTTCAGTAAAATAGCAGAACCTATTTAGAGACAGAAAAGACAAAGATGCACATACGCATAAATACTTCATAATGTGTAAATTATTTGATTTGGTGTAGGTAATAAAGTTTAGGTAGTGGGAATTCTCTGTGAGAAGAGGCCAGGAGTTGCACCATGCCAGACAGACACAATGGATCCACTGCATGGCACAGCTGAGCCTTTCGCCATGCTGGTGGCACGTCAGAAAAATATATTTAGGAGAAGACAAAACCACCAGTCAGGCAAAGGAAAAGGAAACAAATAGGAAAAACAGCTGCACAGGTCAGTGACAAAGAGGGTGGTGGGAAGGTGTTTTCTTAAATATAAATGAAACAAGATACCTAGGAGTGCACACAAAGAAAATCATGTTTTAAAAGAGAAACTTGTAACATGTGAGGAAGAAATAACTTTAGAACATACCTGTATGATCCACAGTAAGCTGTTCTAAGAGCAATACAGCTTCTTTGTAGGTGGATGATGGTAATTTGACATCCTCTGAAGTTGTGTCAGATGAATGAGTTAAATCAAGGTCATCAGTTACATCCATTTGTATGCTGACCTACAAATACAGTATTTTCTGTATGCAACTATGTAATAGTACAGATGCATAAATGATTCATTCTTTAATTCACAATCCACATCTGATAGATCCCATCTGAGTGATTAAAAGCTGATAAAACTATTTATGAAGAAACTAATTTTACAGTACCTTATCCTTTTCATTCGCTGCTTTTGCTGCAGGTCTGGAAAACAGAAATGTATTTCAGTTCTGGAATGTTTATCTTGCATTAAGAACAGTATCTAAAGTTGTTTTGAAAACCTAATTTCAGTAGGGAATTAAAGTAAAATTTAATACAATAATTTTTTTAGATGTAGGTGAATACTGGAAAAAAATTATCATCATTATTGGAAGATGATTTTTTTCCCAAGTTATTAAGCAAATATTTGAAGTAACTGTTCACTCAATTGACAGGAATCATACAGCTACAGACATGGAGATATACAGATACATAGTTATGTGCATTCCCTGTTTAACACTAGAGGTTTAGTTCTCTTCACTATTTAGACTCTTTCCCTTACAGGTCAAAGAACTGTAGTTTTGGATTCTCTGGTGTACTTAGGCTACTGCAATGGAGTTAGTTTTGTTCAGAGCAGCCCACACAATGCTGTGTGTTAGATTTCTGACCAAAACAGTGTTGACAACACAGTAGTGTTTTGGCTATTGCTGAACAGTGCTTGTACCCTGTCAACAATTTCTGTTTCTCATTTTGCTCCCTACAATTAAGTTTGAGGTAGGCAAGAAGTCAAGAGGACATACAACTGAAGAAAAAAAACAAAAAGGAAAAAACGTAAACCCCAAGATGCATGTGATGAAATAGCAACTTTGTTCTAGTGTAAGTCTCTCCTCTCCCTTTTTAAAAATATAAAATACATCTTTACATCTACACTGACCTTCAGGTAATTTTTTAGCACTTGTGCACATTGTCTTTATAATGAACTTGGCTAAGATGTTCAAAGCACATTAATCAAATAAAATGTGTTTTGGAACACAAAAGGCATCAGGTCATTTTGTCACATGAAGGAACCACTGTGCACATCAGGTTTATAAAAAACTTACCTTTAGGTCAATTTTTATCATTAAGTAAGTTTTAGTTATAACATTCCTTATATTCAGTACCTTCCTTCCTCCTGAGATGTTTCACTGAAAGTGATATCATCTGGTACTCGAAAATTATTCCCATTGGAAGAACTCATCTGCTGATTAGACTTCAGCCTTGAAGTCTGTCCTTTATTTTTCTTTGCAACGTCATGATTCAGGGCAAATTCACTACATTAAGCAGAAATAAAAAAATTACCAATTGAGTTTACAGAAAATATTTCTTTGAAATAGATATACTTAAGATGTGACCAGGTCAACTGAGATTAAAAATATGTCTGATAAAACACAGACTTAACTCCAAGGATTGTGGAGTATTTAGAAGTATTTTAAAAATCTTGCCTAGCTATAAGGGGGGAGAACATGGAACCTGAACTAGGTTGAGACAGTAACTCATATACACATTAGAGGACGTATTAAGAGCACAGATTCCTCTGAAGAACAGAAACACTCCTGCATAGGATTTCATAAAAATATCAATACCTCCTTCAGAATTTTGAGATTAATTTCAAAATATATTTTCCCTCTTCCTAAAAAAAAAATGTACTTTTCTTAAATGTTTGTGAAGCAGTGGACTACTCAATATTGCTTTCAGCATTAAAGAAACTGCTTCAACTTGCACAATATTACAAAACCTAAAAGATACTTAAGTAATTCTAAAATCAGAATTAGAGATGATGTTTTCAGTTATACTTTCACTGCCATTTTAAAAATTTCTGACCTCTCATCAGGTGAAAAATTCTTGATGACTTTTTCTTCTGTAGTGTTTTCATCCTCCATTTTCAAACAGTCATTCTCCCTTAGTGTAAGCTTTTCTGTCATTTGCTGATTAGTAATGCTGCCTGGTGGTACATTTAATTTATCAACATTTTCCTCTTTTGCCACAGTCTGCATATTAAAACATCTTTCTTTGCTTTTTTCCCTCTCAACCTACAAAAAGAAAGTTAAGTTTCAAGTATTAATCAGTATTTCCATAAAAAAGAAACACAATATCCAAGATCGAATAATTCAGGGTTTACCTCTGAAAAACTGTAAAATGAAAAAAAATACAGACAAGTATTTTCACAAAAATTACATTACAGAGTGTATTGTCATTGAAAGTACTTCAAAATCACTCATGATTCTGTGATGTAACAGAAGTATAGTCCTTAGGAAGAAAACACGAACAACAATGTAAAAGCATTACTGATAGATTAAAGAATTAGAAGGACTGCACAATGTTAGTTATGAAAACAGAAATAAAAAAAAAAAAATCAAGTGCAAGTGTGCTTGGTTACTGCTTCCCCCATGGAGGGTAGGTAGGGTAGCAGGGAAGATTCCAAACCCACAAGTAGAAACAACTCCACTTACAGCAAAAGGAATGCAAGTGAAGGGCAATGAAGACACACCATGCAGAAATCACAGCAAATGGAAAGTTCAGTCAAGACCCTGTTCAAAAGCTATTTTCATTCTTTGTTTCAGAATCAAAACTGATTTAATTGTGTGCCCTTTTTTTAATGTCAATGAAGTGGTAACTTCTTACACTGGAACGGAGTGCCACATACTGTTAAACTGGAAAAATAGTGCATTCTGTATTTTCTGAAAAAGGGGGAAAAGGCAACTCTCCACTGCTCTCTTTATTCGTAAGTATTGCATTTTCATTCAAACAACAACTAATCTGTACAAAACACCTTCATTTAATGATGAATAGCTGAAGTGAACAGGACCATTGATATGGAAAAAGACTAAAGAATAAGGAGTAGCAGGTGAACTACCTCTTTTTGCAGCTGTACCTTCTCTTTCTCCAAAGCCAGGAATACTGCTTGCAGCATTCCTACCTTACTCTTAAATCTTTCCATATCTCGTTTCAGTTCTTCATCAAGACTCCTTTCCAGCATGCCACATGATTCCTGAGCACTAGGGAAAAGACTTTCAGTTTCTGTTTCTCCTGTATTACTGTTGATAAGGCAGTCCTTGGGAACACCATCATTAAATCCAGAGTATTTTTTAAGTTTCATTTCTGTTTCAGAATGTGCATTTTCATCACTTGTACAAACAGGTCTTACTTTGGGAAGAATATTAGAAATGTCACCCAAAATACTTGGTTTTAAGCTATGTCTCAGGGAGTAAGCAGAACCTTCCTCTGCATTTTTACTACTTCCATTATCATTCTCTTCTGTTTCCATAGCACGCATTTTCTTTTTCTCTCCTTTTGTTGGAGACACCTTTCTGTTATCTACACTGTTAATGCCAGTTTCTTCATCTGTATTCCAGGTATCTTCTACGTTTGTCTTTAAGCTATTATAATCAGGAAGAACTGGAAGTACAATTTCCATTTTGGGTACTTTTCCACCCAGTGTAAGTTTAATATTTCCAAATTCACCTTGGCTTTCTAACTTATTACTTGATTCTGTAACAGGAGATGAAGGAATGTGAGAACTCTTCCATTCTTCACCAAAGCCATCTTCTGGTACTTCTTCGACAAGGGAAGCAGTTTTCCCAGTTTCATTTTCACCAAACAACTGCTTCAGCTCTGCTGTAATGTTTTTAAAATTTGTTTTCAATTCCCTTTTCTCATTTTCAACCCACATTCTTTCGTATCTTTCTTCCCAAGGTTTTAGATTTAACCCCTTGTCAGCACTGTATGATTCCACATTTTTTGTTAGGACTTTCTGATGTGAAACTTCTGCTTTGTCAGTCTGATTTTCATGTGATGTTTTTTCTATCAGGTTGGTAGTTTCTAAAACATATTTATCCTTAAGTAAACAGGTACAGACAAAAAGATTACCAAGAAAAAGGAAGTTACAGTTAATCTAGGTAATTTCCATTGCAAAGTCATCCAGTCATGTAACAGAAATAACAATATCTAGATATTTCAAAAGCAATTTTTATAATATAAATCAAGGGATACTAAACTAAAGGCGCACTGACTCACCTTTTTCCTAAAAATAAAGGAGTTACTAGCTACTAGCACTTACCAGAGACAAGTTTTTCTAGGATTGAAGTTGTCTCAATGAGGGGTTACTTTTACCTTTAGGCCTGCCTGCTTTCGGCCACCAGTGGCCTCTGTTAGAAAGCAATTTATTTTTTCATGTTTTATTGCTTTAATACAGTTTTACTTTGGAACTGCCAATGTTCCCTCACCTTCCTTCATCCATTATTCTACCGTCTAGCATTTTACAATTCCCTGCCAGCTAAGCTAATACAGAGTTAATGAACATGACAACCTTTTTATTGTCTGCCACACGGAGAACTGTGCCTATTTCTTCACCCAAGGTGCTGAAATGTTAAATTCCATCCCAAGCTCCAAAGAAAATGCATTAGGGAAACCTATTCATTCCTTCCCTCGTCCCAAAAGTCATGAACCCAAACTTATGTGAAAACCACACCATACCTCACTCAACACCCCCAGTCTTCTCATATCCCTCAGCCCATGGCCCTGCTGCTCCACAGCTCTGGCTGCTTCCATCCCGTGTCACGTTTTTCCCAAAATGCTCCTTCCCCATATGCTTCCTAGTGCCTTCCATACAGGGCTGAGACCATCCAACTCCATTCTCTCTTCCTGTTAGCCAAGCCCTTCTCTCTGCAAAAATTCCTGCTTTCAGAACAGGGAAGGAGCACCTCAGCCAGCTACTATGTGTGGCAGCTTCTCCATTCCCCAAGCTCACTGCACAACCACTACCACCTCCCAGCAGGCCTAAGTTCCTTGCTCTGGTAATATTTCATCATACCTGAGTGTGGGGGTAGAGGGAATTTGCTCCACTTCCCCTTGAGGTGCTACAGAAGATTCCAGACCCCTCTATCTAGGCCTCTCCCTCTCCTGTTGTAGGTACAACACAAACAGGATGCCTGCCTTATTCCTGTCTAAAATGCCCTTTGAAAAATCTTTTCAAATACTTACTAATATGGCCAATCAAGCACCTATTTTGCAGGGGCACGGACAGCATTGAGAAGATTAAAAAATTTAACTTCTTTTTGTTTCTTCTTTTCTTACAAAGTGGAAGACCAGGCACACTTAATCAAATAGATCAGTATACTATAAAGACAAGATTCCTTCTTTACTTAAATGTACGTTTTGCATAGGGAAAAAATGAATTTGACTGCACTCTTTCTCAGCACTGTGCAAAAGGAAAAACACTGAACAAAGTCTAAGCAAACCAGGTAGAAGAAAATTAGTGCAACAGCAAGTATCCAATATAATAATAAGCATTTTTCCCATCATAAGAACTCTCTGTATTCCATTTTATTTCAGGCTGTTATACAACTTCTATCTACAGGATTCTCCAGAATTATTCACTGACTGGTAAGTTTCCTTTACTTTACAGGTGTATAATACATAATTTTCTACTTTACAGTGTATAATACAATATACTGATCAAGATTCTTAATTCCAAATCTTAGGTGTTACATACCCACACTCCACAGTTTACAATGGCATCCTTATCATCTTCTTTTTCAGCCGCTGATGACATATGAAAAGTAGATCCTGAGTACTCACCTACAGTGAGAAAAAGGTATTTTGATAATCAGTAAGACCTAATATTACTTATTTACATTTGGAGTGCATCTTGAATCCTATTTGTGAGAAAAAACTGGACACATAATAATGCGTCTCCTCTAATTTTTGAGTTCTTAGATACAAAAATTACCATAAAACAGACAGGAGATGCATCTGTGTACATTTCTTTCTTACAGGGCATTTAAAGGAAATTTGCTGAAAATCACTGTAAGTGGTCACAAATCAAGCAATTCTGTTTCTTAAAGGCGTGTTACCGCAATCTCTCTCTTTGAAATGCTGTGTGCCATACAGTAACTACTTACATGGCTCCAGCAACTGTGATTTCCCTATGTGCATGTGTGCAGTGCACAAAGAATCACAGCTTTGAAATATTTTAAGACCCCAGTTTCACTCTACACACGAAACTAATCTGCCTCTAGACATGGATCTGGACTGAGTATTTCCGACTGCTACCTTATCTGTTGCAGAAGACACAGATGGGAACTGAAAGACAGATTTGTGAAATGCTGAGAAACAATCCATGACCTGAAAACTTTGCTCACGCTGTTGAAAACTGGATTCCACTCTTCCCTCTCTCAGAATTTCTGTATAATATGGGCAGGTCACAAACTTCTCAGAAGCTCATTATCTGGCAGCCTACCCTGAATCTCTATTACACCAGAGAACTGGATCCCAGATAATCCCAGATACAATCTAGAAGCAGCACCTCACTGTCTTGTGACTATTGTTCTTGTAAAAGACACGTTGAACACTTTTAAGTGACAAGTTTTCAGAAAGAAACAAGTCTTAGCAAGTCAAGTGGGGAATCTAAATAGAAGAGATAGGGGTTTTTCACCCTTATCATGCTGCACCTCCTGTCTTGCTCCATTAATGCCATGGATTCTACACAATAGTCTTTCTATACACAAAGTTCCATTGCTAAAGAGGGACACGGTATCATTCCTACACAAAAAATGAGCATGACTGAGAAAAACAGACAGGTATCATCATAAAAATAGAGAAGGGCACAACCTCACTTGGCATTTTCTGTTCTTGGGGTGTACTTTTGCAAGCCTTCATTCCTTGAAGGGCTCTTAACATTTGATACAAACTCACAGTTACCAACTTTATGCTTGAACTGGAGTCTGAGCTCCTCAGTCAGTCTCCAGAGGTCAATTCTGGCCCCAAGTTACACAGTGCGAATTAACGACCTTTTCTTTCCTCTCACCTCACTGCTGAGGTAAAATTTCTGAGTTTTTTTGTAGATTTGACTGTTGGGTATTTCAGCACAAGGCATTTCACAACACACAATTAGTGGATTGACTGCACTTATTTCACAGGGTTGCTATGATGATCTCTTGATAACTCTGGTGCATTTCAGATAGTCTGATAAATACTAAACACAATAACAGCAGCAATAATTAGGGATTATCTAAGATTAATGTTCTACAAGGAACAGAGGCATTTTTCCTTTGTCCTTGTTTTTCAACAAGAGGAGCTTTAGACTTTACTCATGCTTATAAATATCCCAATAGCAAGCCGTTTGCTGGTGCAGATGAAAGCTTCAGCCAGCAGTTAAAACCGACAGATGTGCTGGTGGTCGAGGAACATTTGTAGATAGCATCACAGAAATTACTGCAGAGAATGTACTAAGTTACCACTACCAAGACTGCTGGTAGAAATCAAAAGCAACTATTTAGAAGTGCCCATCACAGAAGTTTTCAACAGCAGCAATGTTGATTCTGAAGTCTCAGTCTCCAAGTAAGATTTAGGATCTTTAGAGCCTGTAAGATCTATTTCACATAGCGCTTAATCAATCTTGGAATTCCTGTATAACTGGCAGAGAACAAGGGAAAAGGCAGAAAATACACAAGGCAACAACATTCTTCCATCTTCAGCTCTGCCTGAAAAAGGAAGATGACAACATGTACAATGGAGAAAGCCAACATCATGGAAAGGAAGATGACAGGAGGGAGCAAACATATACAGGTGCGTATTTCAGTAGTCATTCTGTTTCCAGAACACTTTGTTAGAACCATTAATTTAAAACTAGGAAAAGATTTGCAATTACAATGTGTCTGTCCATGAAAGAATAGGACAAAGAGATGATCATTAATACCTTCAATATCCTCGCCATCTTCTAACTCAAATTCCTGCAACAGATCTGCAAAACATACAACAGATGCCTTATTAAATACTCCTAAAAATATTTTTAAGCTATAAAAGTATTATTAAGCTAAACTCAGAACCACTTCATGCAAATATTACCTGATTTCTGCTGCCTGGTTTTAGGAGAAGTTTCGTTCATTTTCAAAGGAGATATGGGAGTCTTCAGCTATAAAAAACAATTCAATGATAAAACAACAAATTCAAAGTAACTACAAACTATTTAACGAGCAGAGTAAGTAGTCAGTCTGACAGGAGCATCTACTTACCTGTGAATTGTTAGGTTTCTCCAAAAAGCCTAGAAGTGAAAAATATTTTGGGAAATGTTATTTTTTAAAATTGTACCTTCTACTCCATTCAACATCAGTAGTTTTTACAACTACATATTAGTCACAAGCATTACTTCATCCAGAGTACAATACTGAACATTCCATTTACCTCATCATGACACATGTGTCATAGTATACAAGAAAAGAACAATGCAGACTTCCCACCATGCACTTTGAATTTGAAAAATAATTATCACAGAACTAGGACAATATAGGTGAAGCAGTAAGGTCATGCTTGCTAACAGAACAAGATTAAAATATTTAGTCCTTTTGAGGAGCTGAATCCTGCTTTCTAAAAGGATTACTTCAAAAGCCAAAGCTGGTCTAATGTAATGAATGATCATAAAACAGCATTATGACTGTGATTACACTGAAAGTGCTTAATACTGAGGAGCATTTTCCTTTCCATTGATGGAGCTCACAAAGGATGGGTGCAGACACAGAAACCTCATACATGTCTAACAAGGTAAAATCAAGTCAGTGCTCATCAGATTGCTGTGGTTTAGCTGGCAGGGGAATAACAGAAACAAATGTTTGGTTTTAATTTACATTTATAACATAGTTCCAAATATTTTTTAAAATTCTATCCAACACCAAATTAATTTCCAAACCCACACAATCCCACCTACATTTCTCAAATTCTCTGCTTAAGTCATCTTACAGTTTGAGTACTCCCACTAAATAAGTATATGAAAGAATACTTAGAATTATTAAGAATGGCTCCATGGCAAAAAATTTGTATTTAAATACAATTTTTTATATTAAAAAAACCCAAACCAACATCAAAATAACAAGCAGTATTCTATTTCAGTAAATGTGGTGGTCCAGCAGTGTGGAAAGACCTCAGAAAGATTACTATAATGACCTTTTACTATCTTTTCACACTGATCCTAAACTTACCTTATTAGAACTCTTGTCTATCTCCTGTGTATTTCCATGACAAATAGTTAACAACTACATTTGAAGCTCCTAGAAGCTTGTAAACTTCTGCTCAAGATGCTCAAGAGACAGTATCACAAACTACAGGCAGAAATCCTCACCAAAAACCCCTGTACTTATAGTCCTATTTTAGCTCCTAGGCAAAGCACAACATAAACCTATCAAAATGCTATCAAAAGTTAAGCTAGGGGGGACAAAAATGCTAAGCCAGATCATCGCTGTCTTCTGCTGCATTATCATCTACGAAGGTTAAATGTTGAGAAAGGTCAGCCCTAATAGACATACACTGTCATCACTATGAAACAAGGACCTGAATCAAAAAAACTAGACTCACCTGAAGAACACAAATAATGCAAAGAACTTCCTTTACAAACTGGCCAGCAAGTGCTGTGATTACTGGCATTAATTAACAAACAGTAAGCACTTCACTGGTATGGCCTGCACTCACACAATGACAGCATTTCAAAGGCAGACACTGATAAAAGTTTACTTTAGCCTATAAATGGTTACAGACAAACATTAGCCCACCAGGAAGTTACCATTGTCACTTTCCCCTGAAACAAACTGGGAGCATGGTCCATGTTTCTCTGCAGCTGGCAGCAGCACACCACATGATATTTTTCTTGGCATTTCAGAATCTACCTGTGTAACCCAAAACACAAATAAGAATAGGTACAAATGCATTTTCAACTCATTTTTATACAAAAGGTTCCTGCTAAACCAATTCATGTAGCATGGTATCAAGTATACTCTAGACACAAAAACATTTTTTAAGGTACTTGACAAGAATACATCAAAACACAGTATATTGGAAAATCACAGCAATTGTGCTTGTTTTCAGATCTTCGGCAAAAACTTCATACCACTATTCTGCCCCACTGACAAACCTTGACAAGCTGGACAACCACAAACAAGAATTAACTCAATGGCAGCTCAAGATACAGGTTTTGAACCAACAGCTGCGTGTCTGCAGTGGTCCAACATTTGTACTGAACTTGAAAATAACGTTCAAGTTGGTACTGACATTCCCTATCCATATATCCTGCAGTGGTGAATGAACACACTGGTGCTCCAAACTGCAAGAGCCATTTGGAGTGAACAAAGATTAGCAAGGCAGAGTTTACAACTAACAACATTTTAACCTTGTATTTTTGAGAAGGGGTGGAAAGAGGTCTTTCTTCTCAAAAGAAGAACCAGAGGGACATAGCTACAGATCTTGCTGATGCCACAGGCAGAAAGAACAAAAAAGGAAACAAGGTCAGCATGTGCAGTGTCTCTGTTGAACATGACTTTAAAGAGGGACAGAGAACACCTACAAAAGGTAGAGAGGATCTGTGCAGAAGCAGCTAGATGACACCTAGGTTGTAGACCTCAAGGACAACAGCTAAACTAGGTCAGCAGACTAGGGCTGTATGGTGAAAAAGCAACAATCTCACCAGCCTCTGTGAAATGGTCAGAGTATTTTAAGCAGCAAGGAACTTCACTGTTTCACTACTATACTAGAAACCAAACTCAAGAGCCAATTGCTGAGACCCAAGCCATTAGCTCAGCTTAACTTCATCCCAATCCTAACCGAGCAGCTGGCCTACAGTAGAAGTATTTCAAGGGCCCCCAGGTACAAACATACAGCACATGGAAAAAATGAGGAAATAAGCCTTAACAGCAGTGTCTAAATCAAAAGGAAGCTCTCAAGTAATTCTGGATCTTACTCCTACTTCCTGCGGTGGAAACCCTTGTGTCCTTCACAAAAAGTACCTCTGAATCCCAGGGAGATTCAGCATCTTCCTCTTGCTCTGCTCCCACTGTTGGAAGGGCACCTACAAATAAGATAAGAAGCGAGATGCTTGAGCATTTGTACATCTAAAGATGAAGGTTCCATTGATGAGGAGAAACTAAGAAGCAAGTTTTATTCAAATGTTTCTTCCCAGACACATCATGTTACCTCCTTTACACTTCCAGCTCCTTTTGCTTCCTTTCTATCAGAAGATGGCTATGCACAACAGCTGGCAAAGCTACAGGCAATATCCAACACGCTTGGGTAATGTTCAGGAAGATACGGCAGTATCCTGCAGTTCTGTCGTATACAGAGTTAAGGTCTCCCAGCCTACAGCTCCAAAATTTGGCCTTTACTATCACTTTCCACTGTTCCGGGGGTACCAGAGAAATAATATCCAAAACCTCCTCACACTAACATCCACAAAGTCACCAAGAAACAATGCTCCCTTTGTTGTACTGCTAGGAAAGATCTTCCCTGACAAAGCTGTCACCCAGCCCATTCCAGACACTAGACACCTAGACACCATTTAAAAATAGAGAGTCAGACCTCAAAACACTTAATCCAAACACACATAGGCCATTTCTGTATGGGGGGGGTTTAAAATTCAAACCTCTTCTCTATCAGACGATTTTACGGTTCAGTCTCAGGGGGTTCCTAGTCAGATTTTACTATTGTATTTCTGTTTTAAGGTACTGTAATTTCACAACCATAAGGTGCACCGGACTATAAGGCGCACCCCCCAGGAGTCGGCAAATTTTGCAACTTTGTAGATCAGATAAGGCGCACTGGACTATAAGGCGCACTTTTTTTTACAGCGAGGCTCCACCCCCAGCTCCCCCCACGCGGTTGCTGGCCGAGGCCCCGCCTCAACCCGGCAGCCATCGGCCCCTGGGCCCGTCTGTACCTGGTGGGGCCGGGCTATGCCCGCCGCCGCTCCGTGCATCGTCCCCGGGGCTGGGCTATGTCCACCGCTGCTCCGTGCAGCTTCCCCGGGGCCCCGCTGCTCCAGGAGTTCCCTGGTGCTCTGGGTGCCCCGATGCTGGCAGGCTCGCCCTGTGCGGGAGCCGCCCCGATGCCAGCAGGCCCGCCCCGCGTGGGGGCCACCTCCCCAATGCCGGCGGTTTTGTACCCCCGGCTGGGCTGCGCCGTCGCCCTTTCCCTCCCCCGCGCGGCCGCTGCCCCGATGGGCTCTGGTCTGATGCCGCTGCTGGGCGGGCTCTGCTCAGCTGGGGACTGTTGTGGACTCGCACTTCCGGGGTGGCAAATGTCGCAACTTTGTACATCAGATAAGGCGCACCGGACTATAAGGCGCACTTCCAGTTTCGGGGGAAAATTTTTAGTCAAAAGGATGCGCCTTATAGTCGTGAAATTACTGTACTTCATTAGGAAAAACTGATTCAGGATTCAATTGTGTGGACACATCCACATAAAGAAGGGGGAAAGAGCTGTATGCCTGTGAGGGCACTCCCCCTACAAGAGGCAACTGCTGGTTCCAATCTGAACTGTGACTACTTACACTATGCCAAATACACACTGATGGTAAAACACATATAGACGGATGAGCAGGTATAGGCACAACACTAGAATACAGCAGCTTCTGCCAGTGCCCCCTTTGCAGCATATGAGCAGCAGCTACACATGTTCTAGTAACATCTACAGTAACAAGCTACTCTGTGGAGACAGACAATGGAAACGGTGCTTTCTCTTCCTACTGTCAGACCTCAGCTAAGCATCAAAGTGCTCTACTCTGACTAGGCTGGTGATATTTTCAAGCACACACATGTGATGCTAGAGAGACCGCTTATATTTTAAAACTGAACAAGATGAGGCACTGGAACAGTTTTCTCTCAGCTTGACTCAAATCCTTCCCTGGCTTCAGCCAAGATCAATCACAGCCTTTCAACGTGACAGTACTTGTCATAAAAGGGAATACTGTTGTCACTCAAGACATTCTAGTCCTCCATCTCTTTCTCATCTGTGCATTTTGTTCAGATCCCTTCAGGGAGAATGCAGCAACAAATCAAGAATGGCACTTGCTTCGTATCGCATTGCTTGGTATACAATGCTACAATTTCAGTTCTTTTAAGAATGAATGAAAAGCAATGAAATCTGCTTTCCTTCTCTGCCAATGCCCATTAGGACTCACAGGCAAGAGGAAATTTTGCTATCATAGGAATCAATCACCATTTTAGTTCATTTTCTATGCATTAATATTTGTAGATGAAGAACTTGGGTCAGGATTTACAAAGTCATTTCTCTCACCACAGTTGTCCTTTGAAGCTTTGAGGACTTCATGCCTGTCGTTAAAAAGAGAATTTTTCACATCCTCAACAACTGTAGTTTGTAGTTTTTTGCCAGCACCCTCCTTCTCCTCTTCTTCGTAGTCAGATGATTCTTCCTAAAAGAGATCAACCAAAACAGCTGAAAAGAACAGTAACAAACACCATCTTTGCTGTTCCTCCATAAGCAATTCCTCATGTCAGTCTAACCCTAGCTTCATTTAAGGTACAACATTTCAGAGCATATTTCTTATTTCCCTCTACTTTGCTCCACAGAAAATCATTAGTTTCCCGCTCTCAATCTTATGCAAAATTCTTTTTGTTTCCTCACTTTCAGCTATCACACCATGAATTTTCCTAAATGTAGCAAAACTTCCCGGATAAAAACCTCTAACAGAACTGATAAAAATCTAACCAACTCCAGAGTCTACTGCCTATTCTTTTTCCATACTGTATTACCATACCATAGCCAAGAAACTGTTTGACTCCAAGTAAGACACTAACATTAAAAATGGATGATGAAAAGATGGATATCTGTGAAAGATAAGCATTAAAAGAAATCCAGTTTACTATGTGTTTCTTATCTATATGACAATTAGAAAATACCCCTGTGATTGAATAATCTTTATATACTTACTTCGGTGCTTGAATGAAATGCTGCTCTCAAATCTTCTTCTTGCTTATTTAAGTGTAAGTTTTCACTTTCTTGTTTCAGTGGTTTACAGACTTTATAATCTACTCCTTCATATTCCTCTTCAGTATCTTCACCATCCACATGTTCAAGTATGTCAGAGGTTCTTCTTTCACCTTCAGGTCCTGTGGTTTTTTCTGCTAACCAAGAATTATTGCCACTTTCCAAGCTATCACTGAAGCTTGACTTTTTCTCCTTAACACCAGAACTATCTGAGAGAGGCTGAGGTATCTCTTTTTTCCAGTCTGTCATTTCAGAGCCTGCAAAACAGGAGTCAGCCTTTCTGTGAAACGGCTCCTCAATCATGCTTTTCCTGTTCCAGCTTTCTTGCGTATCTTGCAGATTATTTAGATTTTGAAAGACAGGTTGTTTTGGTACTGACTTGCAAGATATTTCATTATTCATGATCTTAGGAGACACTGCTGTTTTATTTTCTTGAAACTTTTCATGAGACCCAGCTATGAAAGACACAGGAGTATCAACAGATTCCTTCACTTTTTCATCATGTTCTTTAGTTATTTCATGATCATCACAGACATCTTCAGTTCCACATCGAGCATCCCCTTCATGCTTTGCTTTACTGAAATACTCTAATTTCTGATTAATTTCCCTTTTAGATTCTGTTTTCTCTTCTTCCAGTATTTCATTAGACTGAGTTTCTTCATCTTCCAGTTCTTCCTCCTCCTTTTCATCTTCAGTAAAATCTTCATCATCCTCTTCCTCCTCCTCCTCTTCCTCCTCATAATCATCATCACCATCTCCATTGTCATTTTCATCCTCTTCCTCCTCCTCTTCCTCCTCCAATTCTTCTTCATCCAGATTGCTTGCAGCTGAGATGTCTTGATTGAACAATTCTTCACTGTCTCCCTTGTTCACATTTGCACCTGAAGGGATTCTTTGTTTGAGACTTTTCTTTGGCGACTTAGGACTTTCAATTCTAGAACCACCACCATCATCTTGAAGTACAAAAAAAGAAAAATGCATGTGAACAGAAGGAATTATGTAAACAGTAAATGGCACGTTATCAGATTAATGTACAAGAGAGAAGCCATTTGGGAATATTCAGAAATGGAGAGGTGGGGCTGGGAAGCATGGATGATGAACTTGATGAAGGAAAAGGACTTAAGAGGGGATTAATATCTTCATTTTAACGACTTATTTTATTTTATTCTGAATTATTAACATAATAAATGTTTAAAAAATGCTACTTTTCTCATTTACTATTTTAAAAAAAAACACCCAAAAATCAACCAAAAAAACTACTTAGAAAGTCTACTTTATATATCAGTGTATCATGCAACCTTTTGGAAGTAACTTACTGTTCTTCTTGAACTGCTGTGAAGCACTCATTAACAGTGTCAGGTTTGGCTTCTGCAGCTTCTGTAAATAAAGATTTTTAAAAAATTTTTTTTTAACAGTAACAACAACAAATCCTTTGTTCACATCAAATCTTGAACAGTAAATATAATCAGACTGTCCTTATGACAGTGCTGGCTCCACCCTACACTTCTAACTACACAAACACTCCTCTCATATCCAATTCAGTAAGTATTTCACAATGTGCAGGCACCCTTCTGCAAATCGTTTCCAAAAATGCTCACGTGCATAATCGTTCTCAAAATCTATTTCTAATATTTGTAATACTTAAGTAAAATTCAATTATATTTAAAAGTGCGTTTTCAAGATGCTTACTTGCAAATGTGCGCAACGTAAGTAACTAAAGAGATCCCCATACTTAATGCATAAATTTAGTCCCTGCAAGCACACTAAAAAATACCTCTAAATTTCAAAATCATGGTAGAAAAATGTATCATTTGTATTTAAATCAGTGCAAGAAAATGAAATCAAGTTAAATCTAAACATGCTTGCATCTCCAGCATTACAGAGTGGGCTGAATTACCACACTCAGGTTCTACATCACTGCACAATGCCAGTGCAAGAGTTGATGCTCCAGACATCACTCAGAAGTAGATAATTCTAAGGATCATTAGTAAAAAAGTAGGCATGAGAGCTGGTAACTAACAAAAAAGTACTACCCAAGCATTTAAAAAAAAAAAAAAGAGGAAAAACATGCACTGTGAGATCACATGCAAGTACTGAATGTCATCTTATAGAATGTAATAGATGACCCATTTGAGTAACTCATCTGTTCATTAAGCACTCTTGAAGAACCTGCTGAGGAAAGGAGAACTAGGTGATGAAGGATTTTTTTAGATTTTGATATATAAATATCCTTTTATCACTTAGGAATCTATCCCCAAATTTACAGAAAACAATAACAATGATTGGAGAACAGGATAGGTTATAATAGTAACTTGCAAAGTTTTCAAGTCTGCAAATCTGACTCACATGAAAACAAGAAAAAATACAGCGATGTGGTTATCTTGTCACCTACTGCTTTTTGGCTCCAAATTACAAATTTACTGCATAGTCTCTCACAGCTACAGGTCCTTTAGAAAAAACTCACAGCAGAAGGAAGGCCGGTAGGCCAGACTGCTTTAAATAGAAAACAATATTGGCTGGAGCTGCAGTTTCTTTCAGTTCCAAAGAAAATTTGCCTTCAAACCCCTTATTTTTACAGGATATTTTTCCTGTAAATGCACCGTACCTTGGGGGTAAAATCAAGTTCCTCTTCCTCAGAGGTATGCCAACTGTCATCGTTCCCCTCTTTCTCAGAGCTTCTTTAAAAGCAAAGCAAAATGAGTACCATGTCTCTCAAGTCATTCCTCAGGTAAGTGTTAGGTACTTTTAACGTCTCACCTTATTGAGTCGCCTTGGGAGAAGTCATCTATTGCTGTTTAAACATTAATCAACATGTTGAAATTAAATTTAGCATGTTAAAATTAACCATTTAAAAATTAAACACTGAACATGGACAACTCTACACATCATAACAGAATGAACCTTTGGGTAGTAAATTCAGTACAAGGGGGCATAAATGACTGCATTTCCAAAACAAACACTGAATTTATAAAAAAAAAAAAAAAAAAGAAAATTAGAAGACCAGAGCTACATCTCTTTTGGACTCTTATACCCAGAAGTTTAAAAAACATAGAAACACACCTAAACTAAAAAAAACCAAAAAAAACAAAAAACACCAAAAAAATTTAAAAAAGCATAACATTAATACCCTACAATAAACCGTTATCCCAGTAAACAGTTAACAAAATGGTGGTGGTTTAGCAAGACATTAAGAACTTCCAAAGTACTCATCTTACGCACAAGTACACATCACTAGCAGAGATTTATTATTTTATGCAGCATTATGTATAACATTACATTAAGTATTACACTATCTGCTGGTCTACCCAGTTCAGATTATTTTGCAAAGGTAATGAAAATCAAAATGCATAATCAAGCTCTAAAGCTCATTGACAAAGGAATTCAATGGACAAAAGTGGCAAACCTAGGGCATTCTATAGCACACTCCAAACTTTCATCAGTGTTACAAATGTGACTTGCACTTAGGATAATAGGATAAATCATGTCAGAAGGAACCTCAGGAAGTCTCTCAGCCAGCCTTCTCAAAGTAAGCTCAGTCATGAGGTCAGATAAGGTTGTTCAGGTCTTTATCCAGTCTGGTCTTAAACACCTCCAGGGAGGGAGACTGTACAACCTCTCTGTTTTACTGCTCCCACATTCAATTAGAAACTATTTTGTTGCTATTTATGCCTCTTATATTTCCAACTCCTGTCATGTATCACTGGGAAGCACCTGGCTTTGTCTTCTCACATGTACCAGAAGCTGCTGCTAGGTCCCCTGCAAATTCACTTCTCTAGGCTGAAAAAATCCCAGTTTTCCCAACCTGTCCTCAAAGGGCAAATTTCCTGACCCTGATGAATCTGATGGCCTTCTACTGAACTTGCTCACTGTTGAAAGACAGATCTGTCTTGCACTGGAGGCTCAAATTACACCCAGAGCACTGGACACAATCCAGAGAGTGCCAACTAGGGCTGGATAATCACTTTCCTCAATCTCTTGGCTATGCTGCTCTTAATACAACTCACGACACTGTTGCCAGGTCACCCTGCTGCTGGCTCATTCTCAGCTCACTCTGCCAAGACCCAATCAAGCTTTCTCAGCAAGGGCATGTCTCCGGCCAGCGTGCTTTGTAGCAAGGGGTTGTACCACTGCGCACAGACTTTGCATTTGCCCTGGCTGAATTCTGCTAGACAGGCCTGACAGTTCATTTATACAACCTGTCAGAGTAAAAGCCTCTGAAAGATAGCACTGTCCTGATGTGCATCGACTGATCATCCCAACTTAGGGCTATTTGCAAACTTGATGAGAGAGCACTCTAGTACATCACCGATCTACCAAAGAAACCTGAACTCTAGGAATCCAGCTTCAAGAGTGCTAGAACCTCTCAATTATCTACAGTTAAGATGAAATAAAAGGGCTCTTCAATTCCAAAAACAGAAGGGGAAAACAAATACAACTTTCACATAGTAGCTATTTCAGCATTCCTCAAGTTCTTGGTAACTAATTCTTGTTAACTATCATAACAACCAATCCAAGGTCTTTGGCAGAATCATTAAAGGGAAAAGTAAACAAAGGCACATCATGCCTGATCTCCTCTGCTAGCATTACACACATAAGAGCATGGAAATTTTGTCTGTTCTAAAGACAGAGTACATGTGGGAATTTTGATGAGTACCTCTCCTGACCTGCACTGGGCTTTTGGACAATGAAATACAGTGTACGTCACATAGAGAAAAACGTAGAAACTGAAACGAGGACAAGCTAACAGTTAAAATAAAAACACAGTCTCTTCTACTGTTTCCTACTGCAAACACACAATATTTAAATAATATTAGTTGTAAATACCACAGTTTCCTGTAAACTCATTCAGTACCAGCAGTCCAACCTACCTGCTGATGTGCCAAACCCAATAAAATTTCTCCACCAGTGTGGAGCAGTCAGTTATCACTCTTGATGGGTGACTTCAGTTATACTTCCAAATAGTACAATTATAAGTAATGAAAATAGCTGAGTAAGTTTTCTGAAATTTTGATTCCAATGAATAGATTAGGTTAGTTGGGTAGAGCATGGTGTTAATAATACCAAGTTTGTGGGTTCAATCCCTGTATGGGGCTCATTTAAGAGCTGGACCTGATGATCTTTGTGGGTCCCTTCTAACTCGGAATTCAGTCAGCTGTGAATAGTAACTTTAAGCAATGATCAAGATCAGGTCACATTGTCCTTTAGAAGGTAAGAGATAAAGTTTATGAGCTACCTTTCCGACAGAACTCTGATTACAATAGAAATGAGATCTAGAAAAGGATTGCTTGGGGATTGCTTGTTTCTACTTTAATTCAAGCCCATTTCCATTTCAGAGTAACAGGAGAGCTTATTTAAAAAATTATTTACTATCACCAGTGACACAAACCAAACACTAAATTCAATAATAAAGAACCAATGCAAAACATGCAAACAAACAAAAGTCACACAAAGCCTGCCCTCAAATGTAGTTCATAAAACCAGTACAATAAAAATAGGGACCTCCAGGATAATAAACGTCATAGATGTGTTGATATTTGTATACTGTACAACATGTTTTGTATTTTAAATGCTACTGTATAAAATACCTTTCCTTGATTTTCCTGTTCTTGATGTCTGGTTAGGAGACTGTTGCATTCCTATATCCATTTAGGAAAAGGCATGGAAAGGACAGATGGAACAATGACATCAGAATAAACTGGAATTTCCAGAAACTTGGAAAACATAAGCAGTACGTCAAAACAGCTACAGCAATGGGAGAACATAATGTGACTATCAGTCTATTCTACAGTTAGAAGTGCTAGAAACAACCCAAACACAATCTACAGAACTCTACTCTCAAGGGACAGTGTCAAACAGTAACTTAATGTACTTGCTCCATGTAAAACATCCATAATTCAGTATTTTGAAACACTGAAATATATTATCAGAAATATACTCTCCTGACAATTTTCTATTTCCCTCAACTTGACTACTCGTTGTCTAGCAGAGATGCAAATTAAATTCCTTCATGGTTGTAGAGTGCATTATACATTATATACATATATATATACACACACATATATATATATACATTATACAGCACACAAAATTCCTTATTCTAAGCATCTCAAAAGAACCAAATGGAACCAAATTGGAGACTATCCAGAAGTTTCAAGGAAATCTTGGCTCCCTGCAGTCAGACCAGCATGCAACTTTGAGACATTAGTTATTTACACACACTGGTCATAAGTTACAGTTTCAGCACAGTTTTTAGTTATCCCTTGCTAAAAAAGGAACCCAGAAACTTGTTGCCTTAAACCAGATCATTTTAAAAGTTGTGTCAGTTGGTGCCTGATACAAACACAGGTGAGTTCTACCTCAGTTTGAAGAGTCCTGCTTACATTCATTTGACCATGCTGCACCATTCACATACAAAAGCTATGCCACCAGCCAGAACACAGACAGGACAAGAAGGCAGCATGTTCCCCCAGGGCTATAGAGCAGGCCACAACTGGACCGAAATGAGCGCACTGACTGGTGTGTCATGCGTATGTGTTTGTGTGCGTACCTATCTGCATGCTGTGGAACACAAGTTCAGAATATAAATCACTATGCATCTGCTCTACCCATCCCACTTAGTAAAATTCTGTATTTTAAGGCAACAAATTATTCTTCTATTGCAGTTGACACCATATTTCTTCATGATGTAACATTTATCTCAGAGCAGAACAGAGTCCTGCTTATATGGATTTTACCACATGGGATGAATATGGCAAAATTACTTGTAGCAAAACAAAATACATTTGAAGAGTCATGAAAGCACCTCATGATGGTTTCTCATCCCTTCTACATTTCTGAGTTTTCTGAAGAGATAATACAGGACAGCTTTTTACTGACCTCAGGAGACAGAAATCACTGAAGCACTTAATTCTTTTCTAAGAGCTCTATGATGGAAACCAAACAGTTTCTGTAGGGATTCAGGAACACGAAAGGAACAATACATCACACAATAAATATTTAAATAAACTAAAGCCAACTTTTGAAGTAGGGTGAATTGCTCATTAGAAGAGAGTATTTTGAAAAATATTCAACAAATGCAAAAACAGCAAAAGGAACAAGGACAACACTGAAGATGCCAGAAAAATTGTGCAGAAGAGCAACGGAAGTGAAAATAATTCCAAAACGGGTTTATCTGTTCTCCTGAGATCATGCCAAATTCTCCTCTAACAGTGGCTTTAAAGTCTGTTACTGCAGCATATCAGTAGGACTCTCATGATACAGGATCTGTATCTCCTGTGTGCAAGCTAGAGACTGCAGAATTAATGGAGGTAAATATTCTCTATATGTTAGTAATCTCTCAGAGACATTAACAGGATGCACTGTCTGGGCAAAATTAACATTTTCGTGATTAAACCACCTGCACCAAAACCTTCAAAAAAAAAAATTCCTGCAATCTATCAAGAAACTTTCCAAATCACTGACTAGGTCAAATCAAGTGTTGCAAAATCAAAGGAACAAAGTCTGACTCTAAATTAAATTCCTGTATGTAGGAAAAATCAGTGAGGAAAAATATCCCATATTTTGCTCATTTTTGTTGACATATTTATGGAGTAAGGAACTGTATTTAAAAGAATAATGAACTGTGTTTGACCACTGTCTTCTTCCCATTTGCCACATAGTTCCAAAGTAACACCCTTAAAAATCTGGAGGGAATAAAATCTCTCACTTGTAAGGCTTGAGATACAAGGCAAACTATTTCATTTACACTAAGGTATTAATTTTCTAAGATTCCTCTAGGACTGTGAGCTCATTCCAGGAATTCTAAAATTCCTCTAGGACTCAGATTTTTAAAACTTACTGAAACAGCTAATTTTTTCATCACAAGGCAATTTAATTGTTTTCCTGGATCACAAGGTAATAACTATTTTCTAAAAAAAAATCATATAAATTACTGAATGTGGAAGAAAAGCATTATCTTTACTGTAAATCAAACTATGTTCTAGCAAATACAACATACACAGACACCGCAATGTTATTGCCAACAAAGTTACTTTTCCAATATAATATTTGCTAAGTATGTCTCTATGTGGAAACAGTTACAACTGATTTTGACAAACAGGACATCCAAAAAGGACTTTAGTGCAAATGGAACTATTAATATTAAAATGAAGACACAAACTCCATGAAAATCAACAAGACATGTACCTTTCTGCTCATTTCTCTGCTGCTTCTCAACTAAAAGGAGCAACTACTCAGGTGGAACTCACTGCTTTTGTAACTGGATTTTCACAATCTGAGTTGCCATCTCTAGGTAAAAGTACACACTTGAAACATAAAAACACTTTTGCCTAGCTCCTTCCCTATCCTCCTCCTCCTCTCTCTCTCTTGGAAAACCCATATAGATGGGCAGTCTGACAGACAGAAAAGTAACAGCTCTAAGAAGTGAGCAACAGAATGCAAAACAAATGTTTTCACAGGCTGACAAACACCACTTCCAACTATCATGAAATAATCACATTCACAAAAGCCTGTGCTTCTCCATCTGATGCCTCCACTAAAACCAGCAGTGAACACAGTAAACACTAACAACACAGAGCCACTAAGAAAAGGCCACACTGATTCTCCTTGTGAGCTACTCCATGGTGAAGAGTCTTACCTCCTCTGTCCACAGCAGGTGCACCCAACGTAAAGCCAGCAGCTGTTGCCCGGTGTGGAGTGCCAAGTGCTGCAATGCCTCGTGCACCACCACCTGCAGAAGCTTCTCCTGTGTTTTCCCAGTCTGCATATTCTGCCAGTTGTTTACTAAGACTGTGCAGAGAAAGAGAAGAAATACATTAGGCAAAACATAATCACATACCTGCATAGACTATTTAATAGAAGTGTTAACAGCCACTTCTTATCCAACCTACTCTTACCCTATCTTTAGCCATATAGATTTATATACTCATATGGCCTTACTGCATGACTATTACACATTACAATATTCACTACAGTCAGGTTCACTCTATAATCATATTCAAATCTACGAAGGTATTAACTCCTGCTCGGTACCTGTCAAGTCTCACCTCTGGATAACTGGACACAGACATATTTTAGAGTTCATATTGAGCAAATGTGAGCTTAGCAATAAAACTTGAAATCTAACAGAGAACTCTGGGTAAATATTTTCCTCAACTTCCAAATTAACACTAGATACTGGAACAATATATATCAGAAGAGAAGAAGAAATGGGCACAAGTTGTGCCAGGGAATGTTAAACCAGATATTAGGAAAAATTACTTCAGTGAAAGGGTTGTCAGGCATTAGAACAGACTGACCAGTGAAGCTATTGAATCACCAGCTCTGGACATATTAGAAACATGTTGCAGATTGGCACTTAGGGACATGGTTTAGTGGTGGGCTTGCAATGTTAAGTTGAGTCTCAGAGGTCTTTTCCAATCTAAATGATTCTATGAAGACATTACTGAGCATACTTCCAACACAAGTCCCAGCACACTATTAAACCTTGGTCCTGTTATCAAAAAGTATCAAAACCCACACTGATAACTAACAACTTACTCTAATGATACAGTTTAAAATTTACCTAGAATATCCATGAATAACAGCATAATCCTCAGCTGTCCATCCGTTAGAGTCTTTCTGGGAAACATCAGCACCATACTGAAGAAGAACCTTTATCAGACTAAGCTCTCCACCAGCAGCAGCAGTCATAAGTGGGGTTCTGAAGGATCCAAGAAATATGATATGAAATAGATTGTTTTATACAGTGACTGTAATTATTTTTGTTTCTGTTTGCCCTCAAAAAAGTATTCTTTCCATTACTTTAAAATGAAAAAGAAAAAGCATTTTTCATTAAGAGAAACAATAAAATGGGAGAGGGTCTCAAAATAACTAAATGTTTAATCTTAAAGCTTCCACACAGACAACATGTACACACTCTGCTACTATGCAGGAGATAGCTTTTTAATTTGAGGAATGTCACTGAGCTAGTGACAGGCTTCCTGCCAGAAAGGCCACCACAGACAATAACATTTTGCAGTCCTCAATGTGGAAAACATCAAACAAGGTATGACAGCAAGTCACTGAAGAATGACCATCTTTCACAAATCACACAGAAATAACTGCTTCTGTGTGGCTCCTTGTTTTGTATTTTTTAAGACCTCATTCCCATGCCTCTCTCAAGCCAACCTGAAGAATATTAAAAAGACCAATGTAAAGTTTTGACAGCCTCTCACCTTTCACACTGATCTCGAGTGTGCACATCAGCTCCTTTTTTAAGGAGAAACTCCACTATTTCTTCATGATGTTCGGAGACAGCAAGAATAAGAGGGGTATATCCCTCCTAAAAGGGCAGACAAAGTTAAAAATCTAATCAAATTTTAAAAAAAGCTAAAAAATCTTCAAGAAAAATAGTAACAACTTTTGGGAAGAAATTCATTAACAAATATAAGAAATTACCTTATTTTGAGCATCAATATTGGCATTATGTTCAAGTAACAGCCCTCCTACCGTAGTATTACCAGTCAGGACAGCCAGGTGAAGGGCAGTGTTGCCGTCAGCATCTGCCAGATTTGGGTCAGCACCATGTTCTAGCAGAATAGCCACACATTTTTCTTGCTGGCACTGTACTGCCTGGAAACAAAAGACAAGCACTTACATTCCAGCATTTACATTTCACTTTGTTGCAATTCCCCCATCTTCCTAATACTGGGAATTACGAGCACCTCGTAATTAGATTATGTTAGAATATGTTAGATTAGCTAACCTATGCCCATTACACACCAATCACAATATGCATGATTTTTCAAAGGGCCACATAAAGAATACTAAAAAATACATAATATAGTTCAAAATCAGCAAGTCTCACTTTCAAGAATATACCATAATCCACGTACCTTCATCAGTGGCGATCTGTTATCATTGTCAAAAAGATTTAGCTTACACTTGTTTTCTACCAGACACATAACTACATCCACATGGCCATTTGCACAAGCAAGATGCAGAGCTGTCCTAAAAATTAAAGAAACTGAATTAGCACAAAGACAATTTCAGGCTTTTTTGACAAACACATTACCACAAGTTTCACTTTACAAATCTCAAGCTTAAGAACCCACTCCATTACCAGCAGCTGCACACCAAATGCTTGGGACTTGCTAGCAAAAACCCTCCCCAGTATCAGCTTAGTAAGGGGACGTTTCCTTCACTGTAGAACTGAATCTCCAGAGATTCCTGTGCCCAGGTGCTGGGTACTGCCCTCAGTGGGACTATACACATAGCACAGCAACAGAGACCAAAGCTAGGGAATCTGAAGACTATGTCAAGTCAACTTCTAAGTTTTTCTTTGATCGTTTATGGGTCAGAAGTGTTTTTGAGATAACTGAATGGCTTAATTGCAAGAATATTAGAGTTTCCCCATACTTGGAGAATTTCTCCTTTTTTTTTAGCTTTTTTACTACTGAAGCAAAACCAAGAGCACATTTGCACCAAAGTGCCTCCAACAACATGTAGCGAAACAGAGAGCAGAACACTCTGATCCTGACTTCCAGAAAAGCAGTTTTTGACTTTCCTGTAATGCTAAACTATTGCAGTCATAAAAAGCCTACCACAGAGGAAGTCCTCTCCAAGGGGGTAATACTGTCTTTCCACAATATACAACCAGCACAGGAAAATGGAACTCTTTTCTTCAATTCAAAGCCATGCCAGAAAGAAAAGCAGTCCTTCAAACCACAACATCTTATGTCTAATGTCAATTAACCACTCTACTTGTACACAAAGACACAATCACCGAGGAAGTCCTTGCATGTGTTTCCTCCTATCTTTATAGGTGTTTTCAGGGCAATAGATCTAGATTAGTTTTACTGCTGCCAGAAGTCCGGCCTTCGGAAGCTGAACTACTCTGCTAAAACCAGCATCTCTTCAGAATATCACAAAGGATTTGACTCTGAGCCTTGTCAGAAAAGGTGATTCCCTTTTGGTTATGACACATCACTAGGAACTATGTTGCAGCCCAGGGCTTCTCCTTAAGGTAGAACTGTTAAGTGCTTGGTGTGCTTGACTCACCTGTCAGAAGCAACAACTTCTCCTGCAAGTCACTGACCAGATCTTCTAGTCCAAGGTACCAATTAGCCATACCAAAGCCTCAGAGCAAAAAACTAAAACCACACTGTGTCTTAGGCTGCCACATTACACTCACAAAAGGCAACTACGCATGCAGCATCAATACACAGCATGTTTATTTTGTATTATGAATCCCTCCTAACTGCAGTGTTCACCTTGCTTTAAGTTGCTCCCAGCTGAGGCAGTGCATCCTTCGGGCTCAACTACTGAAGCTGCACGCTGAGCCCTCAGAGGTGAACAGAGATAGATGTGACTACCCTCAGACTTCAAACCCTGGCTGGAGAATGACCACAAGGCTCCTCTTCCAACTCCCCTTTGCCAGGCAAGGAGCTCGCTTCCCCCCCTGCATCCCTGGGCAAGGACACACGACTTCGGGAATGAGGGCACTGAGGAGGTCGGGTCAAAAACGGTAAGGCAACAGCTGGACGAATCCAAGAGGTTTGTGGCAGCACAAGCCCGATTCCCAGAGCCAGCCAAGGGCTGCGGCGCCCGCGCCCCCACTCCTCAGAGCGACGCCGCCGCTCCGCTCCCGAGCCGGGAGCTCCCGGGGCCGCTACAGCCGCACCTGGGGCCCCGAGACGCCGCGCGCTCCCGCCCTTACCGCTCCGCCTTGTCCCGCCCGTCGATGCCGTATTTCTTCAGCCCCTGCCGCACCTGGGCCAGGTCGCCGCTGGCGGCCGCACGGTGTAGCTTGCCTAGATCCTTCTGGCGAAGCTCGTAGGCACCGGCAGGGCAGGGAAGGGAGGCGTTGCCAGGCGGCGGCTGCTCCTTCTTCTTCCTCCCAAACCCGAAGATCCTCTTCATCCCGCAGCAGGAACGCAGGCACAGTCCCGTCCAGGGAAAGCGACGGCGGGCTGTACCGTGCCTCAAGCAGGGACAGGGGAGGAGAACTCCCGGCAGCGATCTCGACTCGGTACGGTTCCTGCGGAGCGCAGCTCGGCCGCAGCCGCAGCTCCGGGGCACAGCCCGCACCCGCCGCCCCCGGCAGCCCCGGCCCCGCGCACGGCGAGCCCCGCGCAGGCGCGGGAGGGCAGCGGCGGGCGGGCCCGCGCAGGCGCGGAGGGGTGAGGGACCGAACAGCTCCGGGATGGAATTAGTGTCCCAGGGCACTTAGTGCTGCGTGGGTGCCGCTATTAGGCTTGGGTGAATGGCTGACGAGAACAGTCAGCAAGGATTAATACGGGAGGAAAGGGGATGGAGCGGAGCTTCAGATAGCATCTAGTTATGTGCGTGGCCAGATGCTGAGGAGCACGTCTGGTCCAGGTAGCTGGGCTCGCAAGCTGCCGACTGAGATGCAGGTTAAGCTTTGGGTGGCAGCCCGAGGCAGGAGGCCGTGAACTTGGCCAGCCTTCTGGATATCCAAGGGCGCTAAGATAGGTGACACTAGTCCAGTGAGGAGACTCAGAGACACAGCAGGAGCCTGGACTTGCCGGCCTTTTGGGTTACAAAGGAGATGAAGACCGGTGACACCCGCGAAGTCCTTGGACATGGAGAGGAGGGGGAAGAGCGAGAGTGGCTCAGGGGGCGATTGTGAGGCTGTAGAAGCCCAGAAGTGCTCTCCTCAGAAGGCAGCAGCTCGAGCTGTTTCTGTGTTACTGCACAGCAGTTATGAAACGAGATAACTGAGACTCTGCTGTGGGAAAGGTGGGCTCGGAGCGGCAGGGAAGCCTGGTCAGACTGTGCGGGAGTAGGGCTGATGTGTCAAGCGAGGCGCCCCTCGCCCCGCTGGAGCCGCCCGCCGTGCAGGGGCTGCGCTTCAGCAGGGGAAGCCTTTGGCCCTGGGGACGTGACTGTCCGAGCTTTGTGAGTGGTCAGAGTGGGAAGTTTCCCCATCACCCATGACAGACTCAGACAGTTGCTTTCTGGTAAATGGGGCTAAGTTGGCACTGACACCGAGCAATACAAACATGCATGCGGACAGCCTGTATGAAAACGTAGTATAGAAAGCAAAATATTTGGTAAGTTGGGTATAATTCTCAATATTGTACTGCTACAGTGATGCCACTGGATAGTTCAGGTACCATATAATTTGGGAGTGATGCCATGGTACAGTATATCCTAGGGTATTTGGCTAATGGACCACCTTGCCAGAGCACTTCTTTCTATCTTTAGAAACTACTTGTTGTATATGAATTTCTGAAAAACAGATGGCAAACAAAACCTAATTCAAACAGAGGAATGCATTTCACTATGCCTAGCAATAAAAATATTTATTGCAGTGGAACAGGAATATAGTACCACTTTTTAGGGAGGTGATTCAGCCCTTTAAAATACTGTCTTTTCCTTCATCACTAAGAATGGTACATATAATAAAATTTTTATTTTCCTTTCCAGAATAAATCTTCACAGCTTTATCAAATGTTTGCTTCTGGCAGTTTCTCTTGTACTGAGGTGACTGATGTACAGTCACTTTGATTAGTTGATTCTTAGTGTACTTGCAGTGTTCTGTTTTTTAAATGTTCTCTAGAAAGAAGAACCAAAATAATAATAACAATAATATTAAAAGATGAAAAATACTCTTTTGCTGAAACTAGAGCTAAGTAGATTCAAGTTGCAAACCCTAAATTTCTATGAGTATTAGGAAATTACTATTAGTAACCATTTTGAGACTGTGTGTGTAGCCAGTCTGACCATTTAATGGAATAATGGAGAGCAAATTGCATTTTGTAACTGGATGTATTTGTTTTGTGCAGCCATCTGAAAAGAAAGGCAAGTTTTTATTTACAACATGGCAACATGGGGTAAACACAAGTCATCTCTATGCTCTTCAGGAGGATTTAATCTCAGCTTTTCAAGTGGACACATGCTCAGCCACAAATAATTTTGTTTTTACAGATTATTCCCCAACTAAGACCAGAAGACTCTAATTCAATGTC
Source organism: Catharus ustulatus (assembly GCF_009819885.2). Classification (NCBI taxonomy): domain Eukaryota; kingdom Metazoa; phylum Chordata; class Aves; order Passeriformes; family Turdidae; genus Catharus; species Catharus ustulatus. Next base: position 34,170,294 of record NC_046224.1, read on the forward strand.
AAATATTTCAGAATGGTATCAGTAAAAACCCCTCTGATTACAACATAAGCTTTAGTTGGTGACTTTGATAGCTGAATGGGCTAAAATTTGCTTTTGTGTTTTCAAATATAAGGGTATGCTGATGGGGTCAGTCATATGGCTACAACAGGAACCGTTCATTCCTTACCAGCCAAAAGAGATGTAAAAGAAATAGCTTGTCTCTGTCACTAAAACAACCGTCAGCCGTTTTTATCAATCTTTGTTTCTACTATTTCTTTAATTGTTTTGACTCAGGGCGCTGTTGAAGACATCAAAGTGTTTGTTTTTACTTTTGAGCCATTTGTATTTTTAATTTAATTTTTATAGTTCGTTTTTGGATTTAGGTTTGGGTTTAAAAAAAAAATTTGGTATTCCCTATTCTTTTACTTCTATTCTTTTACTTCTATTCCTATACTTTTTCTGTTCAATGTTCTCTATGCTATTCTGTAGTTTTCTCAGTACCATCTAATAGCAGCTGTTTTTTTTTTTCCTGTCTGCATGAAATGCTTCATTGCTGTTCCCGAATTCTTGTTTCATTACAAGACTTGTGTACCACAAGAAGATTTCCAAATGGGGCTTAAGTGTGACTTAAGTGTTGCATAAGCACTGGTATTTGGATTAATCTGCTAAAGGTGTACCTTTCCTTCATCATGATTCACTGCAGCTGGATAATTTAGCTCACAATCTTTGGACAGCTGAGGTATAAGATGGCAGTCTGAAATTCCCCTTTGCCGGTATGGCTAATACCCCTATTAGACCACCTGGTGTATTTTGTCTACCAGGAAGGAAGTGCCAGTAAAGACTTGGGCTGCTAACAAGATGTTGCTAAGTATCTGGTTTGGTACACCTGCTTTGCAACTGCTGTATTTACAGGAGTGGTACAACTTAAAAAGCTGCCTGGGAGGATTGCATGTCTCAGTAGTGCTGACTCTGAGGCTTTGAAGGGGACGGGGTAGTTAGCATGGATCCTGCAGACAGTGACTTCAGCAGCTTTTACTGTAAGTTGAGAGCTGCATCTGTGGTGGTGCTTTGGTGTGCTGCCTCTGGAGCCTTCTACAGTCATTGGGCAGTTGCTTAGTCAAGCAGGGGCAGTTTTACTTGCTCCCAGTCCAGCCTGAGACACCAGATCCCATGCACACGGTAGGATTAACAGCTAGCTTCCCATTCAGAACTAAGTACAAGGGATTTCTTTTGGCTTCCTCTTAAGTGATGAACAAAAAATGTTATTTTCTTTTCAATACAGTGAGTTACTATACAAGATTGGCTCAGTTGGTCAGAGAATGGTGCAACACCACCAAGGTTATGGGTTCAGTCCCTTCATGGGCCAGTGGGATGGGAAAGAGAATTAGAAAGAAGTAACAAGAAACCACTAACTTGTGGGTTCAGGTAAGAAGAGTTTCATAATTGATACAAACAAAAAGGTAAGAATTGTAATTTTTAAAAAAGAAAAAATTAAACCCAAAGAACTGAGTGATCCATAATACAGTTGCTCACCACCCGCTGATTGATGACTGACTGCCTAACTCGACTCAGTTTCTATGGTGTGGAATATCCCTTTGGATAAGGTAAGGTGTCCCAGCTATGCCTCCTCACAGCTTTTTGTGCATCTCCCCAGTGGCTGAGACATGACACATTGAAAACTCCCTGACTTCTGATAAGCCCTGCTCAGCAACAGCCAAAGTGTGTTGTTGTGCTGGTTTGGGCTGCGGTAGAGTTAATTTTCTTCACAGTGACTAGTAGGGGGCTGTGTTTTGGATTTGTTCTGAACACAGTGATGACAGTACAGAGATGCCTTTGCTATTGTTAAATACTGCTGGGTCTCCAGAGCGCAGTCCTGGGCCACCTGCTCTGGGATAGGCACAAAGTGTCAGGTCCTGAGAGCACAGTCCTGGACTGCCTACTCAGTTAGACAGCATTTGGGATTCCCCTGGGCTAAATTAGGCAGAATAATGCCAAACAATCAAGTAGGAAGTTTTATTTGGCAGTAATGATGGCAGAACAAATCTTCCTTTCCAATCTTATTCATTCTGAAAAGTGCTGAATGTTCAGAATCCAACTGCATTAAGGCTGCACATTCTGCTTCAATGGAGAGTCTGTCAGTGATTCCAGTAATGGTAGTGAAATAATTTGAGCTAAAATGCTTTGTTGGGTTAGACCTATGGCTGGGTTTAATGCATCCATACAGTAAACTTAACATGTCAATTATTCTGAGTCTATAGCACACATATCAGCCCTGCCCAGACGTGTGCTTGAGTACAGAGAACGTGTGAGAAACCTAGCGATGGAGAGGTATGGGAGCCTTCATCCTTCCAGCAGAGAACAAGTATACAAATTAGAGAGTAGGCAGAAAGTTAATGATGGCATTATTCACTTTGTTGTCTGATGAAGTGTTTTGTTGTGCTTACAGTTTTTGTCAGCTGTGTTTCAGATACTGATAAATTTGAGTTTGGAGTAGGCTTAGACATGGTTTTCTACAGACCATGATTGTTCCCAGAAAAGCTCCCTGAAAGCTTCAGTTAGTAAACGGTTTTTCTGTGACCCTCACATACTGACTATTATTTTCAAGTACAAGCTAGTTTGAATTTCTTGAAAGACTGAGACTTTCTGAAATAATTATGCATAGTTGATGTTTAAAATCAAACCAGCATCAGATAAAAAGAAATCAGTGCCAAATCAAAATACAAATGCAAGTGATTTGCTTATATTGCAGTCTTTGATCAAACTGTTAAGCAGCCAGATTTCATTGGCTGATACACAGCATGACAGAATTTACTGCTGCTTCTTACATCATTTGTCTTTACCTAGAATCTATAGTACTGTTGCTCCTTAGCAGAGTTCTCCTCCTCAATGATGTGAAGAACTCATGCAATGCACTGCTTATTAAATTTGTTAGCTTCCAAAGGGCATTTGGGATTGACAGCCCATACATTTTCTAATATATGTAACTTTGAAGGGGATCACCTGGAAAGGAGGTGGAACATTGTTTTAACGCACTTTTTGCCAACTGTACTTTGGTGTATGTGTGGAGAGTGATGCGTCAAAGTTCTAATGCCTGCCTTCACGCACGTGAGGAGATGAGGACTGGTTAGGTGGACTTCCATAGATGTCTATTTCCCAGCAAGACCTGGGAATGGTGTTTTTTCTCGACTTCCAGGTCTCAAACACCTCTAAGCATGAAACTAAGACTGGAAACATTCCAAACTCATTAAGTGAAAGGATGAGAAAGAACAAAGGGAGTGCTTTTGTAAAAGCATAGAACATGAGTGACGCAACATAATGTAAGCTACTGTAACAGGAAACATTTCTGATGGTTGTGTCAAGCTCGAGAATCCAGATCAGTGAATGTGATGATGAGAAAAAATGGATGTGGTCCTTAATGTGAATGCAAAAGAAGCTAGGTATGCTGAAAAAATCCAACAGATGAGTGCACTGTGTTGGAAAACAAACGGGAGATGGAAAACAGAGAGCACAGCTGAAGGTATAAGGCCTGGAATAAGAACTCATAGATATGAAAAGGTACAGCAGATTTAGCTAGAGATGTGTATGAAATGATGTGGTTTTGTAAGGCTGCCAAGTAATGCAAACTACAGGTAGATTCTGTAGTAGTGGGAAAAATTCTGCTTAGAGATATGACTGCTTAGAGCTGTAACTGCTTGGAACTGTAACAGTATATAAGGCTGAACTGTGAGGACTTCACACTCGGACTTGTTTTGCTCAGGCTTTGGTTTTTTGCTTGGATTGATTTTGCACCCCTTTCCAACACTGAAGTGCCATGTCTCAGGCCTAGCAGCACTGTGCTTGACATCCCTTTAATCGACTTAGGGCTTATAAACAAGGTTTCACATCTGAAGCAGGGAGAAGGGAAACCACAGATGCTCTATCAAAGCAAAAATGTCCACAGCGTTTTATTTAAAATATGTAATTTTTGGTTAAAATATCGTGGTACTCCAAAGGGAATCCTTATGCAGTCAGGAAGAAATAAAACACTGTAAGAAGATTTTGCATAACTTGAGAGTCTCTAAACCTGAACGAAACTTCAAAATTTCCAAGGACACCTAACAAGGGAAGAACTGGGCGAAAAGGAAGAACCACACTTTGTGCATATTTGCTTATCAGTCAACAGATTTGTAAAGCTAGTGACAGTCATTCTGGAGGCTACACACTGAACATCTCCTGGGACTCCACACGACTCCAGGGGCCTTAACAATGCTTCTTAGCATAGCTCCTGCAGAGCTCTTCAGCCTGAAGTCTCTGCGTTCCTTAAACGTTCAAAGCCGTGCTTTATTGGAACACTGCAGCTACACAGCTGCAGTCCCTGCAAAGCAGGGAGGACCAGCTCTCATGAAGCAGGTGGATTTTCTCTTTGGATGCCTGGCCTCAAACTGTAGAGTGTTTTATGCTCCATGTTGCAAGCACTGAACTCATGTTTGCCTAAACACTACTGAACAATCTCTTCTTGAAGAAATGTTGTCTTTTTTCCCTGATCATGTGCTTCTTACTTATTCAAAACAAGACTGCCAAGACCTAGGCTACAAAGACAAGCCATGAAACATAGGAAGAAAAATCACATTCTAACAATAGACAACATGCGTGGTATGGTACAGTACTGAATGCAATCCATGTACAGGGAAGGAAGGGATGGCTGAAGTCTAAAAAGATTTATAAAAATCTGGGGGCTTCTTTGATGTTTTTGCTGGAGACTAACTCTAGTGAAGGGCAACTTCATTTTAAACTGAGTGTTTCTGTTTGAGCCAGTGGACCAATTTTCTTCTTGTTTTTTTGTAGGCAAGTGCATAACATCCTATGCAATATTTTGGGAAGCAGGATTTTTTCACATTCAAGTCTAAAATGGAGAGCTAGCAGAAAAAAATCTCTGTGCTGAGCAGAGGAAGTTGAAAATAATGCTTGAAAGCTGTCAAGACATACAACCAGTCACCTTTTCCCTTAAAAACACTCCTAATGTAATGACACATTACCTTTTTCCAGTTCCTTAGTGATTTTTTTCACATATTCCCGTTGTACCTAGAATTATACATCAAATACTCAGTTAAGATATAATATGACCACTTGTAACTGATAAAACTCCTAAAACATTCTTACACCCCACAGACAACGTGATAAAACCTAAAAATATCACGCAAATGGAGATGATGGCCCGTGATGGCCAAGAAGATGCCAAAGGCCTTGGACCACATGAGCAATGTAGAAAGGCTGAGAGAGCTGTGACTGTTTCTTTCCTGGGGTAGACAAAGCTTAAGTGACCTTGTCTGTGTGTATTAACTACTGGGAGGGTGGAGTAACAGAGATGGAGCCCAACTCATCTCAGTGGTGCAAAAGGAACAATTCCCCCCAAGCCTCAAATATTTTTTCAAGTGTGGACAAGCAGCAGTAAAATCCTGGGGGAAAGGGATCCCCTATGTACTCCTATGTGTGACCCAGTTTGTCCCCAACTTGTATCCACCCCTGAAAATATCTTGTTGGGCATTCCCCACCCCTTGTCCATCATTGTAAGCTTGCCCCTTGCTCCAGAACTTTTCTTGCCAGTCTTACCCTGGCCCAGTCCCTTTTGAAATCCCCTAGTACTCGATGCCCCTTGGCCCATGTGACTCCTTGTCCTCCCCCTGCTTCTCTCATTGCTTTCAACCCTGTAAGACCCTGCCCTCCACTCCTCCCCTAAGGATCTTTTATTGGTCAATTGTTTGTGCCCACCTCCTGCTCTGCCCCCATATTTAGTCCCAAGCACGGTATTGTTTGGTGTCTTTTGCCTCTATATCCTCCAAGCCTGAAAAACTGACTCGGACTTGAAAGTTTTGCAAGCTTGATGACCAAAACTCTTCAGTCTTACAACGTACAGGTGTGCATGGTTCTGAGGATTAGCAGTTGCTTTGGCATATTAGACAATATGGCATGGAACAATAAATGGATTTTAACTTCAGCCTAAAAAGGACAACCTTGCTTACGGCTGCTCTTCAGGAGGAGTCGAGAATGGTATTTCAAAATGCTTACCTTGGCCGCAGAGGCTGCAATCCTCTTTCTTGATAAAAAGTTCTCACATTGGCTTATGAAGCTTCCTGCTGGACTGAGACTACTGTCCAGTCCTGAACTGGTGCCATGCTGTCGCCGTGCAGTTGAATAGAGAACTGGAGTTGCAGCCAGACCTCCGCTGACAATGCTGCTTGTGATTGACGACTTCCTTTTAAGGCGCTCCTGGAGGATCTTAACATTGGCTTCTTCAAGTCTCTCCTTAGCTCTGGAACATTCCAAAGCACACCAACAGTTAGCTTTGGTAGTAGCACTTGCCCAAAGTTACTCTCCAGGTCCTTGACTATTATTTGACTTCTGAGATGAAGTGCCTTCAAAAATAGCACATCACTTAACCTGAGCTTGTTTGGAGGGCCTGTTTTTAAGATGTCACACCAGGTGCAAGGAGCAGCACGGGTCACCAACACTGCTCAGCATGAGGGCTTCAAAGCCTTCTGTGAAAGCCATGTCTTTACACAGCTTTTTCTGGAAGGTACATCACCTCTGTAACAACTCTGGGCTGGGCCCCCTTCCCAAGGGAAGCTCAAAGCTCAGAGGCACTGCTTAAACAGAAGCCAAAAAAGATAATTTCTAGTTTTCCTCCACAGAATCCAATGCTGTTCTCTGAGGGGCCTATTCATACTCAACAAGTAATGGACATGAAATGAATCTTTTGTGTGGTACACAGGATGAAGAGATTATAAAGACTGGTAAAAAAGCTATCAATTATAACAACATCAACTTCACAAGTATGCTGTAAATGCAGTAATGTTGCTAGTGTGGTGTTCCTGCTGAAACAATAAAGAGAAATTAAGACAGGGCTGATTAAGGGGATAGGTCTTGCACCAGAATTATGGTATCTCATGCTTCCACACGTGACGCTGAGCAGGTGGAGAAGAGCGATTTGGAAGGAAGATGCATGAGGAAACAGAGTCGCTTTTATTAACACTCCAAGAAATGGACTTGCCTTTCAAGTTTCTTTGCTAGACATTTGCTAATTTCCACTTCTTTCAGATACAGCTCCTTGTACTTTTCCACTTCTTCCTGTACACACTGTTTTTGAAAAGTTCTGTCTTGTTGGGTGTCTTTTATCCTGTACAATTCACATTCAAGATCTCCAATTCTGTCTTCTGGCTGGTTTCTCCGATGACTGGTTCTTCTTTGTTTTAGGAAGTCCTGAGCAGCTCCCTGTGCCTGAAAGAGACAGGCAAAGAGAGAGAGAGAGAGAGAGAGGTTCAACCACCAGAAGGAGAACTGTCCCCACCTGTCAATTGCATGTAGCCAAGTTCAAAGGCCTAGCTTGGCTGAGAGGGGCAGCTGTGCCTCCTCACTACCATCAGCAATCAAGGCAAAACCTTGAGCTACTACTCTAAGTAATTATTTTCACTCAGGATGAACCCAAATCAGTACTACTATTCAAAGCTACTAATGAAAGGGCACTATCTCTGTAGGACAGGGCATAGAGCACACTCTAAGGCCACATGCTATGAAAGCCAGGTAGGCCCTCATGTGCTTTCTGAGCAGGCTTTATTCAGCAGAATACAGCAGGAACTGATCTCCCCTTGTCTCTCTGGGAAAATCACACCATAACATTTCCCTGTAGAAATAGGTAACCAGCCTCAGAAGTCATGAAAAGAGAAATTTATGAGCAGCTTACAGAGGTAGTGGCTTGCAGGTCTCTCTGCAGGGCTTCAATCCTGTTGCTTTGTTGCTGGATAGTGGCTTCCAAACAGGTCTTTTCAAATGCAAGGCTTAAGGAGAAATAGAGGTCTTATTAAAAAACCTGCCAGAGCACCAATTCCAAAAAAACAGAGTAACTCATTCAAAATCAAAAGCATCATTCAAAACCATAATGATTGGCTGTGATACAACAAGGCTATCTATATAACTATGGTGTAGTTTCCAACCAACTTCTGCAAGCAACAGACACTGTGATGTTCTCTTACCGCCCCATGTGTTCTTCCAGTTGTTTCACAGTCTGCACATATTGTGACACCTGATCCTGCAGTTTCAGGGCAGAAGCAGTTGTTTCTCTTTCCTTCTCACCCAAGACATTCATCAAGTGCTGAACACAACGTTCAGAATTTAGATATTTTTCTTCCATCTCCCGCAGCTGTAAAGGCACAGAAAGAATCCACAGTTGTCAGGTGAGCATTTATACAGAGGAGTCAGCTGCTGCCCAAGGATGCACGCAGATATCTGCCCATACATTCTGCCCAAAGAACTGTAATGGTATTAAGTACCCTCAAAGCTTTGCTTCCACTACAAATAAACAGAAGCTGTGTTCCTTCTATTCTGCTACATCAGCCTCTCCCATCCCTCCACAGATTTCCTAGAGCACGGTTCTAAGCACTGACACTGCCACTCCAAGGCTTTTGAGGACCTGTGATGATGCTGTTTGTATTCACTCTGTTTGCCACTGCATGAAAGCATGAACTGACATGCTTTTATTCCTAAAGAAGGAAGGAGTCTTGGAAGTGTCAGAGGAAACTGCTCCAGTGGACCTGCTCTGGAGCACAGCATGGTGCCAGGGGAGCATGGGGAGTTTTCTCAAGTGGCAGCGATGACAAATGCAGCACTGAGAGAGGTGCCAGCTCCCACTGAGTGGGAAACAGTACAGATCTCCGAGGAATGGCAGCTTTGCCTCCATGTGGTGGGGCCAGGAGGGACAGCAGCAGTTATATCCTGGTGAGCAGCATTTCAGCAAAGGCTCCCAGATAAACTGTGCTGTTGCAGAATCATGCCTGGAGTTGGGAAACACGCCAGGCTGCTTGGGGAGTGTTCTTAAACCAGGAAAACCTCGAATGCAGACCAGAGAGAGGAATCCCATACCCCTGACCATGAAGTGGGGAAATTGTGAGGAGAAGCAGCTCTACCTCAGCATGGTGTGAGGGGCAGAGGCAGAAGGGACAGAGGCAGATCAGGGGACAGAAGGGACAGGTTTTCCATACCTCCGCTTTAACCTTCTCCAACTCCTGCAAGCGCAGATTGTCTTCCTCCAGATCAGCTTCATGGCTTGTGGTAGCCTCAAGAGCAGTCCTAAAGCATCCAAAATTTGATAGGAAACATGTCCAATTATTTTTTCCCTGATTGCTTCCAAATCAATTCTTTCCCCCTTTCCTATAAGCACAGTGAAAGGAAAGCCAGGTACATGTAATCTTGGAGAATTCAGCTTAGAAAGGATCTTAAGAGATCTCCGGTCCCACTGCCTCCCCAATGCATTCTTGACTGACCTAAGGCCATGGTGTTTAGGGCTCCTTCCGCTGCTCTTCAAAATCCCCCTGGATACACCTGCACGAATGCCTGGGGTAAGCTGTTCAACTGCCTGACCATGTACATGGCAAGAGATTTTGTCTTTTTGTGTGGTTGGAACCCATCATTTCCCCTTGAACAAGTTGCTTCTCTTTCTCCCAATGCTCCCATTCATACCACTTAATGCACCAACTGTTCCTTTGCTTAAAATCCCCTCTCCTGCAGAGCAACCTTGCTGCTGAGCTAATGCCAAGTTTCCCAGTGTGTTCTGGGTATATGTGGGGAGAGCACAGCACAGACAACACTTTCTGACAGTCCTCAGCGGACAAAGTACAAGAGTACTGAAGGTCAGGGAGCAGCCAAGAGCAGACCTGCATTTACCAGTCACATGGGGACCTCCTTCCATGTGGCTCTTCCTTCTTATTCTAAGCTCGTTCCCACACCTCTCCTCAGCCACACCTGCTGACAACTGAGGAGGCCTGTGTGCTGTTTAGACAAATTCCTCACCTTTCACACTGCTCTGCAGCATGCGTCTCAGCTGCTTTTTTTAGAAGACACTCCAGCATGTCTTCATGCTCTCTGGACACTGCAAGGTTTAAGGGGGTATATCCCCCCTGAAAGAAGAGACAATCTCCATTAGAAAAACTGAGACAAGCTTGGCACCTGTTCAAAAGAGAAGTTTTACCCACATGCCAACGTTACCTGGTTCTGAGCATCACTACTGGCGTTATGCTCAAGTAACAGCCCTGCTACAGTAGTGTTACCAGCCAGGACAGCCAGGTGAAGGGCAGTGTTGCCGTCAGCATCTGCCAGATTTGGGTCGGCACCATGTTCTAGCAGAACAGCCACACATTCTTCTTGCTGGCACTGTACTGCCTGGGAACAACACACAAAGAAGGGGGGAAGACTTTCAACATTTTTGTGTCACTCTTGTCACAATTCGCTCATCTCCTGAATTGAAGGACATCTTCAAAGATTTAGCTAACAGAGGCCTAAGCCATGCCATTACCCACATGCATGCTTCTATGGCCCTTTTGTGTAAGGAATCATGCCAGATACCTCTCCTGTAATGCACTGTCAATAAGCTCCACTTACAAGATCAAAAGACAGTCCACTTACTCTCATCAGTGCAGTTCTTTTTAAGTCATCAGCCAGATTCAGCTTGCAGTTCTTTCCTGCTAGATATCTGACAACATCTGCATGGCCATTCGCTGAAGCGAGATGCAGAGGCGTCCTACAAATTAAACAGATGGTCTCAACATAGAAAAAACAGATAATAAAATCAGTGCTTTACACGGCCTTGGGGACCCTGCCCGGCCTCTGCTCCTCCCACTTGCTGCTGCTGCATCAGCCACAGGGCAGAAGAGAATGGGTGAGGTCTGAGCAGCTAAAAAGCCTACGGCAAAGCGGCAGGCCGGCAGCACGCCCTTCCCACTGTGCTCGAGCCAGCAAGGCAGCTCCAAGCCGTGAAAAGCTCTAGGGTTCACTCCTGTCCGGTTGACAGGACAAATCTCGCTTTTCAAGCCATTAGCTTGAACGCAATCCCACACCCGGCCTTAAGAGCGGTGCTTCCAGTTGGCATCCAAAGCTGCCGGGGGGGTGGTCGCACCATGCTGGTGCTCTCGTTCTGCCTTTTCCTTACGAAAAGCCTGCCGAGGACTAGTGGAGCTTGGCTCAGAAAATGCCTTGGCAGCGCCTGCCAGAAGCAGACAAGGTGTCCCCTCAGTGGCCCATAGAACTGACCGCCTCTGCTGGTCTGGCGGGTCGATGCCGACTCTCTTGTAATACCAGCGCCACCGTCTCAGCCAGGCCAGGTCACCGCGGGCAGCCGCGCGGTGCAGCTTGCCCTGGACCTTCTCCTTGCGGTCGGAGGCATCGGTGGCGGCGGCACAGGGCTGCTCAGATGGGCTGCTGGATGGCGACTGCTGTCGCCGACTGCTGAAGAGCCCCCTGACTCTCTTCTGCAGGGCCTGCCACGACATGGCCCTGCTGGGGGCGATCCAGCAGCAGGAAGCAGCCGGCGGGCCGCTTGGCTCCGGGTGTGGATGGGGATGAGGGACAGGGAAACGAAGGGGATGAGGACGGGCACTAGGCACAAGGCAATGGCTGTGCCCAGAAGCCTCCAAGACTGGCGGCAGGGACGCACAGTGCTCCCAACACGCGACAAGCTGCTGCTCCCGGAGTGGGTTAGGCAGCTCTGAGCGCCGGCTCCGGGAAACAACAGAAACGGCGGGCAACGACAGAACCCCGGGCAACCATGGAACCCTGGCAGCAACAGAACCGGGGCCACCACCCATCTGCGGCGCCTGAACGGTCGGCGGCGTGCGCGGGAAATGACCGGGGTCGTAAACACACGGCACGGCCCGGCCCGGCCCGGCACACACGGAGGCACGGGCACCGGCACAGCCGTCACGACGGGCCCCTCGGACGGAGCCTGCCCGCGGCCCGTGAGGCTGCAGCGGCACCGGGCTCCGCCTCCCCTCAGGCTGCCCCGGGGCTCGGTCCGGGCTGCTCCGGCCGGGCCTGAGGCGGCGGCAGGCGCTCGAGCAGCTCTCGCCTCGCTCGCTCTGGGTTCTTCCCTCAGCGCACGGCCAGGGTGCCCCTCGGCACACGTCCCCGAAGTGAAGCTCAGGGTGCGGTCGGATCCCAGTCCGAGCGGGTAGGGTCCACTGGAGGTCTCAAGAGAGGATCGCTCCGAGGCTGCAATAGCGGAGTTCCAGGACAATTCCCCATCTCCTCTGTCCTGTCCCGTCCCTCTTGAAGACCAGACAGACCCCTTAGACCCCCACGCCATCGTAACTACTAGCAATTGCTGCTTTGCCAGCTGCCAACGCAGATTTTGTGTTCTGCCGCTCCACCAGATAAGCGACAGCAGGCGGCCCGCTGCAAACACGCGTAAACCCGCCCCTCTTTGTCCCTGTCACCAGAAAGTGAAGGCCCACAGGTTCTGCACTTGCTTTCTGGGTGGCTTCGGTTTGCTCTTTCTTGAGTCATTGTACTTTGCAAGATGTTGCGATGTCTTTTAAACCGAAGAAGTATTGGAAAGGGGGCTTTGTTGTGAAGAACGTTAGTAGATGCAAGAAGGGCATGAACGGGCTCTGTCTATAGCACTGTGGGAGAATAAATGAAACTTGCCACTAACAATGGTCCTTTGTAGCAGACCTGCCAGGATGTACAGCACAAGTCCTTGCTGCCGTATCAGCCTGTGACCCTTGCAGTCATTCAGCCCGCAGGGATATCTCAGTTTGTGTTCACAGAGATGCAGGGACAGTAAGAGTCACTTCCCAGCCTAGTGTTAAAAGGAGATGATGCTGAATAGATAGATGGGGGAACTGTGCTGGGAGATCTGTTCCCCAGTAGTTTTGGAAAAGAAAGCTTACACCACCATAATTGTGGTAATTAGTGTTTGGTGACAGTGTTCTCCCAAGTGACCCCCCTAGTGTTGTCTGTGCCCAGACCTTGTGTAGGTGAGGTTATTTTGTGTTATTTAAGTCTGTTCGAATCGTGTGCTGTGTCCCATAATCACTCCACAAGTCAACAAGAAGACTTCTGGAGTACACCCTTTCAAATGGCTAAGGATTCTCCTATGTTCCTCCTCTTTCACTATCCTCACAACTTCATAGCCTCTTGCCCAGATTTCTTAACTCTACTGTGCACTGTCTTTAAAATCTTCCCTGAACAGCCTCTGGTGCTCCTCCAGCAGCAACTTGTTTCCTTCCTATTTAGCTTGATGCAGTGGAGAACTCGACAGTGTAGGGATACAAAGCAGCTTTTCAAAGAGCATACACAGTATGTACTAAAGCAGGGCTTTTGTGCTGCCCTGTTGCCTTCCTGCCTCTGTTTCCCTATGAAGGGGTAAGCTCCCCTGAGTGAAGAGACCATTAGTTGTGCTCTCAGAAACGCGTTACTGCTTTCCATGAACACTTCTTGCCATCTAGTGGCAGCAAAGTCTTCGTGCATTGTTTGCCTCACACTTTGACTTTTCAGGCACGGTACAAAATTGTTGTATGACTTCACCATCAAGCAGCAAGGTGCAACTCTCCATCCATGCTACTGACTGTGCTGCTGTGATGAAAGGTCAGGACACTAGATGGAATGGTCAGGTTGGGAGAACTATCCACTGTCAAGTAAAACCACAGGAGCGCTCAGGAATGAGAGCTTTTCTGAAGCTGAATGGAGTTGAGAGTTAATTAATCAAATACTCAGTATGTGATCATATGGAAACCTGGTTGATGATTTAGGGATGTATCCTGGAAGGTACTGAGTCTTATGAGGAATGACTGAGGGAACTGGGGGTGTTTAGCCAAGGGAAAAGGAAACAGCAGGGAGACCTCATCACTCCCCATGATGATCTGAAAAGGAACTTGTAAGCCAGGTGGGGGGGGGTCAGTCTCTTATTCCAGATAACAAGTCAGAGGACAAAAAGAAATACTTGAAGTTGTACCAGGGGAGGTTTATATCGGATAATACGAAAAAAATCATTCACAGAAGTGTTTGTCAAGCATTGGAAGAGGCTGCCTAGGGAAGTGGCTGAGTCACCAACCTTGGAACTATTTAAAAGATGTGCAGAAGTGGTGCTAAGGGACATTGTTCAGTGGTGGACTTGGCCCTGCTGAGTTAACAATTGAACTTGACAACCTTAGGGATCTTTTTCAACCTAAACAATCCTGCAGTTCCATGATTGTAGGGCCTCTAAAATGAAAAGCCATTATTTTGATGGGAATGTGTGTTTCATGTGCCTCCCATAACCATTAGGTATGCTGTGTCTCTGAAATGCAGCAGGTGTGTTGGACAGTACTTAAAACGGCTCCACAACAATAATGCCAAGTTGCCTTAGAGGAATTTCCTTCACTGAAATAGAGTTCTGCAGATCTGTAGGGATTGCATGTGGCCATTTTCCTGAGCTTCCATCCACTTTTGAACCTGGGTGTGAACAGGAACTAGAGGTTTCTCTCTATCCGTAATTTGTTCTAGTACCTGTTGTGGAGCTATTAAAATATGTTCTTTTCACATCCAGAAACTAGAAACCTGCTCTTGGTTACTCTGTACCTGAAGCATGCTGAAGTACCACCAGTTTGCAAGTGTGATAGCAGTAATATCCATCCATATTTGTGCTGTGGAACCGAGTCCCTGGCATGGGGGTGGTACATGCAAAAAGTCCATAGCACATAAATCTGTGGTTCTTCGGGACTGTCATTTCACACAGGAGTAGACACAACATAAAATGTATATATTTGTGGATTATTTTAGGTATGTTCTGAGTTTCACACATGGGAGAGAGGCCAGCCACTAGAATTCAGTGGGAAAACAGTTCTGTTGTCACACATCAAACATGGTGAGTAAGGGTCTGTCCTCATGTTGTCCTGGTAAACAGGCTGAAGATACTGCTACATAAACATAATCTAATCCTGGTAAGAAAATTACCCTATCATGGAATGTAGATTAGATCTCTTTATTTCCTTAGATCAGAAACCTTAGCTTCCCTCCACCAGTGCAATGCAATTTTGAGCTGTGACTTGAGTATTCCTTTTGACTGGACTGGATTCTGCACAGTGTTTCGACATCTTGGGAAATAATGCTTTGTTTAAAGCAAAGGAAAGTGTATTGTCTAAGAAGCCTGCTTACCAAAGGTATGTCTTGCTTAGTACTTTTCAAGAATTATTATCTCTTGGAGAGTATTTGGCCATTTTAGTTTTGCAAGGTTGCTCCCAATAAAGAATAGTTAAAAGGTGCTTTGAGGCAGACAGCTATTCTGGGACCTGCATCACTCATTACCTGTGAATATTTAGAAATCTCTGCAACTGTGTTACTAGAAAAGCAAACCTACATTCATTCAAGGAATTTCACTGGAGCAGGACAACAGAATTTCCATGTGAAAAACAAAGGCCTACCAGAGTCCAGGCTAGCTCACTGGATGCACACTGGTGCCACACCAGGCGTGGGGAACTGCCCCAGAGTAAGGCTTTCAAGAGGCAGAACCTTCAGAGCTAATTACTCTTTAGTGTGGTCGATGCCTAGAGCTGGCCAGAGGTGAGGGAGGCTCTCAACTTCCCACGCTCAGAAAAGCTCACTAGAGTTGGAAAATTCAGGGCATTGTAGTGCCTTAGGACTAAATATGGGGGTAAATCAGGGGGTGGGTACAAACAATTGACCAATAAAGGATCCTTAGGGGAGGAGTGGAGGGCAGGGTCTTACAGGGTTGAAAGCAATGAGAGAAGCAGGGGGAGGACAAAGAGTCACACGGGCCAATGGGGCATCGAGTACTAGGGGCTTTCCAAAGGGGTGGAAGAACTAGGGATTGGGCCAGGGTAAGACTGACAAGAAAGGTGCTAGAATAAGGGGCAGGGTTACAATGATGGACAAGAAAGGTTTTGAAACAAGGGGCGGGGAATACCAAACAAGGTAGTTTCAGGGGTGGATACAATTTGGGGACAAACTGGGTCACACATAGGGGTACATAGAAACAAACCATTATAACAATAACCTGAGTAAAATAAATATGCGCTGCAACAGACCAAGAAGTAAATCCTTCTAGAGTGGACTGTTGCTAGCAGGAGGTTAGGCTCTGTCACTGAGCTGGTAATTTTCCCCAAACGTGTGATAAGGGCTGAGATCTCATCTCAGAGCTCAGTTTTTTGGAAGAGCTCAGATAGTTAATTACAAGTTCTTTCTGCATCAGTAGGTCTCATAATGTCTCATGCGGTGACCAGTGGTGAACTATAGAAAAGTTGTTCCACAAACCTCTTCCTTGAAGCCAGATAAAAGGGAGGATGTCCACAGCTGATCAATTGGAGGGTGAGAGAGGTTAATTATTTTTGCCTGTTTGCTCAATACCAGCCTTTTCAGGCCTATGGAAGGAGAGACTGTAGAAAATTAAATGACACAGAAAACAATTTCCCTGGTGAATTAGTTGATTTACATTCCATGCATATGTTGTGTAATGAAGAAGGAGGGGTGAGGCTCAGGGGCACTGCTTTGTCTCTGTTGGAACCGTAGCCTTGTTGTCCATAGGAGTTTTTTTCTCAGGCTGGGGAGCATCACTGGATAGACCTATGAGCGCAGGCAAACCACAACTTTTGCTATCACAGTGCTATCACCCATCAGAGAAATCCCTGGCAGAAGATGCAAGCCAAGCCAGCCTGGGGCATTGTTCCTGTGGTGAGTGACACAGCCATGTCTGTTCCCACTGCCACAGCTCCACATTTTACGAATACAGTTGTGTGGCTCCTGGGATGAACCTGTTCTGGCTCAGTGGCTGGGCATGGGAAAGAAAAGCTCGATAAGTCCATCTGTGTAGGCATCCCTCACTTAACCTCCATGGGCTCCACTTCCACTGCGAATTTCCCTTTTTTTGGTATGTTTCTATAAATCAGCATAGATTTATGACAGAGCAGCTAGAAGAGCTAGTGGTGCATTTCCTTACAGAGAGTTAAACAGTGATCAGTAGGAGCTCAACATTCTTTTTCAATTAGCAGCTTTTGGCTTCCTGTTTCATACATGTAGTCGCTGTTCTGCCTCTTTGTTATCTCATGGCAAGATGATCAATCTTATTTTGGGAATAAGTGTTAAAGCAAAATTTTACAAACTTGCATTTTAATAATTTGCATTTTTTACATAAAAGTGAGTTTTCTTCTTGATTTCCTTCATATTCAAATCCCTCTGGAAGATACATTTCTGATAAATATACTGTCTGAAAGGTAACACAGATGCCTGATGCCAGATGGGAGCTGTTGCCTGCTCCAATATGTCCTTCACTATCCAGCTGGTAATGTTAGGGATACTCGTAAGGGAGAAATGTAGAACACAGCCACATTAAGAAAATTCAGGTTTTCTACAATAGTAACTTCTAGTTTGAATTTTAGGGCTTAAGTGTACCATTAATATTGTAATACATCATGCACTACAATTCCTGAAATTCTACAATTTAATGAATTTAAAAAGAGTGTACTTTAAGCAATGTCAATGAAAATGGAATTAAACTAGAATTTTTCAGTTTAGGGAAATGGTGATTAGTTGCTCTGATAATTTTATAGTGGATGAAAGAGTCCTGATCAGCCCTATGTACAGTACATGGCGCCAAAATAGATGTGAGGAAATCCTGCCATCACTATACATATATACTTACAGTAAGGAGATGCAGGAGATGCTTGCAGGCCTTCCCTAATCTCTGCTGGAGACTTGATTAAGAGCTGCCAGGCTGTTGGTTGTCTCTTGGCAGGAGAATGCATGGCACAAGGCTTTTTTGAACCAGCCAGGTTGGAAACCTGACACTCTAAAAGTAAGGCCCTCAGCATTGTTTTGGCTAATGTGCATGAGCAGAGGTTTGTGTAAATATAGGCTGGGTACTGCATATGGGACCCAAGCTAAAATCTGGGTAGCACTGACCTCTGATCTGAGGGAACACCAGTTTATCTGGAGATAGAGTCAATGTTTCTGCCTGACACTGGTTTGAACAAAGCAGTGTAACCTCTGATAGGATGCCAGAGATAGGGAGGTGTACACCTTTTCTCTGTAAATGTGTTTCTTCCATTCGGATGTTACTACAGAATGGCTCAGATTTAACAAAATGGCATTCGGCACAGGGAAAGTATTTTTCAAATAAATAAAACATAATTATAAAAAAGGCGTTCTAATTGACTGTAGTAATAATTTTTTGCATTAGAAATTATTGAAACTGTTCTGAACAAACATTAAAAGACTTCTGTTGCTACATTGCCGCCTTTTGTTATGTATTCATCCATTAGTCACTAATTTGATACTCCTAATCATTAGTGTTAATTAATGAGGTGTGGCTGTTCCAGAATGTCAGGGAGAGATTTTAGATATTTATAATTGGTGAATTACTACAGGCTATTTTTAGCAATACTGAAACTCTACTTCTATAGAATCATATCATCAGAATATCCAGAATCCTGCATTCATCATAATGGTAGGCTATATTGTCCTCTTTTCATGCCAAAACAGAGTGACAAACTCATGCAGGCTTTTTGCCACAGATACTGTGTATGGGAGTGGAATTTTTTCTGGCTTTTAAGTCATTAAGAAGAACAGTTTTATAACTTGATCACAGGTGATAGGTGGGTTTTGAGACAGAGAAGGAAAACAGAAGATAAGCATGACATCTTTCTCCTTCTCTTTTGGGCAGTTGGATATCAGCTACTAATCTATAATAAGCAAAATCTAATGTTTCCTTTCTCTTCTTCTTGGTATGTTCATTGTAGTTTTTCAGCTGGGTTTTTCATTATCTCAAGGGATGAAAAGCAGTTAAGATGAAAACAATAATCTTGACGTTAATATTTCTGATGCTTGTAAGCAGTTTGGTCGCACAGTAAAGGCAATGCCATGTTCTTTGCTAATGTGGGAGGAATAATCAGAATTGAATTCTTCAGATTTTCAGTCCGTTTTTCAGAAGGTGTATGGGTGGAAGTTCTCAGATTACCTGTTCAACTTCAGTAACTTGCAAATAACTCCTGAGAGCATTGTGATGACCTACAAAAAAAATCATGGATATAGGACATAACAGAGGTCCTCATTTTCTGTTTTTCCTTTGTAGTGCTGACAGCTGACCCACCCTTTGCTGCCCCTCAGGGTGTGCCTTTTCTTTAGCATCTCTTACATGGATACGCGTAAGTAGGATGACGTGTAGCAGCAGACCTCTTGTTAGGGGTAGAAAGGAGCCAAGACAGACTCTCTTTTAATAACATAAAAAGGGTCCAGCTTTGTTCTTTCTTATAACTCAGCCTTCCTGACTCCCACTAATCACAGATTCAGACTAGACATACCCACTGCAGGATCTCAGACTCAGAGTGACTTCACAGCAGCAGCTCGCTCTCTCGCTCTCATTCAGTCAGTCCTCTTGAAACATTCCTTCACTACCTTCTCTGTCTGTCTGTCTGTCTGTCTGTCTGTCTGTCTGTCTGTTTGTTAGTTCTGCTCCTCTATCTCCTCCAGGTCCTCTTTCTCCCAATCCCTCGGGCAACCAACCCATCCCTTTTATCACACTTATTTTTATTAGTCACAGCTACAACCCATTAAGGGCAAGGCTATTCCTCTTTGGTGATTAGTGTGGCTGTGACTTATCAGGGGCAAGGTTGCGTGTAATCTCTTCTTCTACACTAACAGGAATGGCCCCTCTTTTGCTGGGGCTGCTTCTATACCTGCATCTCAGTTAAAGTGGGACCACGTGCAGTGCAAGAGATGGGTACTTGGGGAGAGGTTGCAGGATTGATACACTTCTTTATAGAAGAAGGATGATGTAGTGGTTTAAAACCTAGCTGGAAAATAAAACATACTCAAAGTTCACCCTTTCCCTGTCCCCTTCTGATAATGGAGGAACACTAGCAGACATTGTGAATTGGAATAACAATTTACTGAAAATTGCAATAATCACAACAGTATTAGTAACAAAAGTGTACAAAAGGGACAGGGTGTTTTACCCACAAAAGGATATTCACCACCATGCAAACAAGAGCACTTCCCAAATACAGTGCTCTGTGTGGTTTTCCAGATGAAGGCAACATGGCAACTGGCCCTGCACCGGCAGCCACATGGTATTTGGGAGAACAGAAGCAATATGGCTAATGAGAACTTCCACAGCTTAATGCTCCCACTGCTCTGTCTGACAAAGCAATGGAGATCTAGGGCAAACAAACCCTCTCAGAAACTAGATCATCTGCACTGTGCCGTGCTGCCGCCTCAGACCGCTCTGAGCAGCTGCCTCTGGCACTGGTGTCACTCTACTGGGGCTTTGTGCTCTGCACAGCTTGGCCCTGCACTGCCACCACTCTTTCCCTTTTGCTTGGGGCAGCATCTTGGGTTCACTATCTTACAAATGCTGTGTATAGATCATATTAAAGCAAAACTAGCTTGGAGGTTAAGTAAGTGCAAATAAGTGTTGTGAACATGTCTGTAGGTTTCAGAAATACATTTCTGATTTCAGTTGTCTTATGTCATAACTTCAAATACATTATGTTGTACCAGCTTTTAGAAGATGGGTAAATATTGCAAGAATCCATACCCCTTAGTCATGGCAGGTTAATTGCATGAGATGTATGTGAACAGATGAATTAGTTGTGTTGATATTTTTGAAGAAATACAAGTAATAACCAGGTATAGGTATAGCAGCAGGGATGAGGATTTATTCTTTCCATTAGGATCAGCTGACACAAAATATATTTTTCTGTTGATGCCTGTGCTGTACAGCTGCATAGCTGCTTGCTCCCCTCTCTCTCCCTGTTTGGATCAGGATTCTTTCCATCCCTATTATTATGCTGCAGGCTGCCGTGGCCTGTGCTGAAGTTAAGTACATCCTGGCATCAAGTGTGAGAAATACATGAGGATACTGTCAGACATATTTAATCTAAGACATTAGTATTTTCCATTGCTGTAATCAATCTGCTGGATTGGTTTTTTTTATACTGCAGCTTTTTTGCTACTTTTATTACTGTCACAGCATAATGCTGGATTTGGTGCAGGTGCATAGCCCTGCTGCATTTCCCTCACTGTGCCACTCTGACATAAAATGATGGATGGCTTGAAGGACATTTTAAACAGCAGGGAAAAAGCAGCAGCTATTGCAGTTTAAGACATATAAATGGGAGAAAGGGGTCAAAATATAATATTCTTCTGTGAGGGGGGCGGGGAGGAAAGGAGATACTGTAAATTGAAAGTAGCCAAGGAATATTAAACACTGTACAATTACATACAGTATATTTAAGCTGGTAGGCTGCTGTTAATGAAGAAACTATAAGTGAAAGGGAAATTTTAAACCAATTATAAAGTATTATCTATCAGAAGTGATACAGATTAGGGAAGTGAGTACTTTAATATGCTGTCAGACATCAGTGACATTTGCTGGGTTCAGCAAAACTCTTGCTGATTCACAAATCAGGCCACTAAGAAATTTGATGTCAGTGATTTGCATGAGCTTGAAGCAATTCACCAAAGTTATTTTCTGTTGTTGTTGATTCCTACAGCTGAATCAGAGCAATGCACTGAAACAAGCAACTGAATGACATTAGATCACAAAGTTATGTACGAATAGGACTATTTTGGAGCTAACAGATTTAGAATAATTTAGTTTTAATATTAAACACCATCTGTAAGTTACAAAACAAGAAATTTTGGTCCCTTGTAACAGTTTTGGGGCTAGAAAGTGACAACGATATCCTTCCACAGATTTTCATACTGTAATTACAGTAATTACTGTTCATACATCTGAAACATCACAAATATGCTTTGTGTTACTGGCTACTTTGAAGCTTAAGTGAGAGAAGAGGAATAAAGAAATCAAAAACCTATCACAATTTGTTTACACAAAACAATGAACATAGGTCTTCTTTTCTGAAAACTCTTGCTCCTAAATGACTGCCATTAATCATGACCCTTCACTTGACACTCCACTCTTCCTGGGAGTCAGGGGTTGCTGGAAGGCTCAGCTGTCTTGATCTCCTCCCACCTGGAAAAGGCCTCCTGAGCGACCTCTGAAAACTTTTACTCAGATTTAGCCCACTGCCCCGGCTTAATTTGGCTTAATTTATTCTGTCAATGCTTAGATCAGTTTTAGATTTAAGCTGCGCTTAAGGGAGTTTACTAAAGGAGGTTCTATGTGACATATATAATAGTGGTGGGCAAGTGCTCTCAAGAGCCAAAAGGAAGAATGTTAAATTCCTCAGTGTCTTTATTAGAGACTGTATGGATCTCAAAGAGTCAGAAAGCATGTATTTGCGATGTTAAAAGAGGATGGGTTTATATATTCAGGGCAGTTAGAAGTCCTTTTTCCAACACAGAGGACTCAGAAAATTTAAGTACACAGCTCTGTGGCTTCTTTTCCCAGGGCCAATAGCAAATGACATAATAAGACTTTGTGTCACTGACAAAACACCTTTTCAGTCTGAGGTCCTTGTTCCTATCTATACTAATGATGGGTATTTTTCCCCAGAAGTAGCCCCAGGAAGGCTTTCAGGGGCACAAGAAGCCTTTCTTCACTACCAAAGGCGTCAGACCCAGCACCATGTAACCGAAAGCACAGCTGTGCTTCAGCAGCCTTGTCTTTCATGCTGCAGTTTGCTTCCTTTGCCTGTAATGGCTCTAAGCTGTGTACTTGCTGCACCAGCTGCAGCAGAATGAAAGAAGTAAAAAAAGCTTGTGCTGAACCCGCGCATTCCCAGACTTGCTTTGGGGAAGGTGCCTGTGTAGTTTCAGGACATATGCACTCAGCAGCCTGCTTTAGAGTCCTCATAGTCTTACCCCGTTTTTTTGTTGTGCAGCTAGCTTGATTTCAGTACTTAAATGGGTTTTATCCTGTCTCAGCCATAGAACTTCTGTCCATCAGTGAAGCCCTGATAGGCCAGGGATCTTTGGAAGAGGAGACATCGGTCTGCTGTAGTTTGTGGTTTGTGAACTTGCTAGATGTGCAACTGTGCTAGATGTGCCCCACATCAGACTGATGCTACCAAGGCGCTGCTCTGCTTTGCTTGTTCATCAGTGAGTTTGAGAGTTCAGAAGTCATTAAATTGACTAGACCATTTGTAGCTTAGACCTAAACTGTAAGCAGCAGGAATTTGTTCTTTGATCCCGAGCAAATGATTTAAAAGACTTGTGCCTCATTCCACCCACCTGTAAGAATAGGAACAATTTCTCAGACAAGATTTTAAGAATATGTACATCTCAGATTAGAAACTATATCAGAAGAAGCCAGTAAGTATGTTAAATAGATACTGAAGAGATGGGACTAAAAAAGTGCTGGTGAGCCCAAGACCTACACTGGCAGCTCAGCATTTTTCTTTCATAAAAGTCATCTTCCTTCCCTGCAGAAAACAGTCCCAAGACTTACCTCTTCTCATACTGATCTGATTAATGCTGACCTGAGGAATACATTTCACCTATGGATTTAATGTCGAGTTACCAAGTATCGTTTGGATGTGTATATCTTGTTTTCTATAGCCATGTCATCTGTTTCACATGTGTTTATGAAAAGGGGTGGTTGTTTCATGTAAGTCTTTCACTAGCAATGAAAACCTCAATGGGGTGAGACTGGGTGATGGAAAAGAATATCGAAAGGAAAGAAAACTAAATGAAAGGTAAATAAAAATTCTTAAGAGTGCAAATGCAGTCATTGCAGTTTCATATATATAAAATTTCAGGAAGCAATAAATGGAAGAATGCAGTAGATTAACCTGAGTGAGTGATAAAAAGCAATCCGAGTGACAGGAAAACAATAAAAAACCTTTATAAAATTAATCAGTTACTTAGCCTTTCACAAGATAAAGAAAAACTAAGACACATGCATGAAAAGCACTTAGTTTCACCTAGCCATGATTCCAAGACAAAAGAAGGAAAAAGGAATTACAGTAATTTCACGACCATAAGGCGCACCGGACTATAAGGCGCACCCCCTGGGAGTTGGCAAAATTCGCAACTCTGTAGATCAGATAAGGCGCACCGGACTATAAGGCGCACTTTTTTTTGCAGCGAGGCTCCGTCCCCAGCTCCCCCCACGCGGTTGCTGGCTGAGGCCCCGCCTCAACCCGGCAGCCATTGGCCCCCGGGCCCGCCTTCACCTGGCAGGCATGGGCCCCTGGGCCTGCCTGGACCCGGGAGGGGAAGTGCCGCGGGCCCCCTGGCCTGCATTCACCCAGCAGCCATGGGCCCCCAGGACCATCTGGACCCAGGGAGGGGCGGTGCTGCGGGCCCCCTGGCCCGCCTTCATCCGGCAGCCATGGGCCCCCAGGCCCGCCACCACCTGGCAGGGGCGGTGCTGCGAGCCACCGGGCCCGCCTCCAGCCGGCTGCCGTGGCACTACCGGCTCCCCCCACGGCTCACAGCTCACACTTCCGGTTTAGCAAATTTCGCAACTTTGTCCATCAGATAAGGCACACCAGACTGTGAGGCGCACTTCCGTGTTCGAGGGAAAATTTTAGTCAAAAGGGTGCGCTTATAGTCGTGAAATTACTGTACTGGATTTGCTTAGCTTTTATCAGATCCCTGTATAGTTTTCTATTTTATTTTTCTCTGGTACTTGTTTTATAGTTTGGTCAAAATGCTGGGCAGCTAGAAAAAGGAAGCCAGATATAATACTTGAAAAGTGCTTGATGACATGCATTCTTTTGTTCTAATGCTTTCTGTCACAAAGGTCTGCATTTTCAAAAGGTTAAAAAACATCTTGCTCAAACAGCTCTTTGTCCCATTGCAAGTGAAGTCGAAATCTGGATGTTTCAATAGCTCAGTTGGTAGAGCATTAGACTGAACAAAAAAAGACATGCTGCATGCTTCTTCCATCATGATAGATGTAAAACTGAGTTCTTATCTAAATGAGTTTGTCCATATTAATTTGGTTTTTATAACTTAGTACTTCATAATGTCATTACATTTATATTTTTGTTAACATTTGTTGGTTAGGCTTAGGGCCTTGATGTGGTAAGTAGCTACTTAAATATTCTTTTCAAACTTAATTGGACTGCTTGCTAACTTTAGGTTAAGAGGAGGAAACACTTGGGCTGGTTGTAGCCCTGTCCCAACGCAGTCACTTCTCAACATGGAAAGAATAACTAGATTACGATTGGAAGTTTCTTTTCAAAGCACTTAAGGTTAAATACTGCAAAATGTCTAAGTTTACAGTTAGAAAGCTAGAGTTGCTGTTAGATGAAAACATTATATGCTCATTGAAAAAGGCATACAGAAAAGCTGCTGTTTATACATTTCTATGCTATTTTGTTTTTCCTCATGCTTTTTATGATGCATGATATTCTGAACTATTAAGTGGAAGTCTATACAAAGGACTTCCATTATATTAGATGTTCATATACTCAAAGCGATTTTGAGATCCTTAATGGGTGTTTTTACTGTTATTGCTTCTTCCTGAGTATTTACTCTGCTCTCTCTCACTGGTGCCCAAGGAGACCTATAACCAACTATTTAATATTTGTTGCACCCTAATAAGAAAGTTGTCAGAAGTTAAATTCATGATTGGTACAGCCTGAGATTTGTCTTGTCATTATCATATGGAGACAGACTAATCTTCACTAGATTTGCACTTATGTTAATCTCTCTCACTAGTGTTTCAAGATTTCTAAGAGTATAATATTTCCCTGATAACCAGAAGGGGGTTATTGCCTGTCACAGATTGTAGTTAAACCCACTCCATTATTGCCTGTCATAATCTGTACTTCAAATACATTCAGTTTAATACTATAAACCAGTGAACTATAACACAGAGAGATAGATCCTGAACTCATGTCTTCAGATAGTGAAATATAGTGTCATCTCAACAGTGTTATGATTAATTGTCAATTCTTGTTAGAGCCATGACTTTACCAAATGTGTGTCTTTTAAATTGTCAGTATATTTTGTGGCCAGCTTGTAGCTTAGTGTGCTGGTTTTACCGCTGCTAGGGAAATTAAACTCCAACTAAGCCATTCCCTCTGCCTCTTTTTTGTATGAAAGGGACAATAAATGAGATTATGAGTTGAAATGCAAATTTACTAAAACCACAATAACAGCAGCAGAATCATTAAGTGTACTTGTATTCCACACTCCAAGTGAAGATTTTGCTTGAAGATAACATTTCCCTACATGATGAATGGTAATGCTATGTTGGATACACAGTAAAGACTAAACAACAATTTCCATTATAAAACTTCACACTAAAAATATTTTTCTGAGAAGTAATTTAGGTAGATGGAGAATTAAATGTACAAAAAAGGCTAGATGCCTATTTTGAAAAAAAAAAAAAAAATTCCCTATTTTATGTAACTCATTGTTTAAAAGAAAAAAAAAAAAAGTGCATGTGTTTCTGGACATTCAGCTAATAACTACAGTAATCACGACTATAAAGCGCACCCTTTTGACTAAAATTTTCCCCAGAACCTGGAAGTGCGCCTTATAGTCTGGTGCGCCTTATCTGATGGACAAAGTTCAGAAATTTGCCTACCCGGAAGTGAGAGCTGCGAGCCGCGGTGAGAGCCGGCAGGGCTGCGGCTGCCAAGTGGAGGCGGGGCGGAGCGGTGTGGGACACAGCCCGGCCCTGTGGAGGCAGGACGGCCCTCCAGAGGCACCCCTCGGCCCCGTGGAGGCAGGACGGCCCATCCACAGGCCTAGCCCGGCCCCGTGCAGGCGGGACAGCCCCTCCAGAGGCACACCCTAGCCCTGTGCAGACGGGACGGCCGCTCTACAGGCACGCCCCTGCCCTGTGGAGGGGGCACGGAGGGGCGGCGGCCATAGCCCGGCCCCAGAGAGGCAGCACGGAGGGGCGGCGGTCATAGCTCGACCCCGGTCAGGTGGCACGGAGCAGCAGCGGCCATGCCCCGGCCCCGCTGGGTACAGGCGGGCCCGGGGGCCAATGGCTGCCGGGTTGAGGCGGGGCCTTGGCCAGCAACCGCGTGGCGGGAGCTGGGGGCAGAACCTCGCTGCAAAAAAAAGTGCACCTTCTAGTCCAGTGCGCCTTATGGTCGTGAAATTACTGTAATTGTGATGGAAGCTGCAGTGTGATGTTATCTACTTGCAAAGGTTCTGACCCCTACAACAGGTTGCCCATTTCTGAAAATATTGTGAAATGTTCATGACTTAATGTCTGGATTCAGTAGTGCCTAGTTAGTCGCTGTTGCAGGAAAGATCGTCCATTGCTCACAGAGATAACAAAGAAAGTGCATTTCATTCATTCCAGGCACAAATCTTCCCAGTAAATCTTCCATTCAGTTCTCTGCATGTGGATGGGCCATGTTACAAGAGAGATGAAAGGGACAGAGATGAAAAACTGTATAGGATTTATAACATCAAGCAATGTGTCCCCATCACACTATTGCTCTTGGGACTAACATCACACCTTCTGGAAAATCTGGTAATAATATTTTAGATTTCAGTTAGCAAATCCATTTACCTTCCTCAGACTTTGTGTACTTCTATCACTGGAGTATCAGAGTGCCTCCCAGGGATTTAAAAGTAGAAATGGCAATGATCAACTGACTTTCTGAGCCTCAAGAGAAAAGTGCCGAGTTAACTAATACCATGGTTTAACCCAAGCCAGCAACTTGTACCATGCAGCCACTAGCTTACTCCACTGTACATCCCCTCTGCCCCAGTGGGATAGGGTGGAGAATTGGAAAAAATAGTAAAGCCTCTAGGGTTGAAGTCAGAACAGTTTAATAATTAAAATAACATTTATATTTGTACTTATATTAATAATAACAAAATCCCCAATAAAAATGATGATAATGGTGATCATGTAATGAAAAGGAAGAAAACAAAAAGGCAGAAATCAAGAAAAAGTGATGAACAATACAGTTGCTCACCACCTGCTGATGGATGGTCGGCCTGTCCCTGAGCAGAAATCTGAGCCAACTTCCCCTAGTTTATATACTGGGCATGACATTTTGTGGTGTGGAATATCTCTGTGTCCTGACTGTGCTCTCTCCCAGCTTCTTGTGCAGATCCTCACTGGCAGAGCACGGGACACTGAAAAGTCCCTGGCTTAGAGTAGCTACTGCTTAGCAGCATCTAAAACATCTGTATATTATCAATGTTAGTCTCATCCTAAATACAAAACACAGCACTGTACCAGATCCTGAGAAGAAAATTAACTCTATCCTGGCTGAAACCTGCACATCTGATGAGTTGATTTTATTTTAATGACAGTAGTGCTAAAGTAGATGCATCCTCGGACCTTTAAAGGTCATCTAATCCCACCACCCCTGCAATGAGCAGGGACATCCTCAACTAGATCAGTTGCTCAGAACCCTGTCCATCCTGACCTTGAACATTTCCAGGGATGGGACATCCACCACCTCTTTGGGCAACCCATGCCAATGTTTCACCACCCTCATACTAAGAAATTTCTTTCTTACATTTGGTCTTATGTATGCATAAATTCAGGAGACTTCAGCTATTTTGGAGTTACATTTCACACACTGTTATTCTAATAGCATTATATTCAAATTTTCAGAGTCTTCATTTAAATTTGGTTATTGAGCTTAAACTGGCTCCACATTCAAATCTGAGTATTATCACTC
The DNA here is from genome assembly GCF_009819885.2 of Catharus ustulatus. Taxonomy (NCBI): domain Eukaryota; kingdom Metazoa; phylum Chordata; class Aves; order Passeriformes; family Turdidae; genus Catharus; species Catharus ustulatus. The sequence goes on from NC_046224.1 coordinate 34,198,589, forward strand.
TCTGTGACTGTAAAGCATATTTTTCTTGACTGTAAGTAGAGACAGTTTCTCATTATTGTCTAGTGTGAGTCAGTAAACCAAAGGGGAACAACAAAAATTTGTGAAGCCGACAGGAATTCTCTGTATCCATATTGGTTGCTCAAATCTCAAGAGCATCTTATGAACAAACATGTATTCTCTACTGCAGACCTCTACCATATAATGTTTAGCATGGTGTATTACAACTGTGAATACAACCTGTATTCTAGAAGCAAAAATAGAGATTGAAGCAATTATGTGAGGCAAATACCAGATTATCTCTTAGGAACTGAATGGATCACATAAATAATTCTGCAATAACACCTTCTATCCTATCTTAGATAAATGCCAGTGCCATGTGCACCAAAATTTATTGTACTGTTAATGACATGATGCAATAGTGAAAGCGTACATGCCACTAGTCCCTGCAGAAAAGGCTTTAAAGCCCACTGCATATTGCAGCACAGCAGCTATATGTGATCTACTGATGGCAGCCAAGAGGAACTGGGAGGAAATGGTGAGAAGTGCCCTTTACAGTAGTTCAGTGAAAGTTGTCTTTGTAGGAAGATAAACCTTTTCAATTACGTTGGTAGTTGTAAGAGTTTAGCATGGGCCCCAGGGATGAGATTTGGTTCCAGAGCTTGGTGCAATACAGAAGTTCCTATTTTAAAAAATGTTGTGCTTTTCTCCCCCTTCACCTACACTAAGGGCTGAAGTTATTTTCCAGTTGAAACATTAGCAATCTACATAGCAATAATTGTGAAAAAAACCCTGAGATTTAAATCTTGGCTGGTGCTGATTCTGTAATAAAAACATAGAAACATTTCTAAAAAGCAATTTCTCCACTTATTTGATTTCCTCTTCTGTAACTGCTTTGCAGTGATTTACCAATTCTTATATTCATTGTGACCTTTATCCTCATATTCACAGAAAAAAACCTTTTCTTCTGTTGTATTTTTCTTTCTTATTGTTTTTACCTTCGTTATTATTATATATAACATTTAATATTAAACTATGTCCTCTTCAAACTGACATAGATGATTGCAGTATTTCTTGTGCTTTTCCCCATACTAACACCCCTGTGTCATTTACCATCTTTAGAATGGGATGCCACTTTTTATTGTTGCCTCCTCCTCTGAATTGTTTGTAGTAACTAGACTCTGACAGGGACTGCAAGTTTATGAATTGCTTTTTCAGAAGGGCCACATGTCACCTACAAGATTCAGTATTATCTGAGGATTTATAACATCTCTGGTGAGAACTGAATCACGAATTTTAGCTTCAGACCAGTAATTACCAATTTGGTTTGATAAAGTAGAGCTTGGGTGTAGTGGGTACCAGCAGAATTGCATTATACAGACAATTTGCAAGTAGACATTAAAGAGACGAATGTTGCTGACAGAACGAATGAAGGAGAGTGGGAGACATGCTCAGAGTTCCTTCTAAAAATGGCACAAAAGTAGAGTATGACCTTTTTCCATAGCTCACCACAGTAAACTTGTGACTAGTCTATTTGATTAATGCATTGCCTGTCACATTTCATGTGGTATGCCAAGTTTTTTCCCAGTTAGGTTCTCAATTTTTGACGTCAGGTATAGCCAAGAATATTGTTCTTACAGAGTCTATTTGTTTCTTCACAGAGTCTACCACTCAAGTTATTTATAGCAGGGAAGCCTGAAAGTGATGCATATATTACACACAAAGTGTAATCAAAGCCAAACACACACCTAAGTAATATGGCCTATTATTATTTGATGTATTCATCCAGTCTTGTCTGGGTTCTGTTCCCACTGTACAAAAGTAAAATTTCAGTGATGTCACTGGTGTATTCATGATGGAAACTTGATGGTCCATGTAACGTGGAAAAGTATAGTTATAGTTCAAAATCCACACATTTTTCTATTTTTCAGAACATACGTAGGTAAGATATATATAGTAACTGAAAGATTTTTAGCCTGTTTTCCTAGAGAGAAAAAAAAAAAAAAAAAGCTAAAAAAAGAAGCATATAGAGCTGCATTTTCTGTATGTTCTTCTTTCCTTCCTAGTATTTTTTTCAATTTTTTCACCAAGGCTCGCATTTCTATGAAGAATTGAGATCCTGAGCATATCAAAGTTCTTAAAAATCTGGTTATGACTGGTGCCTAAATAGAGGAGAGAGACCTCCATTACTGAGAGAAAAGCTTACATCTTTGGTCTGGCAGCCCTTGGGTAGCTTAAGGGTGATTTCATCCCCATGAGCCAGTGGGCATGTGGAGAATATCATGAAATCCATGGAAGGAGGCCTGGGAAAGGCTGGAGACACACAGAGAACCATGAGAGACCACAGATTGATGTCCTCACTGCTTAGGCAGAGTTTTTTTATAGATGGGTCTTTCCAGTAGCCTCTTAAAATTTGTCCATATTACTGGTTCAGTGACATCTAAGGGCTACAGTCTGTGATGGTTGTTGCCAGTTGAATTGCCTTCTGATCAAATGTATAACCTATGAGTTGTCAATGATGACTCTCTGGAGCCTGGCTGAAATACCAGGTGATCTCCTGAGTTGTGACAGGGCGCACAGGATGAGGTCAGCCACTGCCTGCCATGGCTGGAAACAGAGTGGCAGCAGTTGTAGGATAGGTGATGAAGCTTAGTTTCTTGTCTGAGGATATGGCCCAGAGATACCAACTCACTGTGAAGTCAATCTTTGATTCTGGTGTCTCTGGTGTGAAGAAAATTCACAGGAAAAGACACACAGTGCAGAAGATGGGTTTTCAATTCCATAATTGATGAGCTGGCTGTTGCTTGTGCCTTGTAAGCATGGTCTGCAGCTACTTGGTTTAAGACTGATACAGGAGGGACAAAAATTCACCTGAAAATTCAGCCAGGGAAAAGCAGAGCAATCCAATGAAGAATTCTTTCTGGGAAAAGTACAGTAATTTCATGATTATAAGCCGCACTGAGTATAAGCTGCACTTCCAGGTTTCAGCAACTTTTTGTTTTTTGTCCATATATAAGCCGCACCTGATTATAAGCCGCATGTTACAATACAGAGTGTGATAAAAGGTATCTGTTCTACCACCATCTGTTCAGGGTGGGGGCAGTGATCCTTATCTCAATGGCAGATATTCTGCTAATGGGCCATCCATTGAAACCAGGCAGGGCATTGTTCTTTATCTTTTCACAACCCATCCTTCCTCCAGCCAGTCATTTTCTGCTAATGGCCATTGAGTCCCACTGTGGGACTGATAAAATTACTGCATCCCATTGGAAGTTGCTCCAGCCAGGGGGAAGAGCCCAGCATTTCTTACTAAGATAAAACAGAGGTTTTGGGACGCTAAGGTAGCCCCTTTCTCCACTGGACTCCAGAGGAAAATCGGATTTCTCCACATCCCCACTGGACTTCTGGAAGGAAACTGCACCTTCTGCAGGACCACTGCTTCAACTGAATCACATCTGTCACTGCAGGAGGATGCAGCCACCATTTAATGGGACTGCTACCAACACCCCGCCTGATGGGGTGTCAGGTTGTACTCTGACTTTGTCAGGGTTTGGAGTTTGTTTCTTTGTAGTACCGTATTTCTATTTTAATTTCCCTAGAAAAGAACTGTTATTCCTAATTCCCATATTTTTGCCTGAAAGCCCCTTGATTTCAAAATGATAATAATTTGGAGGGAGGGGGTTTACATTCTCCATTTCAAAGAGAAGTTCCTGCCTTTCTCAGCAGACACCTGTCCTCCAAACTAAAACAGTAGCTTTTTGTTCTTTGTCCATATATAAGCCGCACCTGATTATAAGCCGCACTTTGGGTTCGGACCAAAATTTTAGTCAAAATGGTGCGGCTTATAATTGTGAAATTACTGTACATGTTTAGATTTTTCATTTTCATAAAATAAATAACTTGAGAAAAATAAAAGAAAAAAGTGTTGAGAACAACTCTCTCAGAACTGTAAAAATTTGGAAACAGGAAAAGCAAACACATAACAAGGAGAAAAATTACAGTAATTTCATGACCATAAGGCGCACCGGACTATAAGGCGTACCCCCCGAGAGTTGGCAAATTTCGCAACTTTGTAGATCATATAAGGTGCACCGGACTATAAGGCGCGCCTTTTTTTTTTTGCCATGAAGATCAGTGCTGCGCGCAACAAAGTAACGAATTAGTAACAGAATCCCCCATCGTGGAACTTACTGGCATGTGCTCACATTGGAAACATTTTAACAGATTAGTGTAGCCTTTAAATGCAGCCCCAAGCGCCCTCCCTGTGGGCGGGCCCCGGCACTCCCGCCCGCCCCTGGATGGTGAGGCAGGGCTCGCGGCTACCACTGTTCAGGGCGGCCACGGCTCACACCTTGGGGTTGCTGTGGTTCAGGGTGGCGCAGGACCGTCCGCAGCTTGGGGCGGCACAGCGCTGCCCGCCCCCTCTCTCCCTGTGTGGCTGCCGCTGGCCTGGGGCTGGGTGGTGCCTCTCAGCCCGTGCGGCCGGCAGGGGCTGGGACCAGGGGCTGGGTGGTCCCACTCAGCCCGCACAGCCGGCGGGGACTGGGAGCAGGGGCTGGGCAGTCCCGTTCAGCCTGCACGGCCGGTGGGGGCTGGGACCGGGGACTGGGCGGTCCGTCTCGGCCCGTGCGGCCGCCACTGGCTGGGGGCTGGCCGCTCCCGCTCCCCGCTCGCGGCTGGGCTCATAGCTCGGCCTTTTTTTTTTTGCAGCGAGTAGCTGAACCACGTCTAACAAAGTAACGAATTACTGGCAGGGACTCGCCCTTTTTTATTTTTTGCAGGGCGGAGCTAAGCCGCGTCTAACAAAGTAATGAATTACTGGCAGTTTGCAAACATTTTTCACAGACTGGCGTAGCCTTTAAATGCAGCCCCAGGTGCCCTCCCTGTGCCGCAGCCTGGGGCAGGGGCAGCTCCCTCCCTCCCCACGTGGCTCCTGCCAGCTGTGGCCGCCCACTCCCGCCCCCCGTCATGACTCGGCGCTCCCGCGGCACCACCCCCCCATTGCGGCTCACACTTCCGGGTTTGCGAATTTTGCAACTTTGTACATCAGATAAGGTGCACCGGACTATAAAGCGCACTTCCGGGTTCAGGGGAAAATTTTAGTCAAAAGGGTGTGCCTTATAGTCGTGAAATTATTGTACCTAGTTTTGTCATACTTTCATATCTCAATTAGTAAAATTAATTAATGTCATTGAGAAGTGCCTAATTGAGCAGTACACCTTTTGAAACAAAATCTATGCTCTTTTTTGCCTTTGTTTGAAGATATGTCTCATAGATAGATCCCCACTCTGTTAATAACCATTGCTCTGCAATGACAGCTTGGTGGGTGAGCACCCATCTACACGGAGCTGCAACTGAGCATGCAAGTGACAAATAATGAAAGAATCTAAGTGCTGGATTTTGGCACAACATAAATGTAGCTTGGAGTTTGTAATGACATGCTGACAAAGCCTTGAAAATATCTGTGGTAATGGCTCTAAATCAAGAGCTATGGTAAATGTCAGGACAAACTTCATTAGTTTGAAGGAATGAGCACAGGAGATAGTAAGAAGAAAGGCAAACTCTCTGGTAGCAGATTAGAACTATGGGCACAATCCGAGTTTTAATTTTTAGTACTTCCCAAGTCTGGTGGGGAACTGTGCAGCATCTTCTGATACGTAACTGTGATATATTCAACAGTGAGAGAAAACTCAGACTACCACTTGCACTATTCCATGAATTCTCATAACCAGATTAATCTCCACACAGAGCCCCAAAAAAGGTACAAGATTTTATCACTGTAAAGGAGTAATGATTTTCTGATAGACTTTGTGAGGCATTCCTTGGAAATTTCTTCCTCTTGCTCATTTCTGTACCTCCAGGGTAACATGACCTATTTTATTTGGCAATGTAGGGGCTATCTAGTGTTTTACCTTAGGAAGAAAATAGCTTTGATACAGATTATCTGTGTAATTTTTCTTCTTGATAGCAACATGCCTTCTGAAAATGAAAGTATTTCCAAGCAAAGTTAGGAATAGACTTATATTTGCTGAATAATATTGTAATACCCTATGGAAAACCTGAAAAGAGAATTCAAGTTATGAGCATAATTGTTTCATTACACAGTAGTTAATACTTTGAAGGTAGTGGAGATAGGCTATTTTTTACTATTTCTAATTAATATCGCATTTTTTCCCAGAGTCAATTAGATATTATTAAATTATTATTTTGAATTATCTGGCACATGATATATATGCACACACAGCTAAAAATCCTCTCCTAGAAATAGTTTTCAAATAAAAAGAATTCTAAGGCTATCCTGTGTCCTTGCAGTATAAGTGAAGGAGTATGTTTTGAAATTTTTGAAGCTAGCTAGGAAAAAATTTAGATATAGATGTATATATATAGGTACCTAGAAGCAATATATCTAAAGGTATTGATTTGTTGGGGAGTTTTTTTAGCAAAAAGAATGAACATAGTATTTTGAAAGAATTAACACAGTGTTTTGGAAAATGTTAATGCCAGGTCCTATAGTCAAATAATCACTAATTTAATGTAGCTCAGGACATTTTTTTTTCTATTTGTAAAACCATCTGTGTTATCTATTTTATATTGAATAGGAAAAGAAATCAGGATTCTTGCTTCACAGATAGAGTTACAAAAGTACTCCTGGAGGCTGATATTAAGAGATTTCCAATAATGAATGGCAAGTAAACACAAAACCCCCTACATGTGGTATCTGCCAATTCAGATGGCAAAAGAGAGGTTTGAGGTTTTTTGCTTCATTCATGTTAGTTTTGTGCTTCAAAGGCATATTAAAATTAACAGAGATTTTTATTTCTGTATATATATATTGGAAAGCCAAATATCACAATTAACCTTTCCCTAAGGTAAAAAATGAAATTGACTTTTTCCAAGCAAACATTAGTAGCCCTGTTTAAATATCATAGTGCTTTGGGTATTAAAGATGAGAATAAGCATTTTGTGGAGAGCATTGCTGAAAGTCATTAAATCTTCCCTGGTTTTTAAATTTCCTGATTTTCTTGAAAGTTGTAGAACCCTGACCTTGTAAAAAGCCAGAAACTAACTATAAGTGATTTGTAAATCACAGCAGACAAATTGCACTATATGAAGTGCTGAGTTATGCAAATCTATAAACACCAACGTCCAATAAATAACTAAGCAGAATTTTTACCTATGTTCTTAGCAGTTTCTTGATTACATCATATCAGATTCATTTTCAGGGATATAACTAGAACAAAACAGGTCTATGGCATCTCTAATTTAGTTGTTTTTCCTGGTATTACATCTGTTTCCTCCCTGGTGCCTAATTGATGTTAGAATAAGAAGGCATGATACATAATGAGGTATTGGAAAATAGCTCATCTGAGCTTTGCTAAAGATACTAATATTTATTGAAATATGCCTTGTGTTTTCTAAGTTACGTAAAAGTATCTTAGAATGTACCTAGCCTCTGTACCACTGCATACTGAATAAATTTTATCTTGTAGAGGTACCCATGGAGTCTCATATGAATGCATTAGTGTTCTAAGCACAATTTAAAAGGAAGATCCAAAAATAGTCTCCGTCTTCACCTGGAGTGACAGCTTTAATATTCAACCCCTTCTCCTTCAACCTCACACTATTCTGTTCATGGCACTGTTAATAAATAGGCTTTATGACCTCTGAAAAACTAACAGCAATGCTTCAAACTGTTTACATTTAGGGATACTTACCATATACCATTAAAAAAACTATTTGCCTTGTTGTGTGAAATGAGGTATTGTACATTAGTTGAACAGTATTGTTGTTGGAGCCCTGAAAGATCTTTAAATATATTTTTCTTTAATTTCATCTCTAGCTTCAAATATGAAATAGCACTGAAAAGATACTTTTCTATAACTGAACATAAATAAGACTGATTTTGAGGAAAGTTTATATTCTCAGGGATGCATATCCTGTCATTTCAATTGCTTCCCTGGGAAATGTGTTTCCAGAAAGATGGTTTAAATGGTTGACAACAAATATTTTTTTAAAATGTAGACTGATTAGACAGTTCTTCTTTGTCATAGATATTCAACTACTGTTCTCTACAGAGTGACATCCTTACAGGCATATTGCCCCATTTATAGTCTGGTGATAAAAAATGCTTTTAAAACAAATTACAAAGGTTGGTATTATTTAGAAGGCACTCTAATTCAACAAGAATAATTATTACTTTAATTTCTTAGGTAAAACATAAACTGTGTTTCCAGGCTGAGTACTGAGGTTCTATTCACATGGATCAAATGACTATATGCTACAGTGATCTGTGGGGGGTTCTCAGTTGTTCTGAAATAGAAACTACAATGCTGTATCTTTCTTCTGTGAGAAGTACAGTAGGAAGTCAACAGCCTAACTGAATTTTTCTTATTTTACTTTTGTTTCGCTTTGTTTTAGGCCCATGAGGCTTCTCCAAACATGCGGTACATTTCCCTTGAGAGGACATTATCTTGCTGAGCAATAGGTGCCAGCCTTCACTAAACGCATGTAGCATTTGCCTAGCAGTAATGAGCCATAGACGGTTCCCAGGAACTGTAGTTTACTGACAAAGGGCTCCTAGGCGAAATTAGGATCATATAGTTGGATGTTATGGATACCCTTTCTTAATATTTTCATTCCTGCATTCACAAATCTCATAGGAACTAGAACTCTTCTTTTGTCAGGGTACTACATAACACTTTATAGGTGCTGCAGCCTATTAGCAGTGAGATAAAAATGGACAAAGGTGCACAAGAACACATGAAATCATTTACATGTCAAGCCATGGCCAGAGTTCGTTTGATGCTTAATGCAGGATCTTGCCTGCTAAAGTGCCTTGTACAGAACAATTTATGTTTACAGAATTTTAGTTACATGGTAAGACTTGTGCATCAATGGCTGACCTTCTTTTTCAGCTCTTGATCTCTACTTATGGTCGTTCTGAAGTTCAGTTGCAGAACGGATGCTGCACAATTTTCTGGTGTGCCCATGATCAGAATGGATGAAATCAGGATGAGATTTTGCAGTGAGGTGCCCATAAGAAAAATTCCATCATCTTCTATGAGGTTGCTCAAAGTGAAAGATATGTAAAACTGTTTCAGGAATGACAGGGGAGGAGTAATGCTATAGAAGGGAAAGATGATTTTGGAAATATAGTATTTTATAGTTTCAGGATATTTTAATTATTTTAGGCCTCAAAAAAAGCATTCTTCAAAATATGTAGTACTATATGTGAACAATATTCCAGAAGAAAAACTGTATGATACTAATTCCAAATTTATCACCTGCATCCCTGTGAATCTCCTGTCAGAGAAACAAGGAAATAGATATTACAACAGAAAAATACATTATTGAATATCCAGTACTGTCTCTATAAGAGCAGATGAAGATTCATTTTATTCTGTATTAGGAATTCTGCCATCCTTAACATAAGCCTACTATCCTATCATTCATGAATAGGGGAAACAATGGCCCAACACGTTTGTATCTCATGTCTTCAGTCTTTTGGACCCTACTGATACTCTATTAAACAGCTGTGTTCAACCACATAGCAAGCTTTCTCTGAAATAAAAAAAATGCCTATTGCTTTAGTCTGCCTGCCTTCCTGTCTTCCTTCCTCCCTCCCTCCTCTCCTGTCCTTCTCTCCCTTCCTCTTTTTTCTTTCATTTTGTAATATTTCTTTCTCTCTTTTTAAAATTTTATCATCTTTTTATCCAAGTTTGCGAGGTGAATGAAAAACGAAATATGAACCAGAGTGTGGTGCTATAACATTATTACTTTAGATGAATTTTTTTAAAAGTATATGACACTCAACACCATCTTACTTTTTTTGACAGTGTATATACATTCTTGTGTATATAAGATAGGAGGCCAGATATTTGGGTACTTGCAACATGCAGTCATGTTACAGGAACTCAGAAAGATTAATTATTTTTCATTCATGGAATGTCCTTAGTTTTAGCTTTTAACTTAGAAAATAGTTAATGTATTACCTTTAAGTAAAATGTATGATTTGAACCTCCACATGTTAATTCAATACACCCGTTGATGAGGTTCTGACATAACAGAATAAGAGCTGTGCTGAACTCCAGGGCTTGTAGGACAGATATTTTTGAAGTTGACCCTGATTTGTGTAGTGAGTGTCTTCCAGTACCTTACTAGTGGAGCTTTTAAGTAGCACTGCAGTTTCCTGCTTGTTTACTGTTACCCAGAGATCCCTTGCTTCTGTGCTTTCTACTCTTCAGCATGTTTTCTGTCTTTAATATGACCTGTCAAGTTCTCCTTTTTCTAATTTGCTTTTACCATTTTCTGTGATTACTTTTTTGTGCTTTCCTTATAGAATGGTCCTTATTTGTCCCTAATTTCTATGTCTTGCCATATATGCTAGGGATAGTTCAATCACATACTCATAGGGATCTATTTTCCTTTGAAATGTCCTTGGAAATCTTCCCCTGCAAGTCCAGGAAAGCTCACTTGTGTTCTGTATTTTAGCTCCCAGTTCCGTGGATATGTCTAAAGTACTATAGAGTATCTCAAATAGCGTTAAATGCCTCTCTTTCAGGAACTGAATTGTACTTACCATTTCTTTCTCATCCTGCTGTGATTTCACCACTGTATTCTCCTTCTCTCCTAATCTTTCCCAATTTTTTAGTTTCCTACAGTTCCACCTTAAACTGTCTCATCCTCTTCCTCAAAGCACTCCTCCTAGCAGAAGTGCATCCCTCAGGACCTCATCTCGAACTTCTGCCAACAGCAGTCTTTGTGCTAAGAGGCATCATCTCCAATTTCTTCCTTTCTCAGACAGTCCCTCAGTAATCATCACAGCTGTGTGTTCCCATCCAACTTCTATCTCCATGCAACTGGAGATGAATATAGGATAGAGAAAGAATATTAAGATTTTGTTCAAAGTACAGAGGAAGCTGAGATTTTGAAAAAAATTTAGTGTATGGAAAAACATGAGGAGAATGAGAAGAGAAAGAGTAATCTTTAGTTACACAGCCATACCTGCTTGATAAATCTCTTTTGAAGTCTGACTGGAAGAAAGAGGACTCATCAGGAAGATTCAGACAAGCAGCCTAAAATAGCAGAGCCACTGGGGAATAGGAAGCAGTCAACCAGTTGTTTGCTTTAGGAAGGAATGGAGGAGAATTAAAGACAATCAAGTTTGATACTGAGAAGAGCAAACTAAAACCACATTGTACCTCCTCTCCTCCAGGGATTAACTGCCCTTGGCTGATAACGAAAAAGAAGCTTGTAAACATTTTAGGCCTAAATGTGTTCAGCACTTCTCTACACTTCAGGAGCACTGAGCAATCAATGAAATCTGCTAAATGCAGCTGTTGTCCATATTTAGCATACTTAAGGGGGTAATTCATACAAGTAGAGTTATGGTTTCCACAGTACTTAATGAATGAATGAACTGCTAGTAATCGGCTGTTTCAGTCTAAAAAAAACCCCAAAATATTTTGCAGTATGCAGCTCTGCTGTTAACAGGAACTAGATCATGTTCATGAGGAAAAGATTATGCATCTACTACCTTTTCTAACATTTTTTTCCTACAATGATGCTTTTGCGATTTTCCGTTCAGGTCAGTGCAACACTTCTGCATAATCAAGGGAGGTGTGGAGGGGGAAATTTTAGCACAGACATTTGGGGGAAATAAATTTTAATCTCACACAATTTTAATTGCAAGAATGGGAACACCCAGTCTTGCAATTAAAAAAATGTAAACCAGAAAGAAATACCTTGGCTATCTTAGTGTGTCCATGAAAAGGACGCAAAAGGTACACTTATGCACCTTCATATTACATCTGGTCTTATGCAGTTTTCCAACAACTTTTTTTTAGCAATTTTTAATGAACTTTGCCTGCAACATGAGGACACAGAGCTGTTAGGTCATGGCTGGGCCTTGTAATGACTCTGCACAAGACTCACTTGTACTGTCACAAACTCATAGCTCAGAGCAGATATTCCAATGCATTATTGCAACTGAAGCTAAAGATAATGCTGTGAGTAGCTGTACTTTAGTACAATGTAAAAATTACTTATTTTTGGAAGCAAAAGGTACCTTGATTGCTTGGTCACAGTGTTCAACCTCATCTGCATCCATCTTGCATGCATAACTGAATGTTCTTTTTATTTTCAGTGATCAAATTAGCAGCCTGTACAGCCTGTATTAATTTTTAAAGTTTTATTCCCAGGGTAAATTTTATAACCACTATGTTTGTTATGTGTTTTTATAGTATGAAATACATCAATCAACTAATAGCATAGTTCTTCATCTCTACCAGCCTATTCTAAATCCTGCAATGTGTAACTTTGTCATAATTAATTAAAAATGTAATAATTTCTTGGAATATTTTATCATTATATAATACATTTTTACTTGACTATAAAAGAGAAATGAAGATACTAGGCATAAGCCTGCAAACAACACTTATTATTCTGCTTGGCAACATGCTTCCAGCAGACAATTTTACACTGCACATACATAAATAATGCTCTTCTAACTCATTCTTATGACCTTTTATCCCCTGCTTATACCCATAACAAAAGGAACAAGAAGTTAGCCTTTAAAAATAGTTTCGGTACTTTAATTCCTAATGCACATCAAAACTCACAAAAAGTTCTCACTAACTTCAACACCATGTGCGTTCATTCAAGTGACCATATGCTTCTTCAGGTAATTACTTTTCTTAGCAGAACTTATTAGGGAGGATAAGGTTGTATATGTTCTGAGCTGGGCTGGCTTTTGTGGAAATGGCTGTGGTACTGATGCTGTGTATTAGCTCAGTGGTTTGCACTGGTGCATGGATGCCCAAGCACAAAGCTGCCATTGGCTTTGCACCGGTCATGGACTAATTCTATGCAGCAATTTTTAAACAGAAACATGCAATAAGAAAATTTTCTGATAATAATGGAAGGTTTCCATTTGCGTTTTGGTAGAAAGAAAATTTGAAAAACTGACTGAACAGTTTTGCTGTCTAAATTACGTCGCTAAAGATTTTGTATGCTGATGACCCTTCTGATTTTTCTGGCAGGCAACTTATTTAAAAGCATGTGAGACTTTTTAATTCCTAGTTTATGGCAGCACTTCAGACAATCATAAGTAACTATGCTCACATACATGGATAAAGGCAATTGCCTGTCCTATTAGAGTCAGACAGTGATTCACGTTTGAACGTAAGTGATGCTTTAGTTTGTCTCATTTATGCCACTGAAAAACTCAAACCTGGGAAGTATTATGAGATCTATTAATTGAGAGCTCTACCAAGCTTAAGATAATATTATTATTCCCACTGTTAGCATTAATAGTAGTAGTAAAAACCATAACAGCAGCCAGTCATGGGGAATGGCAGTATGTGACTAAGCAGGGAGTCATTGTTGGATCCCTCTCCAGAATGCCTGTGCTCATGTCTAGTAAGAAACAACATAATTTATTGCAAATGTCTTGTGGCTTGCAGGTCTTCTAAATCTGAAGGCACTCTCAAACCTCTGTTTTACTCCCCCTCTATTTTACTCCTCCTCTTCCCCCCAAATCTTCTCCAATGTATCTGAGATCTTTCAAAGAATAATCAGAAAAAGGCAGCTGACATGAGAAATGTATTACTGCTACTACTAGCTAATTGAGGTGCTCACAAAATAAGACTGAGCCTGCTGACCTAAAGGAGGCAGAACTGATGATCAGGATCTTAACAACACAGAAAAAGAAAGAAATGAAGTTGCTAGAAAACATCTCATTATTTGGGGAGTGATAGGTTTTCTTTCCATCATGGCAGGGAAAGTATTTTCAAAAGGAAGAGGGAGCTCTCAGTTTTGGGTTGTGGTTGGAACTCTAGGTGAAACCTTTAATCAACCAGAGCTGGATCTCTTGTGTTCTTACTAGCTCTGTGCCCTCAGACTTTTACCTGTACCTTCACTTCCTGGCTGAGGGAAGGCAGAAGGCAGTGTGGATCTCATAATTTGTCATGGAATTAGGAGAAATTTTGCTGGGGATTTGTTACAGTTGTGGATGTGTGTTTGCATGTTTATCTGTCTGCATGTGGAACTCAGAAATACGGTTTAGTGGTGGACTCGGCAGTGTTAATGATTGATTCAATGATCTTAGAAGTCTTTTCCTACCTAAAGGATTTTTTTGTTTATCTCTGTTGTATTCCTGATTTTTTCTTATGTTGCACAAGCACATCCATGGCAGTGATGAGGAAGGTAGCTCTTCTGGTCTGGGAGCTAGAGATCTTCTGGTACACAGTGTCTGTACTCACTTCTCAGTGAGTTTCCATTAGTCAGAAGAACAAACAGCAGTAGAGTCTTGCATTAATACCAGTGCATTGAGGTGGAGACCTGCTGAGTGTGCCTGGCATTTTTCTACCATGCTGCATGGAAAGGAGTAAAACAGCTAGGATTAACTTGAAAACTTTGGATTCTTCTCATCGACTCATGTTAGTGATTTTGGCTCAAGAGCTTTTTGTGTTATTAAATACCAATGAGTTGCACAGTTCCTAGCTTCTGTTGGCTGATCTCACTGAGGTTACCAAAGGCAACTTCAGTAAGTGTTTCTTGCATGTTTTTCCAACTGCAGCCTCCTCTTACCTTTCTCCTTTAGAGGTTCCCTGTCTTCATACCATCCTCAATTCTGGGGAATCTCTCTGACCCCTCATCCCCAGCTGCTAACCCCAGGGACAAGGTGTTTGACTCTCTGTGGCCTTATTTGTGTTTTGACTGTGTTGTTCCCCATCTCCATTCCTTCTTGTCCTCCCCTTATGTCCCTTTCTGCCCACTCCCTCTTATCTTTCCTCTGCGAATCCCATCAGCCCTGCACATGCCACTGTGCAATCACACCATTTCTCCTGTCAGGAGAGGATGTTCCTGAGATCCTGGCCCTAGCTGGTCTTACAGTCTGCCATGAAGGCAAAAGGCTGTACCATGATTTGGAAAGGCATTCAGAGAAATGGCTGGAGGCCGTGGCAGCTGCAGTCCTTTCTGTGCAGCATGCTGTGGTGGTCATGGAACAAGCAGCTGGCAGATGGTTGTGGGGTGAGATGCACAGTGTGAGTAACCTGTTTACTCAGTGGCACATGTGATGAAAGGCTGAGTGGACACAATGCCCACACTGCAAAGGTTCAAACCCTTTTCTGTGTGCATGTCACTACAGCATGACAATGTTTCCAAGGACAGGTATACCTCTGCAGGTTTTGCTGGCACTGAGAGACAAATGGCTTTTGTGAGTATCCAGTTTCTCCTCTCGTGTTTTTTTGACTGTCTCCACAATGAATGAGATTTAGCTGGTCATCTTCTGCATTTTTGACAGTGATCAGACATAACTTTCAAAAGTTATTGTTGAATGAATAAACAAGAATATACATTAGACAGAATGGAGCACCTTGTCTCACCCAATTGTTAATAAATCAGTGTACACTCCAGATAACATTGCTGACTGACACAGTGTTTGACATCTCAGAACACTGTTTTTGCCAGAATAATCACGAATTTTTATTCTTGTCATATGCAGTATAATGCCAGTATGACTCATTGCACAGTTTTTCTTTGAATATTTTTGAATAGAGTGTTTAGAAAGTGTCAAATGGCCATATTTTCCCCAGAAGTGATAGAGCATATAAATTGTTAAATGATTTTATCATTTTTGCTAGAGGTGGGAAATATGATCTCCTTTGACGCCTCAGCAATTTTGCCAGCATTAATTAAGATTTTAATTAGATTTTTAGGAATTACTTCAAGCTATAAGAAAAACGTAATTTCTTGATTAAATTTCGCATAATTAAGTTATATTTTGCAAATATTTGTAACTTACACCTCTTCATCTGTAAGCTAAAAGCATGGAGGAATTGTACAAATAAGTAGCTGAATTATCTGTAGAAATGCTCTTACTAGTTTTGAATGTTCAGGGGCCTGAAAGTACTATACAAAATGTAAAGTTTAATCCTGACTGTATTATATTGTGTGCCCAAGGTCATTATAATGCTTTGGGGAATAAATTAATCAATTCTGAAGAGCTAGTCAAGAGAAATTAAGTGGAAAAAGGATTATTAATGTAACATGTAGGCGATGTAATTCAGGACACAGATTGTTAACAGCACAAAGCAGAATTAACTTTATTATCCTTGCATATATTAATTAAATCAAAAGTAATTTTAGTGGCATCTTGAGAGGTAAAAAAACTGTCAGTCCTCAAATTTTCATGGGCATCAAATGGAAGTTAACTACATCAAGACCTCTTTGTTTTTGAAAGATTCCCACAATCTTGTGGACAAATCTGGTATCAGGAAACAATATAAGGTGGGAGGAGCTGAATGGGTGTAGCACTAGGTAGAATAACCCTTTCTCCTGCATCACTCCATGTAACCCTGGTTTTGTGGATGTACAGCCTATATAGCCCTCTGGCCCCCCAAGTAAGACTGAAGTTGTGTTTGTCTTTATGACACTGTACTGTATCTATCATTGCAGTAATTTGAAGCTGCATGCCTGGAAGCCCTGAGTATTTAATTTTCATTTTTCATTTTCATGTTGTATTTGGCAGATCCTTGTAGTGCAAAGTACACTTTGCACTGTTTTTGGAATGACTCAGAAGAGGTTGTTCTCTGAAGCTGGTCATCCTGAGTGCTCTGGCTGCTAGTAGGAAGGAAAACCTTCCCTCTCAGTAGTACAAGAATCAGGACTGTATTTGTACTTAGAAAGAATAATTTAGCATTTCATTTAGGTAGTCACTTACATAGTCTGCTCACACTGTAGCCCCCTCTGTACCCTTCCCCCTGGCCCAGGCTTGCACTGGTGATGCCCAAAGATCCCTGGTTTTACTCTGTATGGGCCAGATACATAATCCTGGCTCACATTGCTGAAGAAATTACCTCATGGGGAGAACCAGCTAGGAGACGTCTGCAAAAAGACAAGAAATGTGAAATTGCAATCAGATTTAGGGTTGTTGAGATTGAGAAGAATATAGAAGACATTTTGAAAATATGTAAAATCTCAGAGTAGAGAAATGCAGGGGAGTTTTATGCTTTCCTTGGCCAATAAAAATTTCCTTTTTAGTTTAAAAAGATATATGCTTGCAGGGTCTCTCTGCATGTGGCTAAAGCTGTTGGTTGGCCTGAATGGAGTGCTAACACTTAAGAGCTGTCCTTAGAAGCTCTGACTTTTGCTGGTAGTCTGGGTACCTGAAGCCATGCCTCCCATGGACCACTTCCAAAATGTTCCCATTGGTAGGCACTCTGTTACTATTCATCTTGGGACTTGGCATAGAATTCAAGCAGTATTGTTGCTGCTTCTCATTTGAGCACCTGAAATTTTTAGGGAACAAACAGATGATGAGTAGCTGATTACTAAGAGCAAGTACTGTATAAAGAGTGAGTATTCTTTGTTGTTTGCAAGTTTTTTTTAGCTTTGGTGAGTATTTTCTAGGGAAAAATCCATCACATTATTTCTGAAAACATTTGCCCAGTCTGAGCTCATGCAACCTAATGTTTGCTTGAGACTAAGAATGCAGCCTCTGGAGTTTACACAAAAGTTTGAAAATAACTTTCTGATTGTATCAGTCTTTTCTATTCCTTGCAGAATGGATGTAGTGGTTCTTATGAATGCTATCAGGGCATCTGTACAGCAACTGATAGGATCCCTGTAAGTGGTTCCAGAAGTTTTGAGTTATATCTATCTCTGATTTTTTCTAATAATGAAAAATTCCTATGAGAGGAATCCATAAACATGATACGAAAAAATTATGCTATATTTATTTCTGATCTTTACTGCTATAGAATTATGTTTTATGTGGAAAGGCTTAGAATTCTTTGCTGAATTAATTAGCCCAGATATTTATTAATCAAAGGGAAGATTTAAAATTAAAAATTTTCACATAGTAACCTTACAGTCAGTAGGTCATCATTTCTAAAGTGAAATGCCACCTTTGGTGAAGCAATATATCCATGTAATGTTATAAGATAGTCATAACAATGTCGGCATTTTTTTACTTGGAGGGTGTCCATAAAGCAAAGAAAGTTTGTATGTACCCATTGACAGAACTGGGTACACCTATCACCTTCACTGGGAGATTTCTTTTTGTATGCATCCATTCTACTAAACTGTGTGTGTTGAAGTATGATATTTTTCCAGATGTGGAACAGATTTTTTAAAACATCAACTAGAGGTTTATACAGATCATTTCTAAACCATGTTGGAAGTACTATTACGGCAGTGCTAAAAAGGATTTATTTGTCCAGGAGTAAATAATTAATAGAGCAGTTGATATGCAGAGAAGATTACACTGGTTAAGGGTACATGAGAGATGTTACCAAACTAAACTGTTCCTGTGGATTTTGTGTTGAGAGCCTTCAAAGGCTGTCAGATGTGAATTGGTTCTGGGTTTAGCTCTTAATTTTAGATTATATCTACTTGTCTTCTAACAATTCACCTCTGTCAAATAGACATGAAAGGTACATCATTAAATTGAAAATATTGGGAACTAGCTGAGTCAGTGTCTGGAACAGTATTTATTCCCCTTTCAGAAATATGACTTTATTTTGTTGTGATTCCACGTACAAGGCAGGGTTTGTACAGTCTTTCTAACCTGAGTACATACACAAAAACACCTCAGCTGAAAAGAGTACTAAGCCTAACTAGTGTAAAGCATTGATGCAAATCTGTTTCTAGCCTATTCCCTCCACTCTTATCTCAAACTCATTCATGCTACTGGAGGTCATTACAGGAAGACATTATTCTAGAGATGAAAATAACTAATTACCATAGTTTTTCTTCTTCTACATTTCTGTCACATCAGTATATGTAAGAGTCTCACTGAAAAGCTTTCTGTTTTGTGGAACGTTAGATAGAGGGCAGATGTAGTGCTGTCTTTACTAGCGAGGCTGCCTTTTATTGAGTGGTTTTGGAACAATCTGTTCCATCATGGTTAAAAAGAAGACAGGATAGCTTATTGAAAACAAAAGTTGTTGGGCTGTTTTTCTCCTCAGGAGGCAGTTTGTAATAGGCCTTGTTTACTCAACCAAGCGTTTAACTTGTGCAGAAGTTATTATTCAGCTGGTGCAATTTTCATGTAATATTTCTTATTAGAACCTCTGCTCATTTAAAAGTTGTGAATAATTAAAATAAGTTTAGATACTGAACAAAGCTGCCTGCTTGGCAGGTCTATGGTGCTCAATAAAAATTCAGTCTATATCCTAGCTGTAAAAAAGAAATAATTTTTGGGATACAACCAGGCATATTCTAAAGCTTGTGATGAGTTTTACCTATAACACTTTAACTTGAGATAATTCTAACACAGCAATTAAGAATTGCTTTATCAGAAATAGTGTTTGGACATATTTTGGCAAGTGAAAGTGATTGATGATTTAATGAGTGAATTAATGAGCAATTGTCAGTGAAATACCTGTCCTATGAAATAAAAGGCAAAGTTAATCTGGCCTGCTGTTTTGTCTGCCTTCATTCACCATAATTTCAACAGTTAAGAAAAGTTATTAAAAACAGCTTAAATAATGAAGATGTGGTCTAGACAGTCTCTTTTCCTCTCCCCTTTTCAGTAGTTCAAATGTTATTCAAAATGGATATATCTCTGAGGAGAAAAGTTTTCCCTTGAAGTGTTTGGTGATACTACATGCCAAGAAGGCCACCATGTAAAAATCAAAGCATCATAAACATGCATCAGTGAATGGCCTGTCAGACAAACTTCTTAGTTATAGGACAGATTGCATTACACATTTTACATATTTTTTCATTATGTTTGGTGAAAAAACTGAGGTATTTTCTATTTTCATAAATTGAAATGTAGCCTGCAAAACTCTATGTACAAATATCTGTAAAATAGGCATTGGTGGTGACACAAATCCATCTCATGGGGTTCTCTACACATCTGTTGTTTCTCAGCACTTACAGCAGAAGCAATGGCTTCTTTGCGTTTGGGCAGAGTGAATCCATTTACTAAGACTTCTTCCCTCCCAAAATAAGTGAGCCAGGTGATGTTGTGAATGGCTACTCATGTCAAAAGACCCGTCAGGCTCTCTGATCTTTTTTGGTGACCTCATGCAACAGAGTAACCTTGTGATTCTACACTGTACATTTTATAGGTAAAACCAAACATAGTTTTGCAGCTTGACTCTATCACATCTCTCCTCCATTAAAAGTGCTCAATTAAATTACCAGCTATTTTCTAGTTAATGAGAGATGAGAAGAGAGGTAAAGGTGGTCTGTTTGTTTTTCTGTGTCATTCATAGACAGTGGATGAGTACATCTTCAATACAGAAGAATGACATTCTCTTTCCTATGATCCTTTGCTTGGAAATTGTACTACCAGTGCAATGGGAGAGGCAGACTTCTTCAAGGAAGGCAGTAGTGCACTGTGTAATTGGAAAACTTCATACGAGGCAGACATAAGGGGAAGAAGGCATTGTTGCCAAAATAATTTTAGTTCTAGTATTTAGCTTTTGCATGCCTGATTTTACCTCCCTCACCCCAGTCTGTTCAAAGGTCTTCTTTCCCCCATACTTTAAAAATTGCTTCTTCTAAGTGTAAAATTTCTATATTTCTATGTTTATGATGGAGAATTCTTGGAAAGTGAGTAACCTCTCCAACCTTTATTATTTGTTTAGTCCCACTGAATTCTTCCTGGAAGTGATGGAATGAAGTGGTCTTCTGAATCTAAAGTTAATATCTCGGAGTACTATCATTACATCAATGCTATTTTAATTAAAATAATTTTAACATTTCTGGTTTTTTGTCAGTCTCTTTTACTGTTTTATGTGTGGCTATAAAGTACTCTTTTACATGTGGGTATAAAATTCAGCAAGTCAGGAATTAAGTAAAAATAAGCTTAATTTTTGACTACAGAGGCAGTTATGAAACATCAAAGTATTTTACTTAAGATTGAGCTTAAGTGATGTGCAATATCTGTGTGGGTATCATCATTGCAAAAATGCTGATACATGCTTTTAAAATAAAATTTCTTGCATTTCAGAATAATTTTTAAGAATATTTGGTTAAATCATTTCAGCATGTTTGTAACTCTGGGCATAATTGTCCGTTTTGTTCTAAGTGCAGTACCCGTTATGTCCTTTTGAGATTAAGAAAATTGTTGCAGACAACACAGACAGATGACTTTCCATTGTGTACTATTTTCACTGTGCTACTTAAGTTTCATCATAATGTGATATTATAGTTCAACCATGTCACTTTTTGTTAAGAAACAGGAAAAACTATTCATCTTCAACCCTCACCATATGGTGGAGATACTGAAATGCAAGAAGGCATTAGTCCAATTAGCATTTTCTGCAAACCATGCTCATCTGTGTAACTGATTCAATAATTGCATGTGTTCTTTCTTCTCTGCAATGAAACTTATCATCCTTGCTAATTGAAAAGGGCCAGGCTCCTTTTGGAAAATCCATGAACTCTGAGAAATCTAGTTTTGGGAAGAAGTTTTTAGGTTTTTCTTTATGTTTATTGCTGACAGTTGCTTTTTGGAGAGAGAAGGGAGTCCAATAGTATAATACTAATATTGTACATTACTATATAATGATCAAGAACGTTTTGTTACTCATGGTACAGTGAAGGCTTTTTACTATTTTAATGTAATAAAAGCATGGGGCTACTGTTATAACCCAGAAGTTTCTTCTTCTTTCAGGCTTACCTTTGAAAACACTTTAACATTTTTCTTATGGAATAAACCCACCTTACTTAAATATTTTGCCATTCTGCATTTTTGTTGTTTGGTTTTTTCGTTGTTGTTGTTTAATTTGTTTGTTTTGCCTTTTCTTTAAAACCAGCATATTTTGAGCAGTCTGTATTGTGATATCTGTGGTAACATGATGGATGCATGACTTTTACACAGTTAGCTTGCTACACCATTCATCCAAATTATTTCATTACTTTCCATGGCAAATACTGTCCTTCTTTTGAAAATTTCTGCTTTTGCTCCTATAATCCCAAAGTCATCATCAGGAATGTGGTCTGAAGCACACAGCCAGCAACTGAAACCTAAGTTAGTTCTGCTGTTCTATGTTAACAAGTCCTTTGCTTTTTGTCATTACTAAACAATGTTTTGGATTTCTGCTTTTCAACTTTTTAAAAAAATTATTATTATTTTTTTATGTGAAGAAAGAATATAAGCAAGTGTCTCTCATCTGGGGGCCAAGCCTTCACATTTAGCAGTGCTAAGCATTTATTGAATAAAAGTGTCTGCAGAAACTAGTTCTGACCTGAGAAGGCTCAGGTCCTACAGGGCTTCAGGGAGACCTCAGAGTGTCAGCACTCAGGTTTCTGATGGTTCTTGGAGACTCCTCATATTCCCCAGCCTATGGATTATGCAGGATCCTCAGCTGATTCTGACTAGGATGAATCTAGGTCTGCGTTTATGTGGTTTTCAATGCACTAGATAAATTATCTTTGCTAGTTTCCTATATTTTAATTTAAGATTCTGATTCTAACGCACAGTACTTAACAAAACCTGGATTTTTGGACGCATATTTTGTGCTTACCTGCAAGGCAAGACTGATGGCCACTACCTGCAGAGATCTATGGGTGGTACTGTAAGTTAGAGACACATGAAGACCCCATTGCCTCTGCTTTTGGTGGTTTTAGGCTCATGTAGGAACAACCTTCACAGACTAATTCTGGCTCCTCCATGAGGAGGTCCCAAGGAAGATGGACACATTCTCTTTTGCTCTGATCTCAATCCTAAGATGTAGTTGGTGCAAATTGCTGTATGTCCAGGTAGTTTGTGTATTTTGCTTTTTCTCCTGAGCTAGCCATAAGTTGGGAAATATAGGCAAACCAGAAGTTGAGCAGAAGAGGATTCACAAACCTACAGGAGCATACAGCATAACTCAAAAAGATACCTGTCTAGAAAGAAAATCTGCAGTCCAAAGAGTGGGGAGTTTCTCAGTCTTGTTTTGCCATTTGAGGGATTTTAACTCTCCTTGCCTCCAAATGCCATATTTTGCATTGCCCTTTAGTTCTTCTGCCCAAGTCTCAGAAACTTCCAGACTCCTTAAATTAATTTTGATGCTGAAGTCCATTTCACGGAGTTTTCCGCCTCTGGGATTGTGGTGACTTCTAAAATTTTGTAAGTGCTTGTTGTTCTGCACCCTTGCTGTGGTTATCTGGAGTCTGTAGCTGTCTGAATGTGCATAAGTAAAGCTCGCTTGGACATATCTTATTCCTCTTAGTAATGAATTCCTCAGTTCCTCTCTCATTTATATTTAGCCCTAATATCTTGTAGTCCTTCCTTAAATGAATGGTTCCATTTAAAGGCAGAACACAACATAAAATATAGCAGTCCATTACAGCCTTACCACTTTGCTACAGATTTATCTCAGCAGTTTAGTTTCTATTATAACTCCACTCAGAAGCTTCATGTGCCCTGTTTCTCCTTCCTTATCTCACCTTTCTGAGAACATAAGGTACAAAATGATACTTCACTTACCTGCTGTCTACCTCCTTCCAGGCTGTATTTCTAGGTGTACCCTTAATGTCTCAAAGAAATTCAGTGGTCAATTGCATTTATTAATGTGTACATACCAATCATATTTGTTTCCTGCAAAACACTGGGTATTGAATTCATTGCGGCAGTTGCACAAATATATATACAAGGCAGGTTACGGATCAGCTGTGCCTCAGTGCCTGCCCTGCCCGGGCAGAGCAGTGCTGGCAGCAGTTTGGCTGAGTTGGCTGTTGGAAGACCTCTGAAGAAGGTCTGTTACCAGATGATGATGCTACTTTGGGATGATAGGTTGATTGGCTCCTCCCTACCTCTGCCTCTACTGACTGCAGGGCACTGTGCAGCTCTCTGCCTGCAGTTTTGAGAGGGAATGCAGGAGAGAGCCCTCTCCTCTTGCCCTCGGCTCTGTTCTCCTTCTGTTTCCTGTCCTCTGGAGAAAGGACTTCTGATGTTTGCAGGCCAGTTTGTTTGGCAGCCCAGTTCTGCCCCCTATATACAGCATCCTTTACCACCTGTCTGTCCCTTGTTGTGAAGATCCTTCTCCATGTGAACCCGACTTTCTTTGCTTCCCAGCCCGTCCGAGGAAACTCCATTGCAGACCACAGGAGAGCAGCAGTGCACAGCCACCTGATTCCCTAACTGCATTCACTTGTATGTAACTGAAGGATCTCATTTTCAGGCAGTGCTGAACAGTCAGAGCTCCTAGGACAGTCAACATGGATGCTGGCCTTAAACCTCAGGAAAAGTCAGATACATAATAATGCAGGGCATTCTTTAATTTTCAGGCTGGAGGTAGTTTTGATTATCTGTAGTAAACTGTGGCATACAATCAGTGCTGAAAGCATATTTATCTTAATGGAAAACGAAAAATATTCTCCTCCCTCTGTTGATTAAATCTCTTGTGTGCTGCGTAGCTTTCCATGGTAGTTGCCCACTATCATTGTCATTAGTTCAGGTGCTCTGGGACAATTAAAGTAAAATCAGGAGGTGTCTGCAAATCAAGCAGCTCTCTAAACAACTGCTTCTATATCAACTCAGCTGCTTCTGACATTCAGTCAGACAACTGACAGCTGCAATGTGTAAGCCAGGCTTAGTCCCCATTTCAGACAAAAGAAACTTCTGGCATGAATGTTTATAGCCCAGAGTTCTGAAATTGAGAAGACAGTACTTTCAGGTCCAGTTATAGATGAAAGGAAGGTTAACTGATGCAGCCATAAATCGACAAACAAAAATTAACCATCAGTGTACTTTTGGGCAAGAAAATCCTGTTCTTAGTTCCGTGTATCTAGAACACCTCATGCATAGAATTTTCTTCTCCATCAAGAAAGATAAAAGGTAGGAATTTGGGGATGGGTGTGGGTGGACCTGAGAAGGTGCCTGCTTGGCATTTATGCATTGAATTAAAATAAAGGAGAGAATTGTTTTGAAACCTGCTAATTTTCAGTATGCTCCAGGAGCTCTGGTGGCAGAACTGACTGCTCTGGAGCTCTGCTGCTGCAGCAAGGCTGCATCAGCCTGAGGACAGTGAGGGCATACAATACCAGGGGCCATTTGTCCTGTACCCCAACAATAACAACAGTCCAGGGAACACTAGTCTTGTATATTAAGATTCAAAATCCCTGTGGCCTTCTGCATGTGTCCTATATAGGCAGGCTGCTGCTGTTGAGTTTTGACATGGAGCCTGGCATTTTTTTTCTGTGCATCAAACGCACCACAAGTTTTCATCCAGACTGTAACTGAGCCTTACATCCTTTGGGCTGGAGATTGCATTAGTGGCTGGAGAGGTGCAGGCTTGGTTGTGAGCAACTGTGGGCGAATAACAGTAAGTCACTGGTAACACTGTTAACTCTCTGGGAGCCCAGGAGACTCCTCTATCCCATAGATAAATCACCTCTCAACTCACTGCAGCTTAATGGATCCCCAGCCTGTGAGATCTATCACTATATGGTGTAGCCTATCCATAATGAATGAAAGGTGTAGATTAAAGTGGTGGCTGGTGGTGTTATTTGTAAGTAAGAAACATTGTCCTGTACTGAGAATAGATTAAAAAAAGTGTTATTCACCCAACACTACATTAAAGATTGTCTCACATAGAAAAATTGCCTGTGCTGATCTCACTCATACAGTACTTGCTGATCTGATGGTGGATAATATTATATATGCTAAATTTAGGCAATATGGATGCTTACAAGAAGCTGTGCTCTCAAACACAACAGCACCTCCATACTCAGCAAATCTGTTCCCCTCTCTCTGTTCATAAACATGCCTGTGAGTGTTACAAATAATTTTTACTGGTTTTTCAGCCTTGCTAGCACTTCAGAAACAATATAAGTAAGTGGTGTCAGCTAAATTTTATTCACCTGAGAGCACTGTTGTTAAAACTGTGCACTTTCCATTATGGGGACAAATAGGACAGGGTTGCTGCAGTGCTGTAGTGGGTCACAAGGCACAGGACAAATTCCCTCCAGCTGTATGTGGCAGCTATGTGCATCAAGGACGTGCTGTGCTCTAACTTTTCACACTTCCCCTGTCCTGGCCTTGGCCCATGCTGACGCCTGACAATGCCTCTCCAGACAATGCAGGGCCACAGCTTGTGGCTATGCCTGTAGGGGAGGATGCCTTCTGTTTATGGCTGAGCTGTTTTGTCGATCAGCAAAGGAAAAGCTGCTGGTGCTTCTTGGTTGGGTGCAGCTAGGAAGCCTCAGGTATTCCCCAGACATGGGGAGGAGTTACCTGACCTCTCCCCAACTCAGAAATGTTCTTGTGGTAAGTGACTCTGCCCTGGCTGCTGCTGCGCTGAGAGATCAGATTCAGGGTGGTGTAAGAGTTTTGTTTGGGAGATCAGACTTAGAGTCACCTGTCACTTTTGCTCTCTTGCAGAACAATGCCAGTAAGCAATTGTTAAGCAAACAGATTCATGCCTCATACAAACACATTATTAGAAAAATGCAGGGGAAGCTTCTTAATACCCATTATCTTAGCAGAACTTCTATACATTTTCTTACATAAAACTTTCCTAAAGATGCTCTGTTAGTGCCCTGACCTTAGAGCCTGCACTCAGCTTTAAATATCTTCATTTTCCTTTGGAAAAGATCGTAGGATCACAGAGTAATCAGCCCTGCACATGGCAAGAACATTTCTATTTTTTGGTGCAAATTTATTTTTAGTCAATTAATGGACAGTTGGTTTTGTGTCTGTACTATTTATTATCCTTTAATTTGGATAATTTTCTACCCTTTAAATACTGCTCTTAATGTGTTTATAAAAGCTTATCATATTCCTCTTCTAGTATAAGCAGATAAAAGTAATTTAACTTGTATCATAAGACATTTTAAGGGTTCTCAAAAATTCTCCATTCTCATAATTATTGTGATAGTGCTTCTTTGAGTCTGTTCCCATTTCAATTCCTCTTTCTTAAACATGAGTGAAGAGATATCTTGCCTTTATAGAGGATTTTCTCTTTTCCTTACATCACTGTGAAATGAAATGCTTCTTTCCTTTATTCTCTCAACTACTGTTGTGCTCTTTCTTCTTCTTTCCTCTTTCTTAATGCTATTTTGACTTATGCTTCTGTGTCCCTAATGATATATCCTATTCTGCTCACTCTCTTTTTAATGTGAGGCATGAGCAAAGCATCTTATTTTGGGAAAATACTGCTGCAAAGTAAGAAAAAAAAGAAAAAATATATATCAAAGTAATGCTTTTTTTTTGTACCATACCTGCAGTGACAGAATTAGGACAAAACTAAACAATTTCAAGCTTTTTTCACATTTTCAAAGGAACCTGAAGCATTTTGTTTTGGCATGGAACATCTAATGAGTATCGTCATGGTAACTATTTGAAGAGACTACATCCCATGTTGTTTAGTTTTACTGGTATCACTTCAATGCAGTGATAATAAACATAGTGAAAAGTCTACCCTCATTGCAAAACTTGAATCACTTTGAATGATTCATGATGGAATCTGGAAATAGATTCTTTGCTTGCTGATCTGCACGTGCTTCCACTGAGAAGAGCAATGGCTAGATGTGGGCATATTGTCCTCAGCTGCCTGGGGATCTAGATGGTCTCCCAATTTTGACTCTCTGAGTGTTAACAATTAACACTCATCAATCAAATTAATCAAAATTAACAGTAACTTCACGACTATAAGGCACACCCTTTTGACTAAAATGTTGTCCCAAACCCGGAAGTGCGCCTTATAGTCCGGTGCGCCTTATGGCCGTGAAATTACTGCAAATTAAAAAACCCAACCCAATAAATTAACAAACCATGGTGTAACTCTGCAGAAGGTCTAGTGTAATAACAGGATTAAGATTTTGTGTTCTATCTTGGAAGAAAGTATCCTGGTGGCGACATAGGTCACATCTAATGTCAGAAACACAGGTAGAGGCAGAACAAGAAAGATCAGAATCATTCCTAATTTCTGACTGAGCTCAGTTTACAGGCAAATTGGACCAAGTGGGAAGTGGCAGGGAAGGAAGCATGGTCAGAAATAATAAAAACAGCAGATGGAGTGCGGAAAGAGGCAGAGGTGTGAGTCCACGTATTTTGACAGGTATTAATTTATATGTTTTGAAAGGTATTGGCCTACTAACTTTGATAAAAGCCTTGGAGACAGTAAATACAGAGTGGGAAGGTATAAAGGTCATTGGCTTGCATCAAACAAGATATGCTTAAATTTCATACCCAAATTTTTGCAAAAAATGCAAGGATGAGTTTAAAGCGCCACTGATTTTTCTGATCAGTGATTTTGTATGATGGGCAATTATAAGAATGTGTGAAGGACATTGGCTACATCCTTCAAAATTCAGGTGCACATGATGTCATAAACTCCCAGAAATCTGATGGTAATTGATTACTTGCACAGATTTGCAGGGTTGTGTCTTCATACAAATTAAAGTTTCATATCAGATTTGTGCAAATATCGACAATGTTGTCATCAGGCATTGTATCATCATCATCACAGAACTGTTTTGCAGGCTTCTTTTATGTTTCATAATATCAGAGATTTCTTTGATAGTTTGACAGCTAATACTAAAGCAACATTAATTTGTTTTCCTTTTCTTGAGAATGAGACTATACTTGCTATAATCTAAATATAATCTATTTAAAATGTTTAGAACTCAAATTCATTGCTGTAACTGTCCTGTTTTATCCCTGGCAGGTATAGGTTTTAAAATTTATTATCTACTTCAGGCTCAGATGATGTCAGCTGGGGATTATTATATATATGAATGTCAATAACAGATTGGGTTTTATGGGTGTGTTTGTCTGACAGGCTAGGTAAAATTAAAAGAAAAAATGGGGCTTTGGTAATTGTTGGTAATAAAGAAGAGTTAGAGTCTAGTTCAGCATGATACTGAAGTAGGTGCTTAATTTCAAGCATGTAAGAAGCTCCATAAAACTTGATTGCATGAATAAGTGTTTGAAAGAGCAGTCCCTGAAAGGCTTTTAATGTTCAGGGCATAGTGTGGAAGAGCACAAGCTTCTCATAACCTGTCCTATTTGGACTGAAAATTGATCAATGAATGTTTTGCATTCATGCCCACATGTTACGGAAAGGTGGCTGAAAGTGGCCTTAGAAAATAAAAATAATGCCTGAAATGAAGGGGAGAAGTGAATGTCAGTCTTTGCCAGAAGTGCTTAATTTGGACCTCATAACTCACTGTAAGAAGGTGAAAGAACAAATACATCTTTGTTGTCAAAACCAATTTGATTATCTCCTTATGGAATTTAAATGCCTTCTTTAAACAAGTCTTCAAAATGTAACTGCATGCAGATCCTATGAAGAACTAGAGCACTGAATTTTAGCTCATTCAGTGATTCTTTATAACTTTATGACGTAGACTTAGCTGGATGTAGACTTAGCCTAAAATAAGAACTTACTGTAGATAAGTCTCAACAACTAGTCAAGAGATGAATGCTTGGAGAACCTGTCTGTAGATTTCTGAAAGCAACTGTAAATATTCTAGATGTATAGATGGAATAGAAATACATTCTGATCCCAGAACTAGTAAGATGTAATTTCTGCTAAAGTTAGGTTGGAAAGCAAAGAATAGGTAAGAAAATGGAAACTGAGGTGAGAAAAAAGGGCTACATAGATGCCATGAAAACTGTCTGAAAAAAATGTTGGGAACAAGTCACAGTAGGTCAGAGGTTTTTCCATAATGTGTCTCGTAACAAAGAAGTGTTACAGGATGACACCTCTGAGACTTCCATGTAAATTACAGTAATCATTTAGTCAATACCTTAGTAGAAAATTCTACTTTCTCTTGCATAGGATGAGATGCAATTCAATTAATTTTATCCACTGATGTACAGAAATTGTGGGGAAATCTGTTTCCCATGTGACATTGAGGCTGTGCAGTGCTTTCTATGTTACATTACGTATATTAACTAATGGCAGAATTACTGAAAGAAAACACCACAATGGTCACATTACATAGTGCAGATAAGTTACTCTAATCACTTACATGTGTTACTTTCAAGCATCTGAAGTGTATTCCTGCTCCTAATTAACTGAATATTCAGACCCTGTTGCTTTTGAACACCTGATTTTCTTATCTATCTCAAATATCAATTTTCCTGGAGAACTAGGGCATCAAGGTCTCAGCAACTAGAATATTTTTATTTCAATTTTTTTCTTCTGCTTTTGCTTAAGAAATTCCATAGGGGAACTAAGACATCTTATTTTCTATCTTACCTGAATCAAAATATGTTTTTGTTTGTTTGTATGGTTTGGACAAAATAGGAACTGGGACACCAGAAAGAATTACAGTTGTAATTTCTTTCATTCATACTATAGGTTTGAACCACTCAGTTGGACTTTTTTTCTGCTAGTGCGACAAAGACAGGCTGGTCATCTAGGTAGTGATCAAATCCCATAGTGACAACTGGGAAATGTCTTACAGACCACTAAAAGCTGAAATTTCCCCTCCATTTTGAATAGAGAATAATATATTTGAAAAGAACTGAAATACGTGTAAAAAGACTGAAATGCAAATATCAAGTATCAAGTGTTAAAAGATCAGAGGCTATAGGATAAATTACTGTGAAATACAAGTAGATAAGCTTTGTGATTTCAAAGTGGAAGCATGTGGCATCAATCAGGCAATGACTACACTGAATACACCTGGAAGGTGGCATA
Source organism: Catharus ustulatus (assembly GCF_009819885.2). Taxonomy (NCBI): domain Eukaryota; kingdom Metazoa; phylum Chordata; class Aves; order Passeriformes; family Turdidae; genus Catharus; species Catharus ustulatus. Next base: position 34,229,188 of record NC_046224.1, read on the forward strand.
AATGTCTGCACAGAATATATTTAATTTAGTCTTGGCCGCTGGGTTTGGCCTGGAGAGCATGATGATGTTTTCCTGACTGTGAAGTCCTCCTCCCTTGCCCAGGTTCCAGGCTCAGGTATTAGTCAGGCAACGACCCTCAGCTCTTTCAGGAATTCTGGTTAGGGATTCTGTAGCTGAGTCTTAGGGGTTCAGTACAATGAAGGAAGAGCTAAGGGTAAAATGGTAAAAATTGCATACAAATATAGCCATAATGAATAACAGTGGCTAGCTGAATGTAGGCTGGAGAGAAATAAAGCATATAATATGTACTGTATAATTAATTCATATTCCAGACAGAGTCTGCAAACAGATTTTATAAATTGGGAGCACTACATAATTAATAGGTACACGTATCACACTGAAGAGTTGATTCACTGCTAGAAATAGGGGCATTACATCAATCTCTTGTATACCCTGGGATGTGCTTATCAGAATTTTCCAGGTTTAAATGAGGAAAAAAGGCTGCTACAGCCGGCACAAATATATTCCTATGTCACTACCTCTGGAAATGAAGAAGAAGCCAGGACAAGATCTTATATTTTTCATACAAAGTATACATGGAGTGTGGTATATCTGATTAGGTAGAAGTGTATGTGCGCAGAGCTTCTGGCTTTCCTATAGCCTTCACTAAAGCCTTCTGGTTCCATGCCATAGGTGCAGTGTCTTTCTTGCATGGTGCATTGTCACTCTGCCTCTTTAGAGCAGGGCTACTTTCATGCCTTTGCCTATGCACACAAGCACACAAAATAATACTCTTTTTGGATGGGTTATTTGACAGGGTTTGACTGATGTACTGTTCAGCTCCTTATTCACATATTGGAGGATGGAAGCACTTGTTGTTTACATACAGCAGTACAAATATTAAATTATCATTTATAATTTCATGGTAATATAATTTCTAGGAGATTAAAAAGTAGCAAGAGGATACTTATTGTACTAAGAAGCAACCCCCCCTCCCCCACAGATTTCTTAATCCTAGTTATCACCACATTTATTAATTGACTTTATTTTGGGACCTACAAACCCTAGAAACATCTGCTCTGCCATAATTAGGTTACAATCTAAGATGAGGTAAAAGCACTGTCTGATTTTTGGTTTAGACTGTTGAAGAGCACTTTGAATATTCAATGCACTATATCTAACACAAAGCATATCAAGATTAAGATATATAATTTTCCTGGAAATAGTCTTAAGTAGAATAAAAACCATAGCATGGTTCATTTCTTATGGGTGAGGGTATAAACTTCTACTGCTACGTTCATATAAAGTAATGACTTCTGATTTTGACTATTGACATCTCTCTTTCTGGGGCATGAGTCTGCTGTCCTTAAACTCAGTGTCAAGACTCTTGTCCTCTTAATGGGAGAAAATTGAGTCTATGCTCTGCTTTTTCCTACTAGCATGAATTCTAAGCTGTAGAAAATGTTTCTTCAACTCTGCTTATGCACAGTAATAACCCTTTTTACTTTGGACGTGTGTGCTTATTGTGCTGCTTCTATTACTGATTTTAAATTCTGATTGCTGAGCATTGGATAAATATTAATGAACTTACTATAAGAAATTTTTACAGTTAAAAACAAATAATCTGCTGAGCAATTGGGGATAGTGACTGAGAATGACTTTTCCATGAACATGCCCCTATCCTGCAATGTTGGATGACTGATTTGTTGCACTCTAAGGTCAAGTGGTATGACAATTAAAAAGAATTTTTAGGCTTGTAGCAGAACCTTGGATTGATTTTGACTGGATTATATTTTGTTTTATCTGTAGCAGGTGGATAGCTACTATCTTGGAACAGATTCTGGTATTTGGTCTGAGGTTGCTGAAGGGTGTACTTACTTCCATGCCACTCATATCCACCAAAGAGCAAGGAGCGACCAATGTCATCAAAATTACCACCAGGTGTTAAAAGCTTCCCAGGATCCTTGTCCTTGATTTCTTTATAATGTCTCATAGTCAGAGAGGAGTCATTGTTATAGATTGATAATACCCAACTAAAAACTTGTTTTCTTATTGAATATATCTATACCCACACTTTATCTTCCTCACACATAGATGTTGACCATGGCAAGATGATAGTATCAGGAATTTCATGTTTAGTGAGCATGGAATTTCATGTTCAGTGAAATGGTGCTGTGCAGTAGATAACTCTAGTGATATGGGGAGCCATGCGTCCTTTTCTCTTGTGCGTGAGTACAGCTAGGTGACATTTATGTCAAAGCAGCACTTCACTCCTCTTGCATGTCTGGATAGATCAAAATAAGTCCAAATCCTTCCCAAATTAGATGAAATAGTTCAATGGAAAAAGAAAAAGATGTCCAAGAATCATAAAAATAGACATGGCTTCTTTTTGGCATCAATTAAACTGAATGTTTTGACTTTGCTATATGGTAAGATGAAATGCAGCTAAACTTAATCACAAAGCATAACCAAATTTATGTGTTTTAGGAATTAAAGAAACAATTGCTGTCCATACATGTTATGAATTATTTCAGCCTGTATATCTTATAAATTGAATAAAACACAATGAATTTTTATAAAACTTACATTTCAAATATTTGCAAGCGCAGAAACTTACCTTACTCCTCAGTTCTAATTAATTAAAAGAATTTTAGTCTAAGTAATGAAAAGAATACTTTAAAAAATTTGCAGCTGACAAAGCATTTGGCCCAGCAAAAGCCACAGTAGAAAGCTCCTGGTGAATTGGTCAGTAAACAGACATAGATAACATGCAGTTTGCTTGCTTTCAGAGAACTTAATGAGTAATAATGACATGTCTTCAGCAGTATTAGTATTAAATCTCTGCCTTGAATGGGCCAATAATTTACACTAAGCTTTGTGGTCAAGAACAAATTGTTTTTACTTTTCTCCATCCTCCTGTATTCTCACTTCAGTAAATTAGATCTTATCAGGACCAGTAAGAGACAGTCACCTGAAATGCAATCTTATAAAGTTATTTGTTGCTCTTCTTCTGGAGGGAACATAATTGTAGGAAGGCCTTCAGGTGCAGATGAAGCAAGCAAAGCTGAAATGGGAACATATGTTTCATTTCTGATGAAAAAATCTTCAAAAGACTCTTTTCGAAAAATGCCTGATAATAGAGCTTGAAGACACTAATTCTGCCACAGCCAAATCTGTAATTCAGATGCATACATAAAGCCTGTAGGTTAATTGCTGAAGGTACCAAGTTTTAATGTATTTTAAACCCCTAAAACTTGACGTTGTCTTATTTTTATTAGATATAAGTTAGTATCATGTGGAAAGTGATAATTAAAATTAAGAACCCTGAATTTAATTTCCCTTTGAAAAATAATCCCGATATTAAACTACTCACTTCTGTGGATTTTAAAAATCAAAATAAATGTGTATATTAATGGACACAGACAAGGCTTCCTCATAGAGAAGCTGGTGAAGTATGGGCTGGAAGAGCAGACAGGAGGAGGGTTGAAAACTGCTGGGCCCAGAGGGTGGTTACCAGTGATACAACAGCCAGCTGGAAACTGGTGCTTAGCAGCTCCTGGTCAACATCTTCGCTGATGATCTGGATGCTGGGACAGAACATGGCCTCATCTTGTACACTGATGGCACAGGAGGAGTGACTTATACACCAGAGGGTTGTGCTGTGGTCCAGAGTGATCTTATCAGGCTGGAGAATTGGGCTAATGGGAACCTCATAAAGTTCAACCCTGCACTGGGTAAGACACAACCCCAGGCATCAGTATGTAGGGGCTGACCAGTAGGAAGGCAACTTGATCCCAAGATGCCCCTTCTAACATCAGCCCTTCTCTGATCCTGTGTTGCTGTAATGGCACTTTAAACTCATTATCTGGAAAAAAAATAGATGAACCTAAGAAAATTCATGATGCATGTTTTTATTCTTCATTTTAAAAAATGTGAATCCATGTCTAGTTTTGCAAATTTGTCTTAAACATTTATAATATCCTGATTCACAGAATATAACAAAAGGAAATACTATTGTTCATTCCTCCTTAAATTATTTATTGGTGGGAGAAAAAATTGTCTTTTTTTAGTTACTCGTGTACATATAACTAACCCTCAATAAATACAGATTTCAATAATTCCAAAAGGAGCAAAACCCTATAATTGTTGCATTCTTCTAGTGTGACAACCTGTAGGAGTAACACATATATCCAAAATTGGAGAGCTAGGTAGAAAAATGTTATATCAAAGTCATATTTATTGCTGGTTTTGGTCCTGAATACATGTGGAACATTGGTTCCCAATACTGTGTTTCTACAAGCAGGGAAAAACGGCTATATATCTAAAAACGTGTACATTTAAACAGACAAAAGCAATTAAGACAATGCAGAGTATAATGCTTTTCACTACTTGGATTGAATCCCAAAACATGGATGTATACACCTTTTTTTTCTCCACTGTTTTATCACCAATTTAGTGGATACATACATTTAGTAGAGTATATTAGACCAAAATTTCATAGTAGGAAAAAGATTCAGGTGAGAAGAGATGGAAGGAAAAAGAAGGCACATAAAGATGAACAGTGTGCATGGTGGCTGCAGACAAACTCCAAAGTAATGGAGACAGTGAGTTGCATATTCTTTGGTACAGGCAGAAAAGGGACCACAAGAGTCATGACAGCAGAATGAGGCTCCAGGGTGGTTTTCAAGGTATTCAACAAGAATAACAAGAAGAGATGATAGGTTTTTTTCAGAGTTCAGGTTCCAAGGTTTTGACTCTTTGAACACAGTGATCAGTGTTTTGAGTTGTGCTGCCAGATCAGGGAGGTCGTACTCAGACCTCAGAGCAGATGATCTCTGCATGTAGGAGTTTGTACTAGTCTGAATTTGGAGAAATGCACTCTAAAGGAGCTGTAATTTTAAAGTGAGCTAAAGTTTAAACCTTCTAGAGTTCAGTTCTAGTTTGGAGCTAACATAAAAGAACAGGTGAATTCTGAAAACCCTACACTGGAAAAAATAATGAACTTATTTCTGGAGGTTATGGGAACATGGAGGTTGTGAATATCAACACCAGTCACCACTGCTGTTTGTGAATCTACTTTAGCTGTGGATTTGACTGAAACCTGACTCAGGAAATTACTTTAGTTGCCCCAGTGAAAGCATTCTGGTTTAACTCATTAGAGTTAATTCCACTTTCTACAACTAGACTTTTGGATGATCAATTAAACTTAAAAATGTGACTTGAAGAAAGGTGTGTGTAGCAAAGTCTTCTTAAATTTTGATAACTGTATAGACTTGAATCTTTCAGTTTCCTCTTTGTGTCTTCTCTTTGACACTAAAATGGGGAGGTGATGAAATGAAACCCAGTGAAATATTTCTGTACACAGACCCTTGGCGTAAATTATGCCAGCTCCTCATATGTATTGCCAAAAAGCACATCTGTTCCTTACCCACACATATGCAATAAACAGATTTGTGTAATTGCATTTTTTTAAGAGATCCCAGAGAAAGTGATTCCTTTTAAGACTGCAGTAACTTGTTTTACTCTCTGGAGTACAAAGCCTGTAGACTACTGAACTGCAGCCGTTATTTTCACTCATTCTGTCAGATGCAAGTTACAAGAAGGCAAACATTTCCCCTTGCTTTCTTTGTTTCCCCCTTACCAAATAAAAACATATTTTCTGTTCTGAAATGCATATGTGAATATAGTTTACAAACAAAAGAATATTAAAAATAGTAAAAAATATAGTTAAGAAAAAGAAGACTTCTAAAAATACAATCTTCATATCTTTATGGCATTTCTAGACCTCTTCATAAGACATAGACTACTCCCTGGCAATTTACTGTGTAATGACTACAGTGACATTTACTGAATATTTGGACTAAATGATTTAGAAAATTATAATGTAGTCTTCTCCTTGAGGCTGGATTATTCAGTGTGTCTGTCAGGCTCTTTATTAGGTCACCATTGTTCCATACTGTGCATCTCAGAGTACCTGGTACTGGTGAAGATATTTATTTGTTTTGTTAATATTATTAGCTCATGTGTATTAGTGGCATCAATAAATAATCCTGTATTGGATTCTAAGTCTGCCTCATAGGACTTCCTTCATTTCCATTGAGTTGACACGTTGTCTGTCTTTAAATGCAGAATCACCTTTCTATCTTTTGTTTTTTTGAAAATTTTTCTGCAGGCTGGTACTTCATCACTCCTGCCCTGGTTAAGATGCTTCCATTTTGTTACAGTTCACTTTGCCTTTTCATTTTATAAATATTCTGATTTTACATTCCTTCAGCATGAATATCTCTTGGAGATACGTGTTTGTATTTTAACATTTAACCTCCATCTTGTTTTTCTCCATCTTGTTTTACTTTGTTTACTATTTTACACATAAGCAATTAAGCATGTAAGATAAATAAGTTGTTGTCTTGTATAGAATTTTGTATTAATTCATAGGTTCTACTTGTCCTAGTTACATAGTTCACGAATTTGGAAAGCTTACTACTTTTGAGAAGAATTTTTGGTCATGAGTTTTCATCAATGTCCCTGGTATAGAATATATAAGACTGTATAATTGCTATCATTTTACTCATTATTTTGCTAAATTTGCATTGAAAGTGAAATAATTCTGCAGCAAACACTCTTCCCTTGTGTATGATACATCTGAGTGCATGGCGAGAGTAAGGAGAAAACAACTGTTCTGTGTCAGGATGATTTAATGATGGATATTAAGATGACATTGCACAAAATAGCAGAAAAAGAATTCATTCCTAAGAATTAGTATGAAGCAAAGTACTACACCTAACATAGAAAAGAAGGATTTGAGTGAATACAAACTGTTTATGACTAAACAGCACAATGCTAAGCCATTCACAAGAGGTGTCGTTCTGGGATATGCTAATGCAAGTTTTGTATTGAGGGCATGGCAACTAATCACTCTGCTAAGTTGGCAGGCAGTAGTAAGGTTTCAGCTGCAGTTTGATCACCATACTGGGTATTTCATGCTAAAGCAGATGCTGAAAAATTTCAGACAGGTTAAGAGAGTACAGTAATTTCACGAATACAAGCCGCAGCAATTTGACAAAAATTTTGGTGGAAACCCGGAAGTGCGGCTAATAGTCGGGGGCGGCTAATATGTGAATAATTTTCTGACATTTACAACCCCAGACGTGCCAGCCAGGGTGCCAAGCCAAGCACCTGCCAGTAAAAGCCGGCATTCCGCAATTGTTACAGTGTTACTGTGTTGCCCTGGCTCCCTGCAGGCAGCACGGGGGGCGAGGAGAGAGGCGGGAGAGCTCTCTTCTTCCCTCCTCTGCCGCAGCCCAGGGGAGGACGGGTGGGGGGGCGCGCCGCCATTGCCGCGGTTCGGGGAGGACGGGGGGGGGGGGGGCGCCGCCATTGCCGCGGCCCGCCGCCATTGCCGCGTCTCGGGGAGGAGGCGGGGTGCTTTGTCCGCGCCTGCCGCCGGCGCCACGGGCGCAGGAAAGCTTCGTCCCTGCCCGCCGCCAGCGCCACGGGCACGGGAAAGCTCCGTCCCCGCCCGCCGCCACTGCCGTAGGAGCGGGGGAAGCTCCGTCCCTGCCTGCCACCGCGCAGCAGCGCCGACCCGGAGTGACCGAGCCCAGTGGCAGCGGCGGGTGGCCCCGAGCCCAGTGGCAGTGGCGGCCGGCCCCGAGCGGCAGCACCGGGCTGGGCCACCTGGCCCCGTCAGCAGCCCCTAGCGGGCCGAGCCTGCACAGCCTTAGCTCAGCCAGTAAACCCCGCCCTCCCGCGGTTCTGTTACTAATTGCACGCGGGTCCTCGCTGCGAACGACAGAGCGGCTTATATTCGGGTGCAGCTTATTTATGGACAAAAACCGAAATATTTGCCAACACCCAGAGATGCGGCTTATACTCAGTGCGGCTTGTATTCGTGAATTTACAGTAATAAAAATAATCAGAAGTTTAAAGTATAAAATTTAGGATGAAAGGTTGAATATTTAGTTTTCTTCTAGAAGATAAATAGTAGAGATTAAAAGCAGTCACAAAAGGAATCTAGAGAGTGACCTCCACACGTCCATTGTGTGCAAGAATTTAACTTCCTTACTTTTCTCCAAGGGACAGTTGATATTGGGGGCAATTTCTAGTTCTGAGGATTCCTCAGGAACAAGCTACCAAGGCATGGGATGGGATTCCCATTAATGAAAGTTTCTGAGAACAAATCAGACTGACATCTCTTAAGAATGATCTAATATGTTTTTTTCTCATAATGGAATGAAGGATTAGAACTGATGATCTAAGATTTTATGCCTAAGGAATCGAAGCTGCTATTCATAATGTTTTACCTCTGTATTTCTATAAATAGCTAAAAATTCAAGAAGATAAAGTGATTAAGCAGATCATCTTGCTATATGTTGGAGTGTACAGATTAATTGAAGATTAAATCAGTTATCTTTGGCTTCCAGATATTATGGAGAAAGGAACAGCTGCACAACAGGATTTACTTTTTCTACCCTAGAGCCTTTAAAGTGGACTGTTCTCTGATCTGCCTCTTTCTTCTGGTATCCAGGGGTTTAAGTTTTATATGCCTAGCACACATGAGGTGAGCCCAACACTTCAGATTCTCAGGTTCCTAGTGTGTAGCTTTCTTTCATACACAAGTATGTGGTTTACCAAACTGGTTTAGGACAAATCTTTACAGAAGGCTACAGCATGGTGAGGCATAAGCAAAGATCTTTCTGGATGCTTGATAATAATGTGTTTATGCATGGCTGTGCTGGATATGCTGTCATTCACCCATCAGCAGGACATGGTAAGTTGGATTCAAACCACACAAATACACCCACATAGCACCATGTGCTCAGGTGTTTGAACTGGAGGACAGTTACTACGAAGGATAAGAAGGAGAATCTGTGGAACTATAGGCCCATTAACTTCACCTCACTCGCTGGGACCTGGATGCAAGGGCCAAGGTGATGGTCTGAAGCAGTCAGTGTGGGCTTATGTAGCAAAAATCATGCTTAGTCAACACAATAGCCTTCTATGGTAAGAATAATTGATTGGTAGATTAATAAAGAGTGGTGGATATTTTTAATCCTGTCTTTAACAGTGCTGCAGTACTGTCTCTCACAAGTGACAGAGTACAGGCTAGGTAAGTGCGTGGTGATGTGGTTTGCTTGGACAGCGGTGCTCCAAGTGCTGTGGTCAGTGGCCTCAAGTGCAGATGGAGGCTAGTTACTAGTTCTGGAGGCTGATATCAGGGCCAGTAGAGTTTAAAACCTTCATTACTGACCTGAATGTTAGGACACAGTGCACCTTCAAGGAACTTGCAGGGGGACTGATTGAGACCCCAAATGGCTGTGCTGCCATTCAAAACAATATTGACAGCATGGACAAATGAGCGTTTAATGAAGTACAAAATAGGGATGTGGCAAGTCCTGTATCTAAGGGCAAATACAGTATTCCAAATGCAACATAAAGATTAGTATACTCTACTAGGCTGACCAACTGGGAAGGGACTTTGTGGAAAAACAGCTATAGCTCCTGGTGGCCAAAAAAATTTGAACTTTAGCCAACAATATGCCTTTGAGGCAGGGAAAGACAGTAGCCTCTCCCAGGCTACATTGAGACACTCCAACCACTCTCAATCACTCTCTCGAGCACTCTCAATCATCTACCCACAGCCCTGATTTACTGGAGAAGTTCCAACTGACTGGAAATTAGCAAATGCATTGCCACTTACAAGAAGGGCCAGACGGATAATCCAGGGAGCTACAGGCCTACCAGTCTGACCTCAGTTCCAGGCAAAATTATGGAAGAGATCATCCTGAGTGACATTACACAGCACGTAGCTAGGGGATTAAGCCCAGATGACATGGATTTACAAAAGCTTGGTCAGCCTGGTCTTCTTCTGTGACAAAGTAACCCGATTTGTAGATGAGGGAAAGGCTGTGGATGTAGTCTATCTACACTCCAGTAAAGTGTTTAGCACTGTCTCCCACACTATCCTCCTAGAAAAACTGTCTGCTCACAGCTTGGATGGAACTGTCTAACACCTTTACTGATGATCTGAATGTGGGGATTGAGTGCACCCTTGTAAATCTACAGACAATACTAAGTTGGGTAGGAGTGTTGATCTGTTCAAAGGCAGGGAGGCCCTGCAGAGGGAACTGGACAAACTCCATCAGTGGGCTGAGGACAAATGCAAAAGGTTCAATAAGGTGCCAGGTCCTCCCACTCATTTTGCAGCAGCTGGATGCAGCACTACAGACCTGGGAAGGAGTAACTTGAAAGTTGTTTGGCAGAAAGGGACTTGGAGGTGCTGGTTTGCAGCCAGCTGAATGTCAGCCAGTGTATGCCCAGGTGGCCAGAAAGGCCAATGGTATCTTGGCTTGTAGCAAGAACAGTGGCCAGCAGTACCAGGGCAGTGATCATTCCCCTGTAGTCAGCATTGGTGAGGCTCAAGTACAGTATTCAGTTTTGGGTCTCTTACTTTAAACAGGACATTGAGGTGCAATAAGCCTAGGTCTAGAACGTGTTTTATGAGCAGTGGCTGAGCAAGCTGGGCTTGTTTAGTCTTGAGAAGAAGAGGCTCAGGGAGGAGTTCATCACTCTACAGCTACCTGAAGGGAGGCTGTCATGAGACAGAGGTTGGTCTCTCCTGCCACACCTGCAGTGACAGGACTTGAGGAAATGGCCTTATGATGAGATGGGAGATTCAGATTAAATGTTAAAAATTTTCTTTTAATTGTTAAACTGGTGCACTACCTGGGCTCTTTATGTCAATAAATAAAGCTATACAACAGCAATTCAAATTTTCCAAGGATAAAAAATTATTCTTAAATTGGGAGTGATAGCAATTCTATCATATTGTGTAAGTAGAAATGCTAATAGTTAAGAAAGTGTGGGGAGTATTTTCTAACAGAAAGTATCCCAAGGTCAATGTTGCTCTAACAGTCATTATTTGAATTAATGAACTAATGCCCTGAGATAGAGATAGGGCATATGTGCACTCTTGCTTCTGCTGCTGTGAAAGTGAACACAGCGAATATTAAAGTGCAGTTTGGGAGATAATAATTCCTACTAGCTAACATTTCTGCCTTATGGAGTAATCAATAAATGTAGATACACATATTAATTTCTTAATTTTTCTAGGCTTACCTCCCCTCATCCACACAATTTTTACCTACAGTATTCCTTTATATAAAATTATCTCTAGTAAAACCAGCTGGTGGAATTGCTTTATGTGTGATATATACACCTGGAGGCACATATACTTCCTATAATCAGGAGACTGTAAAAATGTAAATTTTTTCTCTTTCATAGGATTTACTTAGTCTGGTATCAAGGGTTTTATGCAGATAAAGGAGTGTGGCAAACCAACTACATTGTAGGCACATTTATTTACGTATTCTGTGTGAATGTTCTCAAAACAATAATTTTTTTTAAAAGTGGAAAAAAATGAATTCCAAGGTCTTGGTGCTCAAAGGCCTTTTACTCCTGCAGTCAGCCCTTGCTGCCACGTGCTGCTGGACATTTGGAGTGGCCCAGCAAGACTTGCTGTGCTGGTGACTGACAGAGGCCACATGTCTGTATTCCACTGGCACCATTTCATATTGGCTGTAAAACAGAATTTCAGTTCAATGATAAGCAGGAATTCACTACTTGGTGGGTTTATTATGACATAATCCTGAATAGTTCAAGAATTCTGGAGTTATGTTTTGAAAGGAAAGCAGCATGATAAAGTAATATATAGATTTCAAAGTTCAAAGTCATGTGTGCAAGTTCTTTTGAGTATCCTTTCCGAATAACATACCGATTAGATACAGCCAGCTATTCCTTGTGCTCTGCTACTGTATATTGGATAGTTCAGTAATGCTTTAGGCAAAAAGTTTTCTTTCAGATTTAGCTTCTATTAATTCATTTATTTAGAAAGTATATGTATAACTGAGTTACAAATATCTTCATGATCTTAAGGCTGTCCTCAGTGCTGAGAAAGAACTTTTGGTGATGAGGAGCTGAGATGAAGAGCAATATGAATTTCCTGACCAAGTCAGTATATATTTTGCCAAAAGCTTCTCTGCAGCAGTCTCTTGAGGCGGTGGTTGCGAAAAAGATTTTAAAGCTGCTGTCCACAACTGTTTCAACTTTGCATTTTATTTTGCTGGAGGCTTGAGCTACAGGTCCTGTGCAGTGTCTTTTGAGCTCTTATTTGAAAATCCGTTCATTATGTACAAAGATGTGGGTTTTTAAAATAATATTGAGGCAGTAGCATATTACTACATCTAAAAATTGGTCTCCTCTGGTTTACCAGTATCAAATTCTTTTAGTTTTCAGAATACATTCATTTTTTGAATGTAGTTGTGACTGTGTAGTTCTGCAGGTTTGAATTCTTTGGTTTCAGGTATACTACAGTTTATTCAAGACTTGTTGATTTTATATTAATATAGAAAAAGATGAATTTGTTCCTCAATGATTGCAAATCTTCACAGTTTTCCTACTGTGATTTAGGCTTTCACCAACACTGGTAGCTTTGCTGGTTTAGTAGGCCAGGACATACATAAAACTTACTAATTTTTCAAACTCACTACACGTTTGAATTTAACAATAGTGATAATAACTTAAATTGATTCTCTCCTTCTAAATATACAGCCAGTGAACTGTACTGGTTAACAAGTAGATACCTCAGATGAATGTGCCACAAAGGCTTTCTTATAAGTCCTTAAAAATATAATATCATGCTTAGTTGAAAAAAATTTCCCCTTAGAAATAGTTTTATATTGACAATCACATATCTTTATTGTAAGTATCAACTGGGCAACTTAGTGCAAACTGCAAGATTTTAAAAGCCTATGGATCAGTTAGAAGCAAAGATTAACTAAATTTTAAAAGTTACTACAGGTGCAGGTGCTTTGTGGTAACATGAAATGTGCTGTCCAACAATTGTTAAACATTGGGCTAACTGGGATATTTTATTGGGTTTAGGTCATTAGCCTAATGTGTTTGTTTCAGTGTGTGGTTACAATAAAAAGCTCCATCGATATTTTTTTTTCAACTGAAGAACTGTGACTGCAGGGCAATCATAATATGCAGTCATATTCTGCAAGCTCATCAGCATCTGCTTTCTTTTCCATACACATTAAGAAGCCAGTTCTTTACATCTAGATTATATTTATGTATCTAATCTTTACACTTAGACTATATTTTTTTTCGATGCCATGCCTCCTTTTTTTGCTGGACTTGTGTGCCTGAAGAATTTTTTTCTTCCTTCAAAAGCATCTCTTCCTTTCTCACCTCTAGGATCATTTGCAGACCCTTTCTGGACTAGGGTCCCTAACAAAACAGACTCCTGAGACTATTCCTCTTCTCATCTCCCTTGTTTCCTTTCCTTTCCTGCATCATGCTGCCCAAACCTGTCCTCACAAACCTGCCCTCACATCTTCTCCCATCCCAGAAGCTGGCCACTTCTTCTGGCATCTTTCTATCGTGAGATGATGGAACTCTGGATCCTGCATGAAGGAAGCAAAGCAGTTAGCAGGACTTTTGGATGGACCACAAAAAATATTTGTGCCACTTCATGCAATGGACCTGTAACAGCCAAGTGTTAGCGGGTGTTGGGCTTTGCAGTCAAAAGGTTCTTTCCTTTTGATCATACGGATATGGATCACAAGATGCCACTCTTCAGGAAGCAAGTGCTGAGCTATGGCAATAATTTATTTGGATTATGATATGTTTTCTGCCTGCATCTGAAGGGCACAGAGAAAGGATCTGATAAGCTAGTAGGTTGCAAACTGAATGAATCATCCAGGCAGTACTGTAGATGTAGCCCATAAACCATAAGTAGGCTAACTCTCGCTTAATCTTAAAACATTGTAGCAGAAAAAAATCAAATTAACCAAAATGTCACAAAAAACCCAAAGAGTTTTTTAATGATATATTATGAAATGTCCTTCAGAATTTCCTCTGTGTGGGAAATACATACACATTCCTTGAACAGATTCAGGATGAAGTTTATATCATTAATTGTACAATTTCTAGTGGACTTTGTTTCTCTGTGATGGAGACCTTAGATTTTGATAATCTCTTGCAATGGAATCAGCAGTCTGGGAATTGACAGGAAAACTTTTGCTGACAGGATTTTGTTCTCTTGATCTAAAATGAAATTCTTGATGACAGCTAACAGCAAAGGCTCATCTGGTTTTCTTTGTGTGTTTTACTGCATGGAGGAGCAAATCAGATCACTTCTTTCCCCCTCTCCAACAGGGGAAATTTAGAACATTTCAGCATTTAGAAACATCAGCAGACTTCATGTCAGTGAGCACAAAACCATCCAATTCTCTTGTTTCAGAGGGGAGAAGGCAATATGTTCTTTCCTCTTTCAGCAGCAGTAGTGATGCATTGTGTCTCCCAAGACCCTTGCTGTACCTGATTTAGGGGAACTTTTGTTGCATAAATAATCCCTTCCATAGGTGAAGCACAGATATTTCGCCCTTAAAATATATGCTGTTTTAACAGGAAAGAGACTCTTCCTTCTCAGAGTGTTCTGCTTCCTTTTTATTTTTTTTAAAAAAAAAAGGTGTTCTCAGAAAATGGACTCTAATATATTGGCCTGTAGCAACTTCAGTCTGCTTCAATCTGTTGACTGTTCCTTGTTTTATAATTAGACTATAATCTACTATGGACAGGCCCATCATTTTTATGGTCTTTATAGTGCCTTCTGAGATGGAGTTCTAGTCCATGATTAGATCTACTAGATCCCACGATAGCAATATTACTAATAACATGCTTTTATCCCACTGGCTGCAGTTCTGTTTAATAAAGTGTGGCATGGTGAAATCTCCTCATAACTCCCAGAGCAGTTGCAGAGTGGTGGTGACAGCTTTGGCATCCTTAATTGTTATTTATGAAAGCTTGTGGCTTTCTGATGCCTGCAGCCAGGGCAGCATCAAATGTGACTTAACTTGGCAGCTAGTCAAATGCCATACTTCAGCGTGGACTCATTACTTCTTAACTCAGGTCTTGAATAATACTTGCTAAATGTGGACAGCTACAAAGAGAACCACAATGTCATTTTCATATTGTTAGTTTCTAGCACTGCGTATTTGCTTGGGAGCAATTTTAGTATCTCTGAAAGGCCACCAGATGTCAGTATGACCTTCTGCAATTTAGCGTGGTACAATTAACTCGCTTTTTCTCAAACAGAATCAGGAGTTTTTAATCTATTTTTTAAAGAAAATTTCTATTTTCTGTCACTGATAGAAATAAAGTAAATTATTAAATACCTTCTCAAAGTTTCAGTCTTTCAGTTATTACAAAAAAAGGGCAGAAATAAATGCTGGAGGAATTCTGTGAATTTTACAGTGGACTTTTGCAGAAAACTCAGACTGACTGGTAGAATGGTAAGAAGCATGAACATTTTGCTGTCACAAAACAAATCTGAAGGCAATTTTCTGAACAGAGAGTGGGTCATTTTCCTTCATCTACCCAACTTATTTATGCTACAATACAGTAGTGCATGGGTAAGGGAAGGTGACCTCCTCTTTTTAGCCCCTACTAAAACCACTGCTGGGTAGAACCAAATCAGAATACTGGCAGCACTCACAAAATACTTGATTTTATTAAATTATAATTATAATTTTTTTCCTTAATAGTTCTTTTATTATTGTATTCCAAGCCAGATGTCTGTGCTTCTATGATTACATCTAGGTTATTTGACCTTGGAGACCTTCCTAGGTCTGTGTTGAAGTGTTTATCTGACCATTATCTACTGGAAGGTATGAGAATTGGCCATGTATCCCTTTCACCCTTGTCTGTGCTACTTCTCATGTCAAGGAAGTCTTACTCCTCAGAACTGGTAGCAATGGCAGTGCAATCCTGAGGTCCCCTGGTTTGGCAGATTTGAGAAGCAGGAACACAGGGGATGCCTTGACACATTTAGGAGCCCAGTAAGGAATTTAGTCTCTTTGGAAACAAAAAGTTTGAGAAAATATATATATGCTTTTTTTCTCCATATGAAAGCAAAACCAGAAATTGTCTCGTTCATTTGTCTTCAGAGGCCTTGGTTGTGTTTTGAAGTCAAAGAAAAGAGCAAAGGTGCCTCATAATAAAATTATGCACAAATCTGCTACAGTTCCAATATCTATGTAGATGCAACATGATTATATTTGCTTGCTGTTCTGCTGATTCCGTTAGGATGTTAAAAGTAGCCTACTTTCTAATGCTCACTTGTCCGTTGTGCATTTCCTTCTTGAATTCCTTAACCAGGTGTCCTAAGCATTTTGCAGAGAGGAGACAAAAGTGCTAAAATCCTTTTAGTGACTGGAAAAAAAGTGTTTTTACAGTGAGAAGCTTTACTTTTAACCAACTCTTCAACTTTCGCAATCTAGAACAATAGGTTAACAATTTATTGAAACCAATACAAGTGATGATTTACTGTTCTATGAAACAGGTGTTTACAGTTCTTTAATAAGTAACTAGCAGTAGCCACATGCAAGAGTTAATGAGGACAAACCATTTCAAAGCTAAGGAGAAATTTTTGCAAAATGCTAAAGTGATAAAGATGACTTTATCAGTAACAACCACCTCTGTGATAATATAAAAGCTCAGTAACACAAATGTCTCTCTTGGATTTTTTCCAAGATTTTAAATTATTTTTGTCTCAGGTGACTTTCTCTGCCTTCCTTGTACATATTCTGACTGCACCTAGTTTGCTTTACATTCAGTTACCTTAAAATCGATTTCAAGATGCTCAAAGAATTAGCTAATATTTGTACAGCTAAAAAGCATGGTACAGGTTAAAGTCTTGTGCTAACTGAAAAGCCAATGACTGCAACTATCTGTATGATGGACATTCTGTTTTCAGAAGTTGTCAATATTTGTCAAAGTTTCTAAGGTGACATATACTCTCAAATGTCAAAGTTTTTCATAAGGGAAAAAGAAAAAAAAAATATCCCACCTCACAATTTTAAAATTCATTCTAAACATTTAACTTCAATAAAGCAGAAATGTTTCTCTTCATCTTTGAATTTTTAAATATTTTTTTAATGTTATCAGGTAGGGTAAAAAAATCAGTGGGAAGCTATTTCAAAATGAATTATCAAAATTTTTACATTGTATTCTCTTTGTTGAGCATATCTAGTTTTCTGAAATCGCATATTCCACAGGAGCTGAATTCCATCTAAAGCTTCACCAATCCATTCTGTTCCCTAAAGTTACAGTTAAAAAACTCAGTATAAACCTTGCTTTAATCCATTCCAAAACTGTCTTAGTTTGAAAGTTGCCAGATTAATTCTGAAGGGAAAGATTAAAGGTTGCCAAACCGGTATTAAGTAAAAAATAGTTCTCAGATTTTTGTTTCCAGTTTTGGTTTTGGTGTGTTACTCTTTTATCTCCTTTTAGCTCAAAATGAGCTTGTTGTCTTCCTAGACTGAAAGGACCCTTAACACTTTTATTTGAAGTGTTCTTGCTATTCTTTGAATTAGGGGAATGTGAGATACTGAAGTTAGTAAGGATCTTTCTTTGGGTAATTTTGGCTTGATTCTGTGAAGGAAAGATTCTTTTTTGAAAAGAATCAGAGAGGGAAACATGAAAACTCATTATTAATGACATAATCCAGATAAGAATATGTGTTTAGGAACCAACACTCCCTGAGCAAAACTACCTGTTAACATATCTGAAGTGACTTAAATGCTGATTGGGTGCAGGAGGTGAGCATGATAGATGTTCTGAGATCTGGTGTCCTGTGACATCAGGAACAAATTCCTCCTTGAGGATTCCCAAAGCTATTTCAAAACTCTTATATCCTCTGTCCAGCTGAATGACACTGTCAATTAAGCAGCTGTAAGGACTTTCAGGTTGTTCTCAGGTGTTTGCTTATAATTCTGGATTCTGTTTACCCTGAGCAGTGAAAAAACCCAGTCACCATCACAAAGTGGCTGCATGAAAGATCAAAAAGAAGCAAATGGGTGGGGGATGACTGTGGAGCTCAAGACAGAAGTGGAAGGAGACAATTTTTTATTCAGTGCCTACTGCAGTCAGGCAAGGGTAGTGGCAGAAGTGTGCATCTGGATTGGAAGTCATCAGTAGTTCACAGAGCAGGAGCTCAGTGAGATCTTTTGTTGATTCTGAGTTCCTGCTGGTGTCCAAGGCAGCTGTTCCCTCTTTCCCTCTGTCCCTTCCAGTATGATGCACAGCATGAAAGAAGACAGCACAGTAGAGACTTTCATTCTTCTGCTTTTCAAGCACTGAATATAACTAAAGCATGTCATTTATGAAGTTCCCTTCATTACTAGACTTCTCAATTTCTTCTAAAGGACGTATTTTCTTAATTCCCTACTGACTCCATTGCCTAATTGCAGTTGTAGACTTTGATCTAACTGTAGTTGTAGACTTTGATAATGACTAGGAAGTTCCAAAGGATGCAAATTTCTATTATTTCTTGCATAAAATATGGAAACAATTGGATTTGTAAGCAGAAATCATGTTTTCTACCTGAAAAGGGAGCTGGAAGGAAAGCTGCACAAAACTATTCACACAGAGACTGAAGGATGCAGCTGTTTTTCATGCTTCTCATCCTAAAAGTGTAATAATGAAATAAAAATTAATCAGTCATGGAATTATCATGGAGCTTGCAGCCATACTCTGTTTTATTGGTATGAAAGGTATATTCCTTTCCTTCCACTCATCCTTGTTTATTGATTGAGATTAGTAGCTATTTGAACAAAGATAATTTCTCATCTTCAATACCACTATTCTGCAATTTTGTAGGTTTTGGTTCTTTGTCTGTAATAAGTACGACAAAGAATAATGATTATACATAGATTACATTCATTTTAATGTCCTAAATAGAGTTTTACAATTAATTAAAATTATATTTAAAGTAAAATTTTAAACTTTTAACTTGTCCCTTAAGAAGGCTGGCACTAAATCTGATAAATCTCAGTGAGCGCTCTAAAAAGGCTTTCAAAATGAAGAGTTAAAGTACTTGTAATATACCACAGGATAAATGGAGTTTAAAATTTGTTCTCAAGTTCTCTGTTATATTTCTAGGTATGATATTGTCTTCAATGCACCAAATGGAGTTTATAGAGCAGGATATATGTTCAAAAAATCTTTTTACAGTTGAGCGTATATGAAGGAAATGCAGCCTAAGCACAAATCTGGAAATCTGAGCCTCCTTCCTACTATGCATCAAAAGTGTTTCTATCAGGTGCTCAGCAGTCTTTCTGTGGCTCTCCTGTGATGTTATTTACACATCCAAAACTGGCAACAGAGATTCATATGCAACTTTGCAGAGTATGGAAATTTATTTCAGGTGACACAGTTAAAGAAAGGCATGAGAAAAATATTCTTAAAATGGATGAATCATATCCATTTCTTTAGTACATATTCCTACTGCTCAGGTAGAAAAGTGTTGATATTGAGTGGAACTATTCTCTGGAATATTCAGAAATTAAATGTTAGTCAGCTAATATTATTGAAATGATCAATGTAAGTCAAAATATAGATGTAGGGTGGTTCTTAAAAACTGCAAGAATGGAACTCCTTTGTTTTTTTGTATACATATTAAAGAAAGATAGAACTGGGTTTCTAGAGGGTCTCACAATGCATTTGTAGTTTCAATTTTAAGAACAATGAAACATGCTAAACAATTTCACAGCAGTTCTACCTGGTCAGATTGCACAATGCTCAAATGTTTTAGTGTTCTGATTTCCCATCAGTCACATTTATTCAATCATGGAATAATCACCAGGCCCCTGGACACTGTTGAGATTATTCATGAGAGACTGCTGTGCTTAAGAAAAATTGTTGAATGATGAAAGCAATTGCTGAAAAAGTCTTTGCTTGGTCCTAACTTCATTCATTTTTGAATGAGTACTTTTGTTTCTCTGGAGAAAAAAAAAAAGGTAAGAAATATAACTAGGAGTTCCAGTATAATATAGACTGTTCTGGCAGGCTGTGCTGCTTCTCTGACGGCAGGGCTAAATGATGTGCTTGTTAAAGTTTTGATTTCATTAGAATTAGTAAGGTTTGTGTGTTTTTCTTACAGTGATGTTGACTTGTAGGCAACTTACCTCTTTGAGACACTGTAAGAATAAGTCAAAAGACATTTGGAAGTCTCCTCCTCAAAGATTTTGCTACTGACTGAAAGTCTAGACAGAAAATGAAGATTTATTTTCTGAAACTGTATTTTAGGAAAACAACTGAAAATCAAAGTATGACAGTATTAGACTTCCCAGAAACCTGAAAACCACCTGCCTATTGTCTGCCCTATGTTAGGACAAGAACTGGACAATCCCTCTCTGAGAAAACTATACTCTCTATGGTGGCTTTTAAATGCTTTTGATGCTGTTTCCTGATATTTATAGGGAACAGCTTCTCCAAATTTTGCTTGGATAAACAAGAACACAAGATCAGAACCATATCCATAGACTAACATTTTCTTATGTTGTTTGGTGATGAAATCCTGTGCTTTCCGTATTCCTGGATCTTTTATGAGGGAGGTATTTTTTATTGTACAATCTAATTATTGGAAGCAGTCAATTGACTTCCAACATTTTATCAGTTGTGTGCTTCTGCTATTGTGCCAAGTATCAGATCTGCAACAGTGGATATTTACATATTGGCTAAATATGTAAATAGAAACTAAGTGAACTTTCCAGAAGTGCCTGGATATTTAATTCATTTGAATTTACAGGCATTACAACCCCATTTTATGGAAGAATGGTGTTTTATACACTGGGCTTCTCTGTTAAAATTCTTCATGGCTTCGTTCAGCTTTGCTTTCACATTCTGCTCTTCCCAACCTTCTCTTCAACTCACATCTTCATTTGAATCTTCATTTGATCTTTCTGCTCTCTCCCAGCTATCTTGTAACTTAAAAAAATGCAATAGGGAACTTTTTGCTATCTGATATATGAATTACTCCTTCTAATTAAATAACTTCTTAAAATATTCCTTTTTTAGTTAGTCCATAACTGATCAGGTCTACAAAGCACTTTTTTCCTCAGGTATGAAGGATAATGTATACATGTAAATTGCATTGTCTCTATAATTGTATTTATTTCTTGTGTAGTTTGCTGCACAGTTGAACAACAGTACTGGGCTTTAGAGATAGGTCTAGTACATTAAGTAGATTAACAGCAAGCTATCAGGCTGGTTGTATATCTGAAATTTAAGAATATTGCTAGTAGGATACTAATTCAGCATGTGATTAGAAGACAGCTCTGGAGCTGAGACAGAAAAATTTATTATAAGTAGAGTTTTCTCTTTTTGTTTTACTTTGTGAGCACTTTGTCCTTTGGGATTATTTTACTGGACTTAACAAGAATGAGCTTTTCTCCACTCTCTCAAATCAATAATAATTTAATTGACATATTCTGTCCTACAACCCCATAGCCCAAACTAGTCTAATGTTTTTGATTTTAAATTGCATTATCCCATTTAATTCCAGAGTAGTTATTTTTCAAAAGTTCTAAGTAGAAGCTTGCAAGAAATAAGAAGAAAAAGTTTTGTTTTCAGGCAGTGAGAAATAGAACCTACAGGTACAAAGCAATGTTCATTTAGAAAACAAACAGTACAGGAGAAATTCACCTCAACATAGGGAAATGACCCTAATATTTCTCTGTTGAGTATGAGATTTTTCTAGATTATATATGACTGATCTTTTCTCAAGTGCATTTGCTAGAGAAGTGTTTTTTATGATGTTGATTTTCTCAATGTCTGTTTTTAAATGTTGAAACCACAGAACATGGTTAGCATTATTGAGCACAGTATTCTATGGTATTAGCCTTGAAAGGATGAGGCTGAATGTCCTCTTGGGCTACAGCAAAACTGAGGGCTGGATTTTTTTTGCAGCTGAAGTCCTTTACATAATGTAAAATTGAGGTTAGACAATTTCAATTATATAAAGAGCAAATGAACTACTGTAGAGGGCATGATGGTAACAGTGGTTCAACAGAGTCTATAGGCTATCCATAGAGATGAGAGTAGAAAACAGACCAGTATTTGAGGTTCCTCTTTTGTGATTTAGTGAAGGAGCTCTGATCTCTGGTTTCTTCCTCCTACTTTCTTTTTCTTTAATAAAATTTAATCTAGAAGCTAGATTCTTATAGATTCTACAGTGTCCTTGAAAAAAATAGCCCTGAATGCTTGGCGTTTGGCAAAAAAGCTTAAGGGGTGTTGACTCAACTGAAGATTTGCTTATGCACTCCCTGTCCTCCTTTCTGTGCAGGCATCCTCTTTTGGTTACTTTCTCCAATCATGGGCTGGCTGTAACACTTGGCATTGTCCCTCCCAGAGAGAACTGGAAGACTCATCTTCTTGGCATGGATTTCTCACAATTCAAAACATTTGAAAATGAATAACTTCACCTGTCTCTGTTCTTACAGAAAGGATGAAGAATCTCAGAGTTAACTCTAATCATATCAAGGGGTGGGACTGTACCTCCCACTGTGCCCAGCTCTCGTGGCGATAGCGTAAGTATAATAACAATCTTTTCCACTGGGATTTGGAATAGTTCCTAAATAATTTGTACAGTCAGTGGGAGACTTGGATATGTCTGGGTGGCCAAGTGTCAGAGAGATCCCAAAGCAAAGGCATTCTGCTTAGAAAGAGGTATGCACAGCAGCATATGGCCTACTAATTAAAACCAGCATTTTCCAAAGCTTAGAATATGGGGCTTGGGTGCCAAAGTGCAAAATGTTTTTCCAATATAATCTGAAAATTTTACAGGTCATATATAAAAGAAAACTTTGTTAATCATTAGTTTTGCTAAGAAGTATTTTGTAAATTTTGCCTTTTTATTTTAAGCATAGTTTCTAAAGAAGTGCCTACATATACTAAAAACTGTTGGGGGCAATATTATAGTTATGAAAAAAGCCAAATCACTTCTATCCAAAGAGACATTATTTTTGGTAATGTAAAAACCTTAAAATTAGGAAACCTCTACTCATTATATACTTGGAAATGTAAAATCAGTTTCTTCCAGGTTTTTTTTCCCCCCCAGAATACTGAATAATTTCTACCCACTTCACAGTGGCAAAGACACACGATTTCAGTGAATGCATCAGCTGCAGACTTAGGATAAATAAATTTTTCTCAGATTTTGTGCTTTTTAAGAAGTACAATGCACAGGTTCGAAAAACAAATATATGACAAAGTTTGTGATTCAGAGCGGGTGAATTCTAGACTGCTTGCCACTCCAAGCTGTCATTATAGATACAGAACTTGTAGTGCAGACTCAGCACTGACTGTGACTGTCCCAGGTGGTGCTGCCTTCCAGGGAACTACCTTCACCTGCAGAACCTGCTGTCTCCACATTTTCAAAGTAAACTGACGGATGTCCTTAATGGGCTTCTCAAATGCTAGCTTGCAATTCATCTCAAGGGTTTTTGGCAGCTATGAGTATCCCTAGCTAACCAATTCTCCTTTCCTGTATGCTACTAGTCCTGTAATTGTATGCAACAGAAACAAAATTTTAAAAGTCAGTGTGCAGTAGTATAACTCTTCTTACAAGTAGGATGAAACTCAGGAAGAAGATGTAGTAAGTGCAATGTTATTTAGATTTCTCCTTAGCCCCACTTTTGGCTTTTTTTTCTGGCCTTCTAATACTGGCATCTTACCTAGTGCAGAGGCATGTTGCCATCTGAACAGATGGGCATGAGTGTGGGTGGCTAGGAGGACATGTTTGCTCATCAAATGTGTTTGTTGAAAGCAGTATTAGCAGCCAGATATATTGGATCAGCTGTTCAGCCTGGGCTTTTAAATCTATGTTTAAAACTGCTACTCTGATAAAATATACATTAAATAATAAAATAATTACATGTTTACAATGTTTTGAAATGTGGCTTTTTTAGTTTGGTAGAGTCAGCATTTTTTTTTCTTAAAGGCAATGGAGACATTATAAGCAAGTTTCAACTATAAAGGTTTTAAAAAAATCATCTGAAACCACAGAATTGTACCTATTGGGAGACATCTAGATAGTACTGAAAGAGCCTATTGTAACATTTCAAGAGAGTAGAGACTATTATGAGTATAAAGCTCATCATTAAATCCTATTACATTTTTACTTTTGTACCTTAGACTCAATTACTTAGTAGTAGTAGAGTAATTTGTGGAACTATATGTAGCGAAATCTGAAATCTGCCTTAATTAGTGAGGTATCACAAGTTGGACATTAATCAGCATTTTTAAACTGATTTTTCCCTTTCTCTTATAGAAGAATGTGTCAGAGAAGTAGAAGAGCTGTTCTGTTTTTCTAGACTGCTCATACTTAATAATTAGCAGTAATGTTATTATTTTCTCATGTGAGATACTTCATCTGAATTTTTAGTATGCTGCACTGCAGGGCAGTTGGCTAAGTGAATTAAATCTGTGTTGAAAGGTGTGGCTGCCTCATGGTTCTTGTCTCAGCTGTCTTTTCAAGTGCAGCTTTCTTAGTGTTTCAAGATAAACCGGTGGCTCACAGAGATGGAAACCTACTAGAAGCACACAGTTTAGAATGTAAGGCAGCAGCATTCATGCATATCATGTAGTATTTAGCATCCCCTCTTTCTTCTTCAGCTTGCATAATTTTTCCTGCTGTCTTTTCAAGCAAGAGCTGAAATGCTGGAAAGATGTGTAGACAGAGGATAACAGATTGCTGTCCTGAGCTGAACACTTTGTTTTTAGATTTAGATGCTATGATCAGGCTGTGAATGAAATACAGTGATTCTTACAGTTTTCTACATCTCTTGCGTTGTTCAGTGTAGCAATAATCAGAATGTGGCTGCCTGATATGCTGCATCCATGAAATAAAAAGGATGCAATGACAGAGCTTGCAATAACGGCCTTTTAACCTGAGGAAAGTTATTGTGGAAATATACCTCACACAACTGACTCTGTGATTTAATTTATATATAAACTTTTAACTACTGAGTCTTAGAAAGTGTCTTTTTTTTTCTTTTTTTTTTTTGTGGGGTTTTTTGGTGGGTTTTTTTTGGTTTTTTTTAACAGATTATCAAGGTACTCTTGAATGGTAAAGTGAAGTCTAGCCAACACAATAAACTGTGATATACAGTGCTGTGAATCAATTCCTGAAGGTCAAATTAGTCCTATTTTTTCAAATGAAACTACAAGCCCATGTCCTCAGAAGTGTACAGCCTCTTGACTTCCACTGTTTGGACAAGCCCTATATTCCCTTTTCAGTGTGGCACTTATTCTTTTTGAAGTCTCTTTGAGTGTGCATGGCTAGGCACATGCTGAAACAACTTTGATGGATGATGATTATGATTTTCCTTACGAGTCAATTACCTGAAGTGTAAAGCTTGGATAAAGATCAAAATATGTGAAGCACCTGGGTACCTCTTGCAGCTCTGGGACATCATAATTGCCTGGCTCAGTACTTCAGAGGAAATAGGAACCTACTGGACCCTTCCTCTGAAACTGTAGGTGAATTAATGGACATAAATGAAACTTTTCTTTTGAAGCTGACTCAAATATGGTTTGAACAAAAACAACCATTTATTTTCTGGAGACATACATAAGTAGATTTATTACAGATATTGTCTACTTCTATAAAGGAAAATGGAATATTTGTCGTTATTGTTGACCTGAATTGCTTTTCTTCTGTACTGGAGTGTCTGAACTTTGATTTTTAAAAGTGCTAGCAGATATTTCTAGAATTTCCTTTCCAAAAAGAGCAAAGGGTGAATAGCAAGTGGGCAGACAAATTCTGAGTAAGCCAAGGGGCTTATAAGTTTTGTGTCTGCTGGAAAAAGTCAAGAAGCTACACCAGAATGTGCTTTGAGGCCTCTTTCTCCTTTGGCATGTACATTGAAGTAAGTGTTGTTTTTCCCCTTTTAAGTTGCCTTCGACATGAAAAAAATCTCTACACCATCAAATCACTAGGGATTGTTTGGATCTATGGTTCTTACTTTAAAATATACCTTGAAAATCCTGTGTGCTCCCCAGATATTTATATTGCAGTTGGTAAGACCATAAATCTGTGCTACTGAAGATATATTTTAACAGTTGTGAACCACTGATTATCTCCTGCATGATCATAGGCCATGCAGATCATGTTAGGAAAAGGTGAGAGGAGAACTATTGCTGGAACCACCCTCTTTTATAAAATGTTTAATTGCCTGTGTCCCAAAGCTCCAAGGTCCAGCTCTGGTTTGTCTCAGCTGTGCAACCTCGCTCACAATACTGAAGAAAAAGACTTGTGAGAAATTCTGTCAAAATGTAAGAAGGATAAAATTATAGACAGCAGTAAGAGAACTGAGACCAGATTACCAAGTAGCTCACAGATTCAGGAGCATAAAAATCAATATAGAAAGACAAAACCCTAAAACCAGGATCATTTGGTAATTGGTTCGAGTCGTTGGTGGTGATGGAGCAGCTGGATAATGGCAGCTTGGCACTGCAGAGGGGCCAATCCCAGGGCTTTGCAGGCTGACCTGACCTCACTGGACCAGTGCCCGTCTGGTCTGCAAAGACCCTGAGGATTCTCATTGGGCTGGGACCCAACTAAAGTCTGGCCTTATAGCTCACACAGTTCCAGCTGCACTTTGTGTAACTTGACCAACAAGCCACTGCTTGCTACTTCAACACTGTATATCCTGATCTTAGAGTCTTTGCATCTGCTGATGTGTCAGTGTGAAATGTGAAATGCAACGATTAAATTTATTTTATTACTTCACTAACCTTGCTAGGATCCTTAAGCAACACCTGAGTGGAGATACACAAGTGGGAATGCTGGCACTGTTAGCCTTACTCCATCCTGGTGATTGTGAGGCTGCTGTTTGCACCCATTTGTCAAGGGCCCATGCTGTGATTTCGCTTGTGCTCTTTTATGTTCTCTGAGCTTTGATATTCTCTCTGCCAAGACTGGAAGCTCAAGCAGGTCTGTGAGAGTGCCTCTAAGTCTCTGTAAACACCTATGTTATCTCTACACAGAGATCCTACTCCTCAAAACAGTCAGAAGATGAATAGCAAAAGGCACAATATACGTGGTTTTCCACACCATTATTTTCCAGGCCTTGGCATTCCCAGCTGCAAGGTTACTTGAATGAATCCTCTTCACCATTCTTCTGCTTTTAATGCTTTCCTCCCAACAGCTACTGCAGGTGCCCAAACATGCCAGCCTGGAAGAAAGACTGGGACAAGGAGCTCTCTTACTTAACCCAGGGAAAGGAGAAATTAAAGAAGGTGCTGAGCTGCTGTCAGTGTACCTGGGGAGCTCTGTCAGAGTATTCTCAACAGCTGTGCTGGTCTCTTCCTTTTATGCACTTCCTTATCTTCCAGTGTATGTCTTTCAGGGTATGTAGAGGCTGGGGGTACTGGTGTCCTTTGGAGGGTCTGAACTTCTGGGGACCACTGGTATCACTTCTTGTGCGCTTCAGAGGCATGCCTATGCTCTTGCCATAATTCTAATCCTTTGAAGGAATGAATAATTTCTTTTTCTACTGTAAAGTTAAAACTACTAGTTTTTAAGCAAAGATTTTCCACACAAATTCGGTCACTTTCAGTGGAAAAACCCTTTGTCCATGTTTTCTCTCAAAAAAGGTGACACCTGAAGTAAAAAAATTACCACAGTGTGTGCTGTGGACTCTGAGATGAAAAATTTGTATAAAAAAGCTGCAAACCCCATAAGTGTTGTTTTGGTTCTACTGAACTACTTGAAAATATTCAGCCTTAGTAGTGATGTAATCAGCAATTTAAGAAAATAGCTAAAGTGAGAAAGTACAGGGGGGGTCATAACCTTGTATTAGTATTGCTTATGAAAAAATTATCAGTTGTATTGAATTTGTACTGACTACTGACTTTATCTGTAGCTAGTGCATCCTTTTATTTTATGTGTTTTCATTATGACTGCAGAGTGGAAACTTAACCTCCAGAATTCAGGGGGAAATGACTGCTCAAATGCTTTGGTGAATCACTCTAAACCTCATTCAAACAGGGATACAGCTAAATGAATGTGGATATTCAAAGCCTGTTTAGAATTCCCTGACATACTGGTAAATGAAAATGACTGTCTCATTCTCTTTTGTGAATGAAATTATTCAGAATAGCTAAGGTGAAATGTCATTATGTGAATCAGTCCAACACCTATTGATTAATCCTGCCTCTGGTGCAAGAAGTTTTCTCCATTCATGTTAGAATATAAAAAATCTCAATAAATTTGAAGACATTCTGATGCTGGTAGGGTTTGAATCAGTTTCTAAGTATTTGGAACACAGGACCACATTTTTGCTTAAGACAGGATTTTGGTAGTCATCTTGTAAAAGTGTTTGCTATGCCTCAAGGCAGGAAAATATGATTTCTTAGAACAAGAAAGACCAGCCTATATGTAGCCAGCTCTGAGATCTGCTATCTCGTGATAGCTTTGGCTTTCAGCAGCCATGGTTTCACATAATCACTTGATTTCTCCTTAAGTCTGTGCCAATCAGGTGATGGAAATGTATGCTGGTTTCAGGGCAGAGTATCAACATGCACGAGGACACCTCACCTTTCTCCCAGCTTAGTGCTTTTTTCAGTCTACAAACCATGAAGCAGCTGATGTTTCTGCAAAAATATAATCTTTGCATTTGGACATAAGGGAAAGGCAACTTTTTAAGCCTGCCCCTGAGAAAGAAAGGAGTAACTTTAAATCAATAGTGGACATGTCTAGCCTACAAAGCAATCCTTTCTGCCAGTAATCCACCATATACTTTGGGGACAATATGCTCTTTCCCTATTCATGGACCCTTCAAGAGGGCAGACAGCATTTGCCCTTTAGGAAAAAAAAAGTAGGTTTTGTCTGATACTGGCATTTCACCACTTCCTGCACATAGAATTGAGAGTATCAATGCTTCTCAATTATCTCCACCATTGCAAATATGTGCACCCTATTGCAGCTTAGAGGAGGCCAGAATGAAACTTGCCTTTACTTTTCTTTGCAGTAGCACTGTCAGGGCATATATAACCTTGCCTTTTCATTGGAAAATGTTAACGTATGGCAAGACTTGTACTAAAATATTTCCAAAACTTTGGTGACTATTAGGGTTAATTTCAAGCTGTATCCTGTCCCTATAGATAGCATAAAAATCAAGCATCTTCAGGCTTTAAAACACTTAGTTCTGTTGAATGAGCCATTCTGAACAGATAATGCATTTATCAGAAGATTTAGCTTCAGATCAATACCAAGCATTTACATCTCATTTTTGAATTTTACCAGCAGTTCCAGAACCTTTCCCCCCTCTGATGCTCTACATCCAACACCCACAAGTAAACTCAAAAGACCAGAATTGCATTTTTTCAGCATTTTTGTTTTGCATATTGAGGTGATTCTTTGAAATTAAGAAATAAAAGCCTAAAAGTAGACTTCTGGTGAATAAGAACTAATTTTACTTCAGTTTTTTATTGTGGATGTTACTTTATTGCTGAAATTTTTGAATTGGCTTGTTGGTGAAAGTTTCCATAGTACTGGCTTAAATCTGATACAAAATTGAAACATATAATTTCATCTTTTAGTAGTTCATTATTTATTTTGCCTTCTGTTTGTTACACAGAACATTATGATGAATTTTTTGCCTAACATTAGGTTAATAAAAATCTGCTTGTGGAAAGGAGATTAGAGTGTTTTTTGGATCACAAGCAGTTTTTCCCTTCTACTTTATGACCTGTGTCTCCCTAGTAATGATCAAGTACTGAGTAGTAGTTTAAAGCAGTAAGAGTAGCAGATAAAAAACCCTTAAAAAACCCCTCCCAAACATCCCCCCATAAAATCTCCAAATAAAAAAATACCCTTTTAGCATTTTAAAGAGCGTCAGCTATTTTCATAAGGATAATGTGTTGTTCTCTGGTACCCACCACGAGTATGATGAACAGCAGCAGAAGTTCCTCTGGATTTATTAGTTAGTCTGCCAGTTCCTGTAAAACTACCACTGAATTGCTGAAGAAACCTATCATGCTCTCTGTGATCTTTGCACAGTAAAGCTGAAGAAATGGGAGTTAATCCTATTGATCCAGAGGTTCTCCTCCTCGCATTTGGAAATGCTCCAGGTTCTCTAATACATAATTTGGTTCAAGAGCAGATTACAAAGGTTTTTATTATTACTTCCATACTGAATAAAAATGAAGGTGATTCCATTGGTGCATTTGATATTGGCTGGGAAAACTTTGTGGAACTTGTTCTTAAGCCATGATTTTTAGATTAGAGGGGATCTTGTTTCAGCAAAGGTATTTGAATGCTTGTTTCTTTCCTAAATCTGAGGAGGTGATGCTGCCTTTTTTATCATACCAACCCAACTCAGAAGTTTTCTAGTTTTTTTGTATGTATTTAGAGTTAGTTAATAGGTGGCAGTTTGCAAGATTTGTTACAGTGTCAATTTTTCCATGTTTTCTCTCTTTTAATGCTAAAATATGAAAATGAAATAAATTATTTTCCACTTTCATTTAATTGGCTGTTTTTTGTTTTTTGTTTTTTTTTTTTTAACTTGTTAAAAAAGCATGCAGAACGTATTATTTATCTAGTCATTATTCTAGAGGGGGCTGGTAGATGTAATTTTAGCATCTTGTTTCAAATTTTGTAGTCTGTCAAACTTCTGCAATATGGTGCTGAAACTTTTATGAAAAATGTCTGTCTCCAACCAGATTTCCCTTTTGGATTCTTCAGCCAAGACATAAAGCTATTTCCAAGAACAACATTAAGAGAAAACACCAGGGACCTTTCCTTAAATGTTGTAGATTCCCTGTGGTATTAGATTAGGCAATAGATATTTGGTATGAATCTGACCTTTGGGTTAGCCATGTGAAAATCCTCCCAAATGTGGCCAAGACACAAGCCATCACATTGTTGAGGACTAGCATGAAGCAGAATAAAGTGAACTTGAGACTAGTCATTGTCTGCCAGACTGTTTTCCCTTTCTGAGCTCTGAAACAAGGCATTCCACTCTTCATGCTCTCTATTTGTGACTCACATAACTGAGGTATGTTTTTTTGGAGTGAATGGTGTTGGTTGATATTCTTTGACATAAGGTATGTACAGGTTCTCTCCTTCTCCCTTTCTCCCTTTCCTGTCTAGACTCATGATTTATTGTTAGTTCTGAGGCTCAAAGATAAAGCACAGTCTATCCCTTCATCCTTCCTCTACCCCCTTGCAGTGAGAACCTGCAGTGCCCACCAGGAGGAAACATTCTGTTGATATCTGGTAGATAGACAGGGAAAACTTTTCATGGAGTGTTCACTTCAAACACTGTGCATCAAAAGACAGCTGAAAGATGGGTCTGCAAGATCTATCTTCAGCATATGTCTTTTAGCAGGAAAAACTCACCTTTTCCATTATGAAAGAAGTCACAAAAACATCTTGTCAAATGGTCTCCACAAAATTAACTTTTGCTTGTCCAAAACCTGTGAAGCAATAACCATATTATCAAAACAAAACAAAACAAAACAAAACACCAAATTTTCCCAATTTACAAAGAAAGAAAGAAAAAAAAAGAAGAATAAAAACCCCCCTCAGCTCCCCAAAATGTTAGCTTCAAAAAAAAAGCTTAACCATACCTATTTGATGTGCCCTGGGTAGCTGAGAAAAGGAGAAACCTAATTTGGTTTGTCCCAATGTGAGAGAAATTCATCAGGTTGTCAGTTATCTGGCAACCTAGAATTATGTAGTTTAACCCAGGGTAACCTAGTCCAATCTAGGACATTAAATGAAATCAGATAAGAATTTTTCAATCAAAATTTGAGCCTGTATAGTTTGTTTTTTAAAAGGTCACCTCATTACAATATATTTCTGTGATTTCTTTCCTGTAAATGAATCCAAACTCCACCTATAAATTTAGCTCTCTAGCTGTTTTGTGTCTCAAGACAAAGTTGTTTTGTCAATTACATCAACCACATGCTTGTTCCCATCTGTCTCAAAGGCTTCTTTCAATTAGTCTATAGAATCATCCCCTGGTTACAGAACCATAACCATCATCCTATCCCCCAGGCTTTGTTAGAAATATATTAGCCCTGTGAGACCTAAGTTTTACCTAAATGAAATCAATATGTGTCTTAATGTCAATTCTGAATACTATTAAAAATTAACTTACTTCTATGTTTTTTGATTTTCTGAAACCACCCTAAAGCTTAAACAAAAATTATTCAAATGAGTTCAGGAAATCCATTAAAAACTACTGTCTTGTCTGAAATTCATTTGTAAACCAAATTTGGAAAAAAGTAACACCCCACCCTGAAAAAAAAAAAATCACAGAATTTTCTGTCTGTTTAACTTCTAAGTGTAAATTTCTTTTAAGCTGAAGTTCTGTAGTTTAGCAGAGTTTAGGGCTATTGCAAGTCCACTTAAAAAATAGGGGAATGAAATGTACTTTTAGCCTTGTTCTTAATATGACATCTATTTTCAGCTCAGCCTTAAGGTCTCTTCTCAATGAAACTGAAGACTTTCTACCTTCTGTACCTAATACCCATGAGAATTTCTCAAGCTGTACCTGCTTAAGGTTTATCCTGAAGTATTATCTTTTTAGTTGAAAATGCAATTTAAGAAGATCATCAGTAATTCTGAATCCTAATGCTAAGTTTTGCTATAAAGCAAGATCTGTTTTAAGTGAGTATCCAGACTAATCATCAGTCTTACTGCTAACAAAATAGTTCAACTCACAGTGCTCTCACCTCTACCTGAAGGGTTGCTCTTTACAAGGTTTGAGGGTTAACCCCAGTAGGCACAGCCTCACACAGCTATTTACAATTCCTCCTTCCTTCTCCCACAAATGGGATGCCGGGAGAGAATCTGAGGATAAAACTGAGGAAACTCATGGGTTGAGACAAAGGCAGTTTAATAGGTACAGGAAAAGCTACTCATGCAACCAAAGCACAGAACCGATTCATCACTCCATGGGCAGGCAGGGACTCAGCCATCCTGAGGAAAGCAGGGTTGTCAGGCATAACAGTGACTGGGGAAGACAAATTCCTTAACTTTGAACTTTTTTGCTCCCTTCTTCCTGCAGGTTTTATTGTTCAGCACAATGGGATCAGCTGGTGTTAGCTATACCAGCTGTGCTCTCTCCCAACTGCTTGTGCACTCCCAGCCTCCTCACTAGTGGGCTGAGAGGCAGAAAAGGAGTTGACATTTAAGTGCTGCTGAGCAGTAGCTAAAGCATCAATATGACCAATGTATTATCAACCCTGATTTCAGCATGAAATCCAAAACAAAGCCCCATATATACTATGAAGACAATGAATTCCATCTCAGCCAAAATCAGCAAAGTTAATTTTAGTCTCCTTGTGCATTTATGTGACTGAAGCCTAATAAACATTGGTCAGCCTTTTTTTGGCAGTAAAATTTTACCACCTCTGCTCAAATTGGCTCTTTTAAAACAAGCTGGACTGAGGCAACTCCAATAAACACTTCGTTTTTCCACATTTAGTCGGAAGCTAGCTCAACCAGGCCTAGCCTGAATGGTGGCCTGACTTACCAGCCATGTGTCCCCTCACTAGTTAGATCTTCTAGAAGGGTTTAGCTTCTGATTTTTTCAGTAACTTTTTTAGTTCCACAGGACTTTTGGGATTAATCAGAAGAATAAAACCTCTACATTCAGCCTGTTTTTCTGTCGCTAAGACCAATGATCTCATTGATCTAAACTGTAAACCAAGATTGAATACAATGCAGTCTTTCCTCTTGTACAAATAGCAAAAATCTCAGGTAGACACAGACACCATTTTTCTCTCTGAAATATTCCATGATAATCTTCACCCTTCACAGATCTAAGTTACTGATCAAGCAATAAGACCCATGTCTGAAAGAGCAATAGGTCTCTTATTATCTTCCCTTATATTGCAATAAAAGACCTTCCAAGATCAATCAATAAACACAAATCTCTCAGCTTCTGCTTTGTCAACCTGTAATCTCAGCATAGTGCTGATTTTTTTTCAAAGGCCGTGTAACTGCACCTCAATTGGAAAAATAATTACTCTTTCTATTAACCAGGATTATATCTGTAAACTTTAATGGACCCACCACTAAATTCAAACAGGTAGAGCTGAATTAGGAATACAGTCTAACTCTGGTTTAAAATTTAGACCAAAATTACGGTTAATCAACTATATTTAAATTAATAGTAATAATAGCACATCAACATCCTGCTGTCACCATTCCACATATCTCTTTTCCAGCTCTTATAGAATACAGTAATTTCACGACTATTAGGCGCACCCTTTTGACTAAATTTTTCCCCTGAACCCGAAGTGCGCCTTATAGTCCAGTGCGCCTTATATGATGGACAAAATTGCGAAAATTGTCAAACAGGAAGTGTGAGCCACAATGGGGGGGGGGCAGGAGCGGGCAGCTGCAGCTGGCAGGAGCCACGAGGAGAGGGAGGGAGCCGCCACCGGCCCCAGCCCGGGTGCGGGCAGATCAAGAAACCAGGCGGCGCCACTCCGGGCGCAGGGGTGGGGGGAACAAGAAGCCGGGTGGTGCTGGCCCCGTCCTGGGTGCGGGGGGAACAAGAAGTGCGAGCCCGCAACAGCCCCAAGCAGAACCTGCCTGGCGACAGCATTGAAGCAGCGGTGGCTCGGTCCGGGCGACCAGGGAAAGTGGCGGCGGCACAGCCACTGCCGCCACCACGGAAAAGTGACGAGAGGCAGCGAGAGGCAGTGTGGCTGTCGCTGGCGCTGCTGTGGAAAAGCAGTGAGAGGCAGTGAGAGGCAGTGTGGCGGCTGGCACTGCCGTGGAAAAGCAGTGACAGGCGGTGAGACCGCCGCAGCCGGTGCCGCTGCGGAAAAGTGGCGACAAGTGGCGCAGCCCCGGGGAAGCAGGGAGAAGCGGCCCGGCCGTCGCCGCGGGAAAGCGGGGAGAAGCGCTGCCGCCGCCGGCCGGGTAGACGCTGGGACACAGCGCGGCCGCGCGGTGGGAGCTGGGAGCTGTGAGCCATGCCAGACGGCACCAGGGGCGGGCGGGAGTGCCGGGGCCCGCTGCACAGGGCGCCCTGGGGCTGCATTTAAAGGCTACACCAATCTTTGAAAAATGTTTGCAAATTGAGCACCTGCCAGTAATTCGTTACTTTGTTGCACACCGCGCGGCTCCTCACTGCAAAAAAAAAGTGCACCTTATAGTCCGGTGCGCCTTATATGATCTACAAAGTTGTGAAATTTGCCGACTCCCAAGGGGTGCTCCTTATAGTCCGGTACTCCTTATGGTTGTGAAATTACTGTAATCGGTAATATGCCTGTGAACTACTTTCATTAATGTTCTACCTAACCACAATCATAAACTGGACAAACCTGTTATCCCTGGCACTGAAAATTATATGATAAGCTGTCACCATCCCGTATAGTCGAAGGTTTTTGCAGATACTTGGACAAGACTTTAAAAACCTGAAATCTAATGCTCCTAAATGTACCTTTGATCAGTAAGACAATTAATGTAGTAATGGAAGTAAGGCCCCTGACATCTTTTGCATAGTCTTTCCAGAACTGGAGACCTTGCACGAGATGTGAGAAACACAATTTATTTAAATAGTACACTGAATTCTCATTCTGACCATATTCTGAGCCTACCAGGGGAAATGCCGTGCTACACCTGATGTTTATGAACAGAGAAAGGCTGGTGGGAGATGAGGTGGCCAGAGGCTGCCTTGGGCACAGCCAATATGGAACGATAAAGTTTTTGATTCTTGGTGAAGAATGGAAGGGGATCAATAAAACCTCTACCTTGTCCCTCTATTCTTGGCACTGTCAAGGCTGCACCCTCAAGTCCCGTATCCAATTGTGGGCCACTCACTACAAGAAAGACATTGAGGAGCTGGAGTGTGTCCGGAGAAGAGCAATGGAGATGGTGAAGGGTCTAGAGAGTGAGTTGTATGAGGAGAAACTGAGGGAGCTGGGTTTCTTTAGCATGGGGAAAAGGAGGCTCAGGGGAGACCTTACCACTCCACAACTGCCTGAAAGGAGGTTGTAGCCAGGTGGGTGTCAGTCTCTTGTCCCAGGCAACTACCAACAGAAGGAGAGGAAATGTCCTCAAGATGATACAAATGACATTCAGGTTGGTCATCAGGAGGAATTTCTTCACTGAAAATGTGGTCAAATATTGGAATAGGCTTCCCAGGGAGGTGGTGGAGTCACTGTCCCTGGAAGTGGTCAAGAAATGCCTAGGTGTGGCACTTTACTGCTATGATTTAGCTGATGTGGAAGAGATTGATCAAAGGTTGGATTCTATGATGTTGGAGGTCTTTTGCAACTTAATGAATCTATCTGTGATTCTATTCCAAGCACCCAAACTGAAAAATGTGCCCTCCTACTTGAGGCAGACCTCATTTTACTCTGGAACTATCTGCAGAACTAATTAGCCAACAGAACCCTAGGATTCTGGCCTTGGACCTTGATGTTTATATTGCTTATCCTTACAGTTAGGTATCTACACACACAGCAGGACAAATAACTGCATGTTACCATTACCTCCTTTTTTATTACAATAAGATTCCTAAAATAGATTACAAAACTAATTCTTCAATCTAAATTTTCCCAAATCCTAACCTTATTTCTAAGACTAACCTGGAGATAAAACATAAAATAGACAGCACATCATAAGAAACATTATTCACCTTTTGTAGGTTCATCAGTTAAAACAGCATTTCCGTATGTACTCCTAATCTAATTGCAATTCTGAGTGTTAGTTTATAACACCAGCAGAAACCATAACAAGAGTTCAGTTCTCCTTTGACCTGTGTAGAAAATTATTTAGAAATGAGAAAATATAGCTCTGGGACTCATGCTTATTGTTCCTGAAGTTTTATCCTGACTTTAAAGTGAGAAGTATAGACTCCAGAGTCCACTTTATTATTACTAGTCCCTAATCTGTACTCCTCCAGGCCCTTCAAAATCCCGAAGGAGAGACAATTCTTCACTTTACAATTTGGCTTTCAGTCTCATCCTAAAGCCCAGCCTTAGACACTGACTAGGCAAATCTATTGCCATTGGACTGTCAACAGTAGCTAGTCTCTACGGATTTCAGCCCTTTTTGCTTGGAATCTGGGAGATTTGACATTAAACTGGACGTGGAACATGCCATTACACTTGCTCTTATCCAAGTCTTAATCTCAGAACTGACCTTTATGATGGATCAGTGAAGCCAGCTTGTTTAAACTGGGACCTTAACATGCAATCTATTCAGAGGCCAGGGCTCATGTTGCCTTTCATCCAATTGTAAAGACTAGGCTAGCATTTTTCCTTTCTTTTTGTTTTATCCCTACAGATTTTCCAAAATCCATGAAAACTTTTAGACCACTGAAGACTTAACCCAAATTTTAATTTTAGCAGTGGTCTTAGTCATTCATCAGATTTGTTTACTTATCCATGTAACCCTTTTTTTCTTAATTGCTGTGTGTAGGCAACTTTTGCAGTATGCAGAGACATGATAAACAGGAGACATCTTTCGAGAAATTACTGGTTGGATAACACGCACAATGGATATCTCATATGAGTTAACTACTAGTGGTAAAGTTCATCATCCTGGTATTCCCCAAGCCTTTGCTAACCAGTGCAAATCCCCTACCATGCCTTACAGTTGGCCGTTCCTCACTCTTTTTGAGTTTGTATCTTTAGATTATCTTTTTTTTTCTTTAAGGTTTTATACCTTTTGACTATAAAAGTAGTTTAAATAATAGTTTTATTTTCCCTCTTGAGCTCCTGATCTGCCAACTATTACCATTTGAGCAATTATATTTGTCTTTTTTTCTTTACCTTGCAGGACTTCATGGCATACTTTCTCATTTTACAAGATCTTTTTTTCTCACTAAAACTGAGCCAAGGTCCCACTGCACTGATGGTCCCAGACAGATGTTGGATCACAGACATTGAAGTCCTGTTGCAGCAGAAGCTCAGCAAGATCTTTGAGTGTGCCATGAGGACTCAGTTGTGGTGGGAGTCCTGTGGAACGTGTCAGTACATATAACTCCTTGATGTGACTGCTAAACAGTAATTCTAACCCTAGAATGAGAACAACAGTGTCTCATCAGACAAAAGAATCAGAGAACTTGTTGACATCTGCTCTTATTGAAAGCTGCCAACATTTCAGGCTTCACCAACAGAGTTATTCATAATATGCTTTCTTATATATTACTAACAGCTCTAAACATAATGATAAATCAGAAATTCTTCCCACTTTTGTACCAACATTACATCATTAGTTCTGTTCACATTATTTTTCATCTTAAATATGTATTAGCTATCAGTTAAAAAGATCTTCAGCCTGCATTTTCTCAAATTTTAATGCTAATCCAAGCTATCAGAGAACAGATGGACAGATAAGATATCTGAACCAGCTAGGACTAGTTCTTAACTTGTTCTTTGAACCCAGGTCTTAAATTTCTTTAACTTACCTGAGTGCTAATTCTAACCCACACTGATACCTAGTCTGGGAGTGGATCAGGTTACCCCACTGACAGTTATTAGTACTGTCACATCAAGGCTTGGTCCTGTAGAAGTCAGCTGTAAAAAACAATAGTTCAGCTCATTTTGCAAATCCTAACTCTTACCATAAGTGTAATCTTAACTCAATTTGCATTTCAGAGCATTTTTTGAAATTAGATATAAAGGTAAAACATGTGCTGTGAGATCTTGTAAAAGAGGTGGTTCACAGAAGAATTTGACCAAGCAATGATGGAGCACATGAGAATGTGGAAGGTTTGCAGATGACCTCCAGAGGTCCCTACCAACCGTAACAATTCTCTGATTTTGTATTACAGGTATCACAAAAATCAGAGTCAAAGTGAGCAATGCTGCTGTGTAGGATAATGAATTTCTGTCACCATCGTGACCTTTTCTGTTCCCAGATGATGCTGCCTGATTCGACAATTGTTTAATCCAGTTTAATCTAGTAGAGAGGTTTTATTTTTTTTTTTTTTAAATCCTACAATTCTCTTGTCTAGATAAAAACTTCATTATGCAAATTTGGCTTTATAAATTTGGTAACTGATAGTAGTGGGATTACTGGAGTATTTTTTTGTTTGGGTTTTTTGTTTTATTTTTGTTGTTGCTGTTTTAATATTTAAAAGACAAGAAAATCTTGGCTATTTATAAAAATAGAATCAATATAAAGTAAAATGAAATAATTGTAAATTATTTCTTAACTCCTGAATAAGAGACTTGACATACAAGAACACTTGGAGAATAATGTTTCCTAACCTCTAATTTTCAGCAATTTTAGGGACTGTGATCAGTGTGGACTGCAGAAAAGTATTTCTGTTCCAAGATAGATTTCTGGGACATATGACTGTCTCATGACTGCTAAATTTAATGCAGCATTTTTTTTCAGGGGAAAGTCAAAGTCTTTTTTCTTTCCTCCATACTAAATATTCTGAAATATTTTTGTTTTGTAGTCAATATTTCAACTTTATGTCTTTACTAATATATAGCTGCATCAATATTGATTAAACTAATAGCACCCATTATCAATACAATGGCCAATAAACAAGGAATTGATAGGTTTTTTCTTCAAGAATCTAAACTGATGAGAGTCAAGTATAATTATGGTACAATCTTATTTACATACAAGGAAGGAGATGAATTTCTACCTCCTGAGCCTTAATGTCTTGTAGGCCTTCATACATGGTGTGTCTTTAGAGAAATATAAAACTAAAAATACGTATTGGATTGGCAAGTCATTGCCTTCAAATGTGAAAAAGTTGTTCACTTACTATTTTTCTGCTTTTATATTTAACCAGCAGTAGCAAGTGATTAAACAAGATATTAGTCATCTGCACAGCATAATGTGAGCTTGTTGTAACATTTTCTAGTGTATAGCCACGAGGAAACTGGCATGTCTGTGAAAAAAAGAGGAATTTGCATCTTCCCAGTTAATGATCTTTTTTTTTGTAGTTAGATATTGATATAGAACAGTTAAACATACATCCTTAGAAAAAAATTCCACCAAAACCCCAAACTGACCAGGAGAAACAACCTTTTTGCTATATACATCTATAAAGTGGCATTCACATTTAGTTCTCAGGTGCAACAATGAGGTAGACACAGAAATATGATGTAGAACAATAGCTTATTTTGAAAAGGTCAATTTCACCCCAGCCGAAAAGACATAGCCTAAATAAACACATGATTTTTTTCAAGTTTCTTCATTTGGGGATTGAGGTATCATGAATTCAGATGTAATCAACTGAATCCCAAAAATGGGATACTTTAGGCTACCAAGTTTGGTATTAACTGAATAAGAGAGCAAAAGAAGTTATCTTTATGTTAAGTCTGACACACTAAACAAAATAATAAAAAAATTGAAGGGGACAACTCTTTTTAGATTAACTCAAAGCAGACTATGAGAAAACTTCCACTTCTTTATATTACAGGCTAGGGTAACAAATATTCCTTGTTGACTCTTTATTTTTCACCAGTTCCTGTTCAAGATTTGTGATTACTGGAATGATATTATATGGAGTATAGATAAGATCATATATTTTTCAGCTTTTTCTGTAGAGCTGGGGTGGGTATTTTCCATGATGTTTTCTTGAAGCACCTTCAAGCAAAGTTATCTATATCACAGTCAAGAGGAGAGGTTGTCAGAACCTACTGGGTTTCTGGGAGACCACAAGCTCCTAAGGTGAACTGGAAAGAAAATGAGAAAAGGTTCAGTGTGCGTATTTGTAGTTTGTTTTATTTTGTTTTGGTTTTGGTTTTTGGTTGGATTTTTTTTTTTTTGGAAGTTGAATTAGCACTAATATTTTATTGTCTGGAACTTTCTGACTTGGAGAATTGGCATTTCTGTTAATAACCTGGAATAAGACAAATTGCAGCTGAAAGTGGTTTCGAAGAGAGCTCTTCCCTTGATTTTCCTCAGGCTTGATCCCTAGCACATGATATTTTTCTCACATAACAGCTGTCCATCATAAATGTTTTTCTTTGTGGTACATGATATATCAAACGTAATGTTGCAAGTAATACAGAATTCTATTGAATTTACTAGCAGACTGTAATATTCATTCCATTCACTTAAACAGCAGTTGTACACAGATATACTGCCTTGTTTATCTGTACAGTTTTTTTACCACTAGGATCTACCCAGAAAGTATATGGCTGTAGCAATTGTTGTCATGTATTTCTAGAGATAAGTTTTCAAACATTCAAACATGGCTGTCATCTGAGACAAGTGCACACAAATTACCATGATTTAGTGTGTACTCCTACATAATCACATTTTTCAAGGTCTCTGAGCTTTTAAGCTGTCTGCCTCTTTCAACCCCTTACATTTATATATTCCTATAATGTAGACCTCCTGTCTTAGCATACCAATGTAAATCCAAAGTAACTTCATTAAAATCAGTGGTGGTAGATGAGAAGAAAATTATTGTGAGAGACAACTCTGCTGTATACCTACACTATTTTTTATATATGGGAGGTATAAGACATGTCAGCACTATCTTAAATTGATGTCTGTATTTTATATTCACATGCCATTACTGCTGCTGAGAATAAATGTCTCTGCCTTCTTCCATGCTGCATCATGTACCATGAATGCAAACTAATTGCCGTAGTAGCGATAGGCTGTAGAAATATAGATATTAAATACATGTTTGTGTAACTTAAGATTGGAGGAAGCCCACATACTTGAACCAGGACTTTGGCAAACCTCAGAGTGAGTTTTTGCTATTGTTTGCAAGGCAATCTTCCCTCTAAATAATGCTAAGCATGTAAAGCTTTATAGCACCATATCCTGGTCACAGTGAGCCCATGAAGTAGTCATTCCCTGCAGCAACAGAAAGAGAACTGAAGAGGGAAAATAATCAGATGCCAGTAAATTAATTTGTTTATTAACTTTGGGGTAGTATAGCCCTCCTTAGGGCTTCTGTTTCAAGACACACTAATGAC
This sequence comes from Catharus ustulatus, assembly GCF_009819885.2. Lineage (NCBI taxonomy): Eukaryota > Metazoa > Chordata > Aves > Passeriformes > Turdidae > Catharus > Catharus ustulatus. Next base: position 34,270,975 of record NC_046224.1, read on the forward strand.
CTAAAAGTAGATCTTGAAAATGGGTCTGTGCTTCTTGCTAAAAATCATTCCATTGGCAAAAAAAAGGCAATCACATATTTGTAGCCTGATGTGCAAGATGTGCAATACTAAAGTGGCAATCTGATAACAGACATGGGTTGACTAAGATGGCAGAGTTTAAAGCAGTGCAATTTCAAGTTGTGTACTTCTAACATATTTTTTTTTAAATCAGCAGGAACTTATCTGAATAATATATGTTTTGTGATGAATAATTGAGCAAGGGAATGGCAGAGAATACCTTAAAAAGTATATGGTAGTGTGGTAAATGACATCATGATATAACTACTAGATGCATTTCCACCTGCATCAAGAGAGTTTTCTAAAGTTTAGGAAGTTTGAGGATCTTTAAATGAAGATACATGTCACTCTCACATATATCTCATGCTAGGGAGATATTTCCCTGTATGATCTTGTCTTGGTTTAAGACAGTTTCAGAGGAGGATGCTCTAAAATGAGTCATCTCCCCTTTTAGTCTTAACCCTTCCTTTTTCACCAAAAAGGAGAGACAAATGTGAGTAGATATAAGTGAAAAAGTAACAGCTTACTTAAAGATGAAACAGCAACAGGTGAAAAATAATGGTGATAGTCACTAGTCATAAGTTGCTGAACCTTCCTGACTCCCTGGAACAAAGAGAAACAAAATGGTGGAGAAACCTCTCTCCCAAGGTGGTGCAGTCCATAGATGATCTCCAGGAGACAAAGGCACAAAAGGGACAAACCCTTCCCTCAGGATGGCCCAAGAGACAAAGGCAAAAGTGGCAGGCAAGTCCTGCTGGGCTCAGCCTTCTCCCTGGAACAGAAGACCGGGAAGGCAGGAGCTACGGAGCCATTCTGGTGCCAGATGGGGCTGCTGGCAGTGCCTGGGAGCTCTGGCTGATAGCATAGGGTTTAAAATGTTTCTAAAATCAGGGGAATTGTATACAATAGATTCAGGGGGTGGAAAGAAAGGTTGGGTCTGGTAGTCCTGGAAAAGGAACCAGGCCCTGGGAATGAATGTCGAGCTTTGTCATTATTGAATCATGTGAAACTGCACCTGTGTAATCATCATATGATAAATAATATGATTGTTAAATGTAATAATTGTTTGGTAAATTGAATATATTATTGTTTAATCATAATAAGAGTCATGAGAAATGATGTAATCGTAACAAGAATCACGAGAAAGGGTATTTTGGAAACCTGATGAAAATCACAAGAATCCATGCTTGGATAAGATCAATGTATGCAATAGAACAATATGGGTTTAATAATTATTATACAGTTACATAATGAAAAGGGTACAAAAACATGTCCCTCTCGAATCCATGTTGGAGTCAGATTTGGGTCTGTACCCCTGATTCCCAGAGCTCTTCAATAAAAGCACCTGCATATAATCACCCTGTGATTATGTGTTTCTACGCTAACACGGCCTCGCGGTGTCAGCCTCCCCAGTTCTGGGTGTGTGCCTGAGTGAGGTCAGTGCTGCTGCTTGCTGCCTCCTCCTGCTGCCTGCTGGACCCTGCTGGTGTTGGTGCTCTGGTCACTGTCTCAATGTGGGGAGGAGGAAAATCCACCAGTCAAGCACTGTGGAATGGCGGCCCAGCCCTGACCGGTTCCACACTGGGGACAGATGTTGTGAAATTCATTCTGGAACAGTTTTGGTTTGCAAAATGCAGCCTCTCATGAAGCAGCCTCCTCCAGAGCCCAGAGAGAAACAAAAGGTTTCTGCCTTGCCCTGTCTCACCTTTCCTGTGAGAACAAAAGAGAAATACAAGAGGGTCTGCCTGAGCGACCCTGACCTTAAGAAAGTGCTGGCACCCCCTGACATCCTCAGATTGTTTCTGGCAACCAGTCTTCAAGAGGCAGTAGTAGTTTTGGGCATATGACAATAGCTATGGAATACAATACCATTTTGAGTTACCCAGGAGAGGTCCCTACTGTTTAGATTTGAGAATGAGAGACTTCCAATAAGTACAGAGAGGTAACTGCAGTGCTTCACATACCTAGTGTAGAAAGAGAATTTCTTTCCCAACCAGGATGGGTGGAAGTGTGCAGGCTTGGCTGAAGGATTCATCATAATTGGTAGGTGTGGTAATCACAGGTTTATGAATACATATACATGGACTTTTAATAGGAATAGAAATATCTTAAAAAGAAAGCTACAGAAGCAATACAGAAGTAAAAAGAATAAAAAGCTTCATAAAATAAAAGCAATGTCTCCTTTCAAAATTGTGGCCCTTACATAAAATATATAGAAAGGATCTGGTTCTGGAAAAGTGATTTCTGGAAAGCCATGCTTAAATGCACATGACGTACTAAGGAACTCATGTACGTGATATACTTACAGCATTATACACATTGCCATGCACAAAACTGTGGCCTTAATCTTTGCTAAAAGCAGATACCATCTGCTTGTGAGTCCTGCTTAAATGAATGAACCTGCATACAGTCAGCAGTGCATCAGCCTAGTCAGTGTGACTAGGCTCTGTGATGGATAGAATCTGAATAAATCAGTAAGATAGAAATTAATGATTTTCAGGCATATGTAGTTTTATAATGGTTGCATTGCATTAACCATTCATCACTATCTTTTCACTTGGATTGTGACAGTCACTTGTGTCTTCCTTAAAAGATGTGGTAATGCCTTTAGAATAGGACTGTCATCCTCTGTGATCAGTCCAGAGAGACTTTGGTGCTGCTTGTAGGTATCACTGAGTTACAGAGAGCTGATAACATTAACACTGCTGAAATGACTGAATGGCAAGAACTGTATGTACAGTTTTGCTCAGTTCCTTGCATAATCGAGGTATAGTTATCATCAACCCTACCTCTTTGATGTTTGACTCTTTGACCTGTGGTTACTGAACAGCTGGCCACAGAGAGGCAGCAAAAATTGGTAAATGCTAATATGGTAAAATTCTGGTCTTACTGAGTTAGGAGTACAGTTGCATCTGATGAGAGTATGTACATCTGCAGAGACTATGCTAATAAACAAACTTTCTTCCCCAGTGATATTACTTTTACTCTGTGTTCTTACTCAGGGATATATTAATATTCTTTCTGAAATATGAAAAGGAATAGTAGTAGAAGGATAAGAAAACAAAAAGCACTGATCTTCAGTGTCTTCTACTGAATTATACACCAATGGTATTCATTGCATGAAAAAATCCTCAAAGGGCTGTGGTCAGATGGTTGTCATGGCTGTAACACACAGTACAATCTAGGAGGAGAAAAAAAGCCCTTCAGTTCACCCAGAGTGACAGACACCATGATGCAATGCTTAACACCGTTTTAGAATTGTATTTCTCCTTATGGCAGGACATATACATTATCATGCCAACCTCACCCCATCAGGAGTCTATCAGGGCTCATATAAATTTTGGATCCTGGTTTGCCAGCTGCAGCTGCTAGAATCCTATTCCAATTATGATCCCTGTGAGCTTGCTGGTGATGGGAATGGACTAAGACTGCATGATGTGAATCTGTTCTTTTTTCTAGCCAAGAATAAAATGGGCTAGTCTTGGCCTTTTAATTTACAGAAGCATTCTGGAAAGAAAAACAGTGAAAAATCACAGATGCTCTCATAGGATAGCTGTAAGCTGGAGAACTTTGGCTTCTAGAGCTTTCCTCTAGAAGCCAGACAAAAGGGAAAAGAAGTGCCTGGCACTGAAAATTGGACAAAGATGTGAGAAAAAAGACAAAGGAAGACTAATACTTGAGAAAACATGGAGATAACACAAATAGGACTGGTGAAAAATGAGGACGAATAAAAAGAAACAAACAAAAAAAAGTGAATAGAATGAAAAAATAGAAAAAGAGAAATGCAGGCAAGGAGTTGAAATGGGTTGTACAGATGACAATATAGGAGGGAAGAAATAAATTAAAGAAAGGAAGGCTGAACAAGACTACAAGTGCTAAGGGTCATGTACATTCTGTTTCTACAGGATGATGCTGCATCAGTACTGGCAAGACTGCCTGATGGAGGGGGAGACATCTCAAAGGTGTGTACATTCATAGGGTACAACAGCAACAAGTAAACTGCTTGTGACCTCTGAGGTGAAAAAAAGAAAAAAAAAAAGCAGAATGTTTGTCCAAACGTATGGCTTTCGAAGGATGTATGCAGATGATTGCCAAAATAACAAATATGACCAAAAAAAAAAAAAAAAAAAAATAATTTGAAACTACAACTACACTGGCCTGTTTTATTTCCTTGGTGCATGTTTATGCAAGGTTGAAAACTTGGCCAAGGACATTTCAACTTAGCTAACTGAAAAATATTCTGAAAAATATAATTTACTGACAATTTTTATTGTGGAAGAATTACGTGTTTTGTAGGGCTAAGATAATAATTTTTAACCTTCTGCCTTTATCCTGAATGGCTGTCACCATCTTGACTTGAATGTTTCCTTTGACCTCCACAGTGGCCTTTGCTATGGGAGAGTTTACAGACAAGAGAAGAGACTGACAACACTCTCACAAATCCACCCAAACCCTGAACTTTAGTGATTCTTTGAACCAGAAACCTTCTTTTGACATGGACAAAGTGTTGCTTGTCAGTTTGGCTGTGCTTATGACCTGTTAAAGGTCTGCTGTCAGAACCTTTTTCAATTTGTCTGCCCTTTCTTGTAGCTAGGTTTTATTCGTCTGTGAAGAAGAAATCTTTATGAATAAAGAACCTTAAAGTAACCTTTGATACAATTTACATACTGTGAAATGCTTGCCAGGTAATTTTACAAGTCTGTGGCAGAGTGTTGCAAAGTTCTTTATGGAGCACATACTAAATAGATAATAATTTAAAATTAGTGGTAATCATGTTAGCTATATTTGTGGCTATGCTGATTTTCCATGTTCTTTAATCCAGTATGTATGGACATTGAATTGCTACCACAGAAGAAAAAAATGAATTAGGTAAAATTTTGCCTATGGATGACTGTATAAACTATCTGTGGTCAGAAGTGGTCACAAATACCCAAACTTTAACTCCTAGATACAAGGAATTGCAAAGATGCTGGATTCTCAGACATTCCCTGCCCCAGGATTACAAAATGTTAGAGGTCCCAGATTTAAACCATACACTATACGGTACTTCATACATAACCTCAGTGTCTGTAGAGCAAAGAACTCTCTGTCTGGATTGTTTCTTCTAGTTCTTGGGTGCTTTCAGATGATGGCATTGATGATTCAGAAAACCACCTATACAATCAAAAACAATACAAACCAAATAGACATTTAGAGCCCCATCTAAAATGATAGTTAAAATTTTTCTGATAAAACTGTAAGGCAAACAGGGTGGAATTAATTTCAGTGAACATTTAAATATATATTGCAGGTCTCTACTGCCTGGATAGACACCTCAGGTTTTCTCCAGATTCCGAGAAGAGTAAGAGTCTCCCTTAGGGGTGAACATCATCTCATTTTGCTGTTGACGTTTAAAATTAAACATACTCTAGAGCTGCCTATATGTTTTGTCATCACTTCAGGAAAGGGAATAAAATCTTGAAATCAGAGAACAAAGTCTAACAAACCCTCTGGAAAAGAGGTATGATCAAATAAAATTCAATGGAAAAAACCAGAAATTTTGGAAATGGAGTGACTACAACCAAATGGTCTGAAATGAAATGAGCTGCAGTGAAGTGTACCTAAACTTTGCAAATTTAATCCAATTAAAATCCTGACATCAAGGAAGAAAGGTAAACAAAGAGTGAGGAGATGATGCTAAGGAAATGAAAGGCTTAAAAAAATAAAAATAGAAAATTCTGAAACCAAGTAAAAACACTTAAAGGGAATTGGATGAAAGGATGTGCAGGGAAATCGACCAAAGCTTGCCCAAATAATCCTCATTGAAATCGCAACATTTCATTCCCTTTCCTGAAAGGGGATTTTCCTCTACAGAAAAATATAGCACAATTAATTCAGACCTGATTGTCAACATTTCAGATCTGTAAAATTCATTGACGTTAAACAACCTGTGGCAGTTCTCCTCTTTGAAGAATCTTTCTACTTTGGGAAGAATGTTAGAGAGAATTCTGTTTTCCCACAAATTTTAGTAGTTTTTAGCAGCCTTATGTTTATTTGTTCAATATACAAAGACCTTTAGGATATACAGAGAGAACAAAACCCATTTTTCTTGATTGGGATAGAATACAAGAGAGGTCACTGGATCAGCATTAACCTGGGAAAACCGTTGCTGGAACCAGAGTGTCCCTACTGTGCCACAGGGAAGAGGAAAGCTCGATAATTCATTGCAATAGAGCTCAAAATCGAGTGAGGTACTTGGATAATCTTCCAGAAATTCTTAGAAATGGGTTTGTCTCTGTTGGTGCTATTCGACATTGGCCCTGGCAATATGTTACTTTCCCTGTTTTTCTACTAAAAAAACCAATGTAGTCTGTGTTAGTTCTATTTTATTCTAATGGAGACATAAATCTTTGTCCTAGCACAATGTAGTAAAATGAAGTCTGAGTAACTTAGCCTGCTGGGGCAGAACGTTCTAAATTTCTATAAAGTGCTCATTCAGTTTTGAACAAGCAACATATTTTTTCTCTCAAATTTGACATATGCAACTTTATTTCAGTGTTTATACATTGTCTGTTCTTTTTGCAAGTAGCAGACAGTGTACAGTAAGCTATTCTATTACATTGTAAAAAAATTGCCAACTACATGCTTAAAGACACAAAAATACTTGGATTAATTAGATGGTATTTTATATTTGAAAAAAATTTATTGGAATGAAGTTGTGAGACCTTCATTAAAATTGGAATTAAGGTGCTTTCAATTTTATGAGATGAACAACAGTTGTTCTTTGTAGAACAAGTATAGTAGGTTAACAACTGGGTCAGTGCTCCATTCATGTCACTTCCTAAGGGGAAAGATTGTGCAGAAAAATGGCTGCAAAGGACAAAAATTGTGGATTGTCCTTGCTGTTTTAGAATGAGTGTTCAGTACATGTTGTTAATTGACATGCCTGCAAACTTCCCTAAAGTTACCTATTTCTCAATTATTATAAACTGTAATAACATTTCTATTGACCAGTAAACGCCTTCAAGGCATAGTCTCATTGATGTTAAATTATGAAACAATAGAGATGGTTGACTTCTATTTCGGGAATATAAAATGTGAATTCTTTTGATGATCCATAAAGATGTAGAAGCTAATTTAGTTCCTCATTGCTGTTTTCACTTCAAAGTCCAATGGTAGCAAACTTAGCTTTTCCCTGGAGTATGCAGGTGTTACACTGAGGATGTAGAGGAAACAGATCTGAGGCAGAAGAAAGTGCTATTTTCAAACAGTTTCTATAGAAGTGCTGCGGTTTAATATATGTACCCATGTGTGACTGGCTGTTTGATATCATGATTTTGTTGAGATGCAGCAAGTTTCAAAGTCTGGTCTGTTCTCACAATACACAAGAATTCTTTTTTCACACTGTGTTAGCTAACCTGTGTTCATCTGCAAGGTCTCAGGTTTATTGAATAATGCAGGCTCTTTGAAGTTGATATTTCACTCTTACCTCTTAATAGTCTTAACATTTCTTCAAACATACTATAGTATCACAGATATCCTTTGACCAAAATCTGTTTTTTGATGTCAATGCAGTTCAATATCTAGACCCAACTGTGGAGTTGCAAAAGAAGTAGCCCATATTCTTCTGTCTAGCAAAATTTTAATGAACATGAAGGTGGGAAAGAGACAAAATCTCCTATATAAAGTGAAGGAAAGCACTTTAAAGCATAAGGATCTTGGAAAAGGACAGAGAAGGGAAAAGACTAAGTGAGAAAATAATAGATACACAGCAAGATCATGTTGAAGGTAATAGAGGAAATGTCAAAAAACAAATATAGGTTCCAGCTCTTTCAGAAGAGAAAACTGAGAAGACAGAAGAGGAGTCTGTCTCTCCATATGGTGCACATTCATCCATTCTGCTGCAGTTCACAGCCTGTTGGGGTGTTACTTTTGTGGGAACAGCTTCTGGGATGAACTGTTGAGAATTATAGAATAATTCCATAATTAATAAAGGAAGATTTGTTGCCTTCCTTGGGAACCAGGTAAGAGACATCACCAAGAAACTTCCCAGAGTGGTATGACCTACTGATTATTACAGAGTTTGTGACTCTGTATTTAGGGCATAAGTACAGATATTATGAAAATCCTTAGGAAGGAGCATGTGCGTCAAAGCTCCTTGTTTACAGGAGCACACATTATAAGAAGCACAATTACAGTAGTGATATTTTGCAGGTACAGAAACAAAGTAACTTGAAGCTCTAAAGCAAATGTCTATAAGTAAAGGGTTGTTTCAGTAGCTATTTGATTTTACTGACCTTGACCTTTACCATATACACATGCTCTAGCTTTTCCACATTGTAAGCTTGTAAGATCATGAATAATAAGGAAATACATTTAATTTTCTGCTTTATGATTTCGTTATAATATGGGAATTTTTTTCCTCAGTCTCTTATGAACAAAGCAAAATAATTTTGTAATTTTTAGCCTATTCCAACTCTTACCACTGTGTACTGGTCTGTACAGTTAGTGAGTAATCTGTTTGGTTGAGCGGAACTAGCAATCTATTTGTGTCGTCTCAGAATTACAGAATATTCTGAGTTGGAAGGATCCCACAAGAATCAACCAGTCCAACTCCTGGCCCTTCACAGAACATCCCCAAGGGTCACACCATGTCCCTCAGAATATTGTCCAAACACTTCTTGAACTCTCTCAGGCTGGCCCTGTGACCACTGCCCTGGGGAGCCTGTCCCAGTGCCCAACCACCCTTTGGGCGAAGAACCTTTTTATAATATCCAATCTAAACCTCCCCTGACACAACTTCAGGCCATTCCCTCAGGTCCTGAGGTCGATCACCACAAAGAGATCAGTGCTTGCCCCTCCTCTTCCCTTCATGAGAAAGTTGTAAATGCAATGAGGTCAGTCTCCTCTTTTCTACTCTGAACAGACCAAGTGACCTCAGCCACTCCTCATACAGCTTCACCTCAAGACCCTTCACCATCTTCATTGCCCTCCTTTGGACACTCTCTCATAGCTTGATATTTATATATTGTGGCACCCAAATCTGGGCAGAATATTCAAGGTGAGAAAACACCAGTAGAGATAGGGCTGGACAACCACCTCACCCCTTGCCTGGCTGGCAAATGATAGGAAGTGACTCATTTAGCTTTTCTGGCGCTTTCCTCAGTGCCCTTGAGTGGATCCCTACAGATTTATATGTGTCTCATAGTAGTGTAGCATTTCACTGACCATTTTCCCTTGGATTATGAGTAATTCACTTTACTCTCTGTCTCTGCCTTCCAGCTCAATGTAGTTACCTTTTTTTCTAGTTAGTTTTATTTCTAAAACAAAAACTAGCTCAATTTATGAAAATAAAAAAAGGAGAAAATTTTATGGTCCTCATTTTGGCCCTATAACATTTTGGGTACATTTACAATGTCTATTCAACTGCATCACATTTATACTGTGATTCAGGAAAAATAAACTGCCCTCCAAGCCCTAAGGACAAATCTATTCACAGACAACTAGAAGCCATTATAGTTCAGCACTGATGGCTAGAACAATTCAAATAAATAGGGAACAACTTTTCCATGGTTTTATTTATTATTCTGTGGTGGAGAATAGTAATCTATACTGATGGATTCTGACATAATGACACATGAATAGTATCACACCATGTATGACATAAAGTGCTCTGTGAGACATGGAGAGAGGAACTTAGAGAGAGAAAAATGGAAAACATAGATAGTTTACAATAACACACCTCTTGGTTGAAAGTTACCTTGAAACAAATAACTGGAATTTTTCTGAGCTGTTGATAAATTTTGTGATCCTTTCTAGCAGTTCCTTTCCTAGAATGGGTTGAAGGCTTTGTTTAGGTTATTAATTTCTTGCATGGAGGTTTGCACTGTGCTTGGGAAGAGATTTTTAATCACCATTAGAGTTGTATTTTAGACATGCTTTGATGCGTCAGTATATGGATTCTTGGGGTTTATTACTCTTTACCTCTTGTCTAACTGGCTGCTGACATCTCTCCTGCTTATAGGGTCAGAACTGGATGGCTATAGCCATTCCAACTGTAACCTCAAGCATATAACCACAGTGGTAAGTGTGGGAACAATGCTGCACATCATTTCTCTGTAACCAAACTTATTTAACTGTAGCAATCCCTTGTAGAGTAATCTGGAGCATAGCAATGTGGTGAACAATTCTCTCCATCCTCTTATGCCTACAGTTCACAAAGTGGCACATATTTTCTCAGTTTGGCGATTACCTAGACCTAACAAATTTTCTGTGCAGCAGCCAGCTTATTTAGTACTCCTCCATGAGACTTTAGAGGCAGGTCTCACACTTGCTTCTCTAGAGCAAAACCAGTTCCATGAGAGCCTCCAGCAGATCTCCCATTTGAGAGTGAGCCAGCAGCCTAGGCTGGCTGCACACCATGCAATGGCATATGCTTAGAAACAAATATTTCAGCCTCAGTTTGTGAGGTTCAGACCTCCGGTGCTCTGCCTGAGGGATTCAGGCAGACTTGTCTCACTGACTCCAACATCAACTCTTTTCACCAGCAAAGAACAGCTTTGGTCTGGTTAAAATGTTTACCAAACTTGAGTTGACCTAAGTGATTTGTTTCAGCAGAGCAAAACACTTGAAGTAAATACAAAATATAATTTTGGTACAACATTTAATAACTGACATTAATATTTAAGTGATTCAATGCTTATTTCAGAGGTATTCATAAATATTTTGTAAAAGCAAAAGATGGAAATTGTTTCAGTCAGGCTAAAAGACACGTTTCAATTAGAAACAACAGTCTGCCTGATTGTGTGTTCATGCAAGGTATATACAGTAGACATGGTTGCATAATGAGGGACTAGCCTCTGAAAATGAAAACGTGAAACACAGGTTAAGAGCCATTATGAAATGCAGTTCTGGCACACTGTACATTTTTTGTAAAAAAATGTTTTTTCTTGAAAAAAGGAAAAAAATACTTGTATTTTATTTTTTTTTTTCAAGAAAACTCTGTGAAATAATATCTTTGTGATACAGATCTAAACAAATGCTTTTGTTTACTTTTCTTTGTTTATCATACAGTGAGGTGATAAAATAGGATATTCCGCCTACTTAGAAGAGATTTTATTGACATATTTGCATATGAAACCATATTGCTATCCCTTTAGCTCAGATGAAAACTTAGCTAATAAAAAAAAGAGAAGGGCTTACTTGATTCTTAAAATACAAAGACACATATAGTAAAGGCTCTGCATACAAACCATGGGTTCTAGAATAGCAAATCTCATCTTGGTTTGTGCCTTGATTTCAGCTGGGGTAGGTTGGTTTTCTTCCTAGTAGCTAGTACAGTGTTGTGTTTTGATTCAGGATAACAATAATATTTGTAACACATTGATTATTTCGTTGTTGCTGAGCAGAACTTACACTAAGTCAGGGACTTTTCAGCTGCTTATTCTTCCCTGCCAGAGAGGATGATGGCACGAAAAGCTGAGAGGGGACTCAGCCAGGACAGCTGACCCCAACTGGCCAGAGGGATATTCCAAACATATGGAATCATGCTGAACAATAAAATTGGGGGAAATTTGTTGGGAGCAGCAAATGTTACTCAGGGATTGGCTGGGCATTTATCAGTGGGTGGTGAGAAAGTGCATTGTGCCACTTGTTTTGTATGTTCTTTTATAACTGTTATTATTTTCCTGTTCTTTTCTGTCATATTAAACTATCCTTATCCTGACCTATGAGTTTTAACTTTTTTTCTATTTACTCCCCCACCCTACTGTGGGCAAGTGAGTGGATGGTTGTGCTTTCAGCTGCCTAGCAGGTTAAACCCCAAGAACTCAGTTCATTAGGAATTAACATAACACTGTTACATCCACTTGGCAAGTATTTCTTGGTCATATAAGAAAAGCAGAAAACCCGTTTTGGCCCCAAGGAGAAATTTCAAACAATTTTACTTGGTGATCACATTAATTTGATTTGTCCAGATTCACTTTTTCTTGTGGGAGTTTCATTCTTCCTGGAACATCTCTTCTCTAAAAGTTATCTGTTGCCACCCTGGTTGTATGAGAATGCCCACAATACAGCCAGCCATCACTGAACTATGGCCACAGCTTTGTTAATGTCCCTCCACCTTTTACTCCATATATTTCTCATACAGAATATCTAAAGTTCCAACTTTCCTTATCATTTTTCTGAAAGCCTTCTGATCTCCACCTTTCTGCAGAGAGCCTTGTTTGCAGCATGTTTGCTGTCTCCTTCAGCATTAGCGCTCTAGATTTTACTTACAAGTACTGGTATTTTTTTCCTCTTTACAGAATGTAGTGTCCTCACTTCCAGCATGCTGTTCCCCTAGTGCATTTGGAAGACAGCATTACATTCCAGTGAAGTATTTTTAATTGTTAGAGTTCATAACCATGAAAACAAACAAACAAACAAAGAAAAAAGAAAAAAAGAAGAAAAGTAGAAGCACATACTTTTCTGATCTTCTTAAAAGGGAGCATCTCTACAAGCAGACACCTTGAATTCTAGTATCCATTTCAAACATAATATTTACACATGAAAATACGGACCCTAAAAGAAATATTTTTGCTAAAATGTTAGTTTCTGCTCTTGCTTTTTATTATTATTTTGGGTTGCAATTTTTATTTCATGTAATAATTGTTTCTTACCTCAAGTCTTAAATATTCTAAAAATCTTTCTTACTGGAAGTACATTGACTGGACAACGCAGAAAATCTGATCAAGTCTTCTGTGTTCTATACACATCTAACTAGAATATACTGATTTGGACAGAGTGGAGGCATAAAGCAAATAAGATCCATCTGTGACTGTTAAAATATTGGGCTATCTTCTCATTACAGTATGAAGCATGAGAGACACATGAGTTGTATCACAATATCATATTCCAGAGTTGGCCGTGACAACAATTTCAGAATTATTTTAATTATTACAAATTATGTCAGCAAACATGTAAGCTGAAAATGCTTAAGTCTGTAATAAAGTAAGCTGTTGATTTTATTAGTTGTGTTTGCTACTAGGAGAAAAGCTTTTAAAGCTGCTTGCAGCGTTAATTGCACATTTCTTTTCTGTCTTGCAGAGAATGACATAAAATCACTGATGTGTTTGCTTTAGTTTCCAAAAGCTAATGTAAGGGAATAAAATTTACTTGGCATGAAGTCAATCTTGCTACTGTAAAATACTTTTAATGTTTAAACATTATGATACATTTCTTCTGCATAAGAACAAAAATGTAAGGGGATGTACGGTAGTAAACCAGACCTATTTAAATCCTATGATTTAAAAAGAAACAAAATTCATTTTTTTAAATCAAAAAGTAGCCTGCAGTAAGCAATGAGGAAACACAAGCTTTGAGCTAATTCTTAGTACAAAATGTCCATCCCACAGCTGGATAAGCACTTTATGTGACGGGTGAGCTCATGGGTCAGGCACAAAAGGTTACAGGGAATGGGGTGACACCAGACTGGGGACCTGTCACTAGTGGGGTTCCACAGGGCTCCATCCTTGGCCCTGTGCTCCTCAACATCTTCAGGAATGACTTGGACATTGTACAGGAAGGGATACTGAGCAAGTTTGCAGATGATGCAAAACTGGGAGGGGCTGTTGTCTCCTGTGAGGGCAGGGAGACTCTGCAGAGAGACCTCAACAAATGAGAGAACAGAAATCACCAACCATGTGAAGCTGAACAAGGGAAAGTGCAGGATTCTGCACCTGGGATGGGGCAGCCCTGGATGTATGGATGGACTGAGGAATGAGATGCTGGAAAGCAGCACCATAGAAGGGGACCTGGGGTCCTGGTCTATGGCAAGTTGGATGTGAGCCAGCAGTGCCCTGGCAGCCAGGAGGGCCAACCCTGTCCTGGGGTGCATCAGGCACAGCATCACAGCTGGGCAAGGGTGAGGTGGTTGTCCAATCCTATCTCTAGTGGTGTGGTCTCACCTTGAATTTTCTGCCCAGTTTTGGGTGCCAAAATATAAGAAAGATAAAAAGCTATGAGAAAGTGTCCAAAGGAGGGCAATGAAGATGGTAAAGGGTCTTGAGGTGAAGCTGTATGAGGAGTGGCTGAGGTCACTTGGTCTGTTCAGACTAGAAAAGAGCAGACTGAGGGGAGACCTCATTGCATTTACAACTTTCTCATGAGGGGAAGCATTGATCTCCTTGTGGCGATCAACAGCAGGACCTGAGGGAATGGCCTGAAGTTGTGTCAGGGGAGGTTTAGATTGGATATCATAAAAAGGTTCTTCAGCCAGAAGGTGTTTGGGCACTGGGACAGGCTCCCCAGGGCAGTGGTCACAGGGCCAGCCTGACAGAGTTCAACAAGTGTTTGGGCAATATTCTTAGGGACATGGTGTGACCCTTGGGGATGTTCTGTGAAGGGCCAGGAGCTGGACTGGATGATCCTTATGGGAATCTTCCAACTCAGCACAATCTGTGAGTCTGTGATTTACTAACAGTTGTGCTTACAAGAAGGGTTGAAAGGAGGATCTGGGGGACTAGAGGGCTTTCAGCCTGTTCTCAGTGCTGAGTAGGGTCAAGTGACAGATCATCTGGAGTGCCATGTTGCAGTTTATATAGAGCAACCAGGGGATTGACACAGCCAGCATGGATTTAGGAAAGGAGATCCTGCTTGACTAACTGGATCATCTTCATTGTCAAGGTGACTGGCTAGTGTATGAGCAAAAAGCTACCTGGACTTTATCAAAACCTGTCTCTGCTGGAGAAACTGGCAGCTCCTGCTTTTGATAGGTGCATTCTTTGCTGGATTAAAAACTGGCTGGATACTGAGGCCCAGAGAATGATGATGAATGGAGTTCCATTCAACTGGTTTCTGGTCACAGTGGTGTGTTTTATTATCTGTATTGTGACCTAGACAAGGGGTCAAAGGTTGCTCAGTAAGTTTGCAAATGACACTCAGGCAGGATTTTTGAGCTGCTGGAGGGCAGGAAGGCTCTGCAGAGGGATCTGGATAGGCTGGATTCGTATTCTGAGGCAATTGGATGAGGTTCAACAAGGAGAAGTGCCAGGTCCTGCCCTTGGGTCACAACAATTCCGTGCAACATTACATGTTTGGGACAGAACTACTGGAAAGCTGCATGGCGGTAAAGGATCTGGGGATGCTCCTTGGCAGTCAGTTATGCATGAGCCAGTATTTGTGCCCAGGTGGCCAAGAGGGCCAATGCCCCCTGGCTTGGATCAGAAAGTGTGTGACCAAGGAACTAGGGCAGTGATTGTCTCCCTGTACTTGTCACTGGTGCCAAACCTCAAGTTCTGTGTCCAGTATTGGCCCCTCACTACAAGAAAGACATTGAGGTGCAGGAATGTGTCCAGAAAAGGGCAACAAAGCCAGGGGAGGGTCTGAAGCACAAGCACTGATGAGGAGCAGTTCAGGGAGCTGAGATTGTTGCTAAATGCTTCACATTCAGATTAGCAATCTTCAGAGATGAGTGGTAGTTCCACTTTTAGAAATTATTCATTATATTCCATGTATTTATCAATTAATATTATGCTTACTTGTTTCTTTGTGACTTAATTCATAAGATAGTTTGGTTTACAATTTTAGTGGCATGTTAAGAAAGAAAGTCTTGGACCTCTGACAGCAAATGCACAAAATAGTCGTCAGTAAATAATCAGGATGTAGTGTGGATTTAGGCTTTAAACTGAGCAATATTCTTTTGCTTGTTATGGTTTAGGTACTTTGTTTCACATTATGCTCTCATTCATCATATATGAACAACTTCACAGCTGTTATTTCCTTTCAGCTTAAGCAAATCATGCCTGTGGTAGCCAAAGGCAAAATTAGATCAGTAGAAAGCAGAAGTTATTTTTAAACTGAAAATTGTTTCTTCAGATGAAGAAAAAAATCTACATCTGAAATCAGTGACATACCTTTAGAAAAAAACTTCTCTAAAATATTATTACCTCTGCAAGTATTTCAAACTAACCATTTATTGCTATGTTGTTAGTCTGAAATACTCAAAGCAAAATTTTATGTGGGAGAAATTGTATTGTTCTATATTGTTTTGTTCTGTCAGAATTTTTTATTAAGTTGTTCATATAGACTTTTATGTATTTCTGTTACTGTTATATAAGGCATTTTTGTCAGTCCTGAAGACAAAATATATAAAATCTCCAAACTTATCGTGAACATGATCTGATTTATATAAATTGATGCGTTAAACAGTACAAGAGATCACTTTTTAGTAACTCACCATAAGAGCATTTTTTTTGGTAGTACCCTTCATCAGAGGATCTCAAAGGACTTTACAAATTGAAAATCAGTTAAACATTTTGGTTCCAGAAGGTAAACCACAGTCCTTAAATATGTAGCATTAGAGAATACTTAAATACTGTGTGCCATGCCCCAGGGATCATTTTTGGGCCCAGTCCTGTTTAATATCTTTATTGATGATCTGGATGAGGGTAATGAGTCTACCATTTGCAAATTTGCAGATGACACCAAATTGGGTGTGAGTGTTGGTGTGCTAGAGGGTAGGAGGGCCCTCCACAGGGACCTGGACAAGCTGAAAAGATGGACTGAATCCACTGATAGGAGGTTTAACAAGACCAAGTGCCAGGTCCTACACTTTGGTGACAATAACCCCCTCCAGTGCTACAGGCTGGGGACAGAGTGTCTGGGCAGTGCCCAGGCAGACAAGGCGCTGGGGGTACTGAGTGACAGCAGGCTGAACATGACCCAGTGTGTGCCCAGGTGGCCAAGAAGGCCAATGGCATCCTGGGTTGGATCAGAAATGGTGTGGCCAGCAGGACCAAGGAAGTGATTCCTGTCCTGCACTCGGCACTGGTGAGGCCGTGTGAGTGCTGTGCTCAGCTCTGGGCCCCCCAGCTCAGGAGGGATGTTGAGGTGCTGGAGCATGTTCAGAGAAGGTCAACAAGGCTGCTGAAGGGTCTGGAACACAAGTCCTTGAGAAGCAGCTGAGGGAGATGGGGTTGTTTATCCTGGAGAAGAGGAGGCTCGGGGAGACCTTATTGCTCTCCACAACCACCTGAAAGGAGGCTGCAGCCAGGTGGGGGTCGTCTCTTCTCCCAGTGAACCTGAAAAAGGACATGAAGACACAGTCTTAAGCTGGACCAGGGGAGGTTTAGGCTGGACATTAGGAAGAAGTTCTTAATAGAAAGGGTGACTGAGCATTGAAATGGGTTGCCCAGGCAGGTGGTGGAGTTGCTGTCCCTGGACATGTTTAAGAAAAAAACTGGATATGACACTCAGTGACATAGTCCAGTTGAAAAGCTGGTTTTAGGTCTTAATTTGGACTTGATGATCTCAAAGGTCTTTTCCAACCTAATTGATCTGTGATTTTGTGATCAGACAATGCAAACTCCACAAATGCAACTGAAGAAGAAAATAGGGAGAATTGGAATATTTGAAGAGCAATGGAATATTTAAAGGAAAAAGTATCATCTGTGATTTTCTTTCTATAAAGATCATTGGCTCTTAGTTTATTTATGGCTTTGTCTATATCAGATATACTAAAACTGGAAACCCTGTGCATTGTCTCTTTAGAGATCTGTAAATGACAGCATCAACACTTTAAATCATACTCTTATTAAAAGACAGCATAACAACATCTAGGAAGGGACACCTCTATCTTTGTGTTTGTGATTGTTAGAAATTGCATTTCCGTATTTATTTTCTCCAGTTTGCAATTTCTGTTAATTGAGTCTGAAATATGGATATTCCCATATATGAGCCAAGCCATAGAAAAAACCTTTGCTACAAGATGTTCCAAAAATCCTGCTGGTGCCTTTGCCTTTGTGCTTCCACAATCTTTCTCAAAAACCTAATCCTAAATCTTTTATCAGTCTTTAAGGAAACCACTGGAGGAGTGTTTCATTTTAGTGATGAGAATAGTCCATCACATGGTCTTTAAGCTATATCCAACCCACTGGATCTCCACCTAACATGCTGCAGGATCTGTAGCTGGCTAATAGCAGGACATGAGATGTAGTAAAAAGTATGATATGGGAATATTCCCACTATACCATTGAGTATAGTAAGTCCTGGACGGCAGACTTGTGATTAAATGGAGTTCAGTTCTTAAAGATTTTGCAACAACTTTTTCCTGTCATAGATAATGTCGTCAACTCACTGCCTTTTGCCTGTTAGCTCCACAAACTCTATCCCATAAAAGTTTGCAGCAACCTAAGTCCTTTGATGTGAAAACTCTGATCTGACACAGTGCGTGCTCCCTGGAATAATCAATGTTTCTATGCCCAGAGGAAAAGTATTTTCTTAAAAAATATTTAACTACTAGTTAACATATTGTGTCTGCCTCACCTTGCAAATATGTCAATATTTATTTCACTTTTTCCTGCTATTCCAATGCTACCAACTAGAAAGAGTAGAGCCATGTGAACAGGAAGATATTAGCTTGTATCCAAGGATGAATTTGAAAATAATTACTCCTGCCGTAACTCGTGTGATCCATATGGATAAGGTACACTACTGGCACTAGTATCTGCAGGTCCATCTGCACAGACCCTCATTTTACTGTGTAAGGTAAAGCTTTGTAAACCTAGCCATCTGTTTTCAATTTATTCCCTAGAATTTCTAAGTTAGACTGGGAAATAAAGATAAAATGTAAGGCATTACTCTATTCGATATTTGATTGTAAAAGATAATGGTAAAAGTTTAAAAATAATATTTGAATATTTTATATGATCATTTCTGTGTCTAAAATTTTTTTAAGTAATAAAAACATTGTTTGACTATGGTAGTGGCATCTGCTAAATACTATGTAGTCATAAAGACGTAATCCTCCTTCACCTTGCTTAGAACTCAACTTCAACAAAGTCAACAGACTGACAGCACTACACAGTCAGACTCCCTATATATGTTTTCCCACGATGAGGGGATATTTTGTTTTGACTCTTAAAGTAATTTCCTTTTGGTTTTAGGAGGAGCTATGGACGTTCTAAAAAACATTATCCCTCCCTTGTTGGTGAACACGGGATTCTAAACACATTTGGTAGTACCTACTTAATAGTTTGAGTACTTTTTATTAATCCCATATATATATATATATATGTATATATACGCAAAAAATCAATTCTATACGTTGATTCATAGGTGAATAAGAGATTTGGTGCACTCCCCATATCCAGTACATTAATACTGTAACACTGTATGGTGATGAAAAATGCTGGAAGTTACTTTTCCTTTGTCTAGCTTGGGGTGAAGTATTCAAAGATAATAGTATTTTCCATGTGAAGAAGTAGAAATAATATAATCCCAGAATTTCATCACAAAATTAGAATACCACACCTTAATAATTCCTATTAAAAATATACATCTACATAGTGAGCCACACTTTCTGAGGACAAAAGGATCAGAAGTGACAGAATCATCTATATTGTTAGAAGAAATGAAAAGGAAGCCATATTCATTCAAGTCTGATCTGTTATTGATCCTGGAGAATCTGAAAAATTTAATTTGAAGAAGCAAGAATTCAAGGCAACTTGAAAATAGTTGAAAAAATATAGGATCTACTATAATTTGATTTTTGGTTTTGGTTTTGATTTGCATCTGTTCTCCATATAAAATCAGATCAAATACTGAAGAAAAAGATGCAGGAAGATTCTAACCTGGAAAGAGACCAGACTTGTTGACTGAAAAATAACTAATATGTTACTGGAGAATGGATAACATGTCCTAAACTTTATTTAATTCTTTTATTTATTTATTTATTTATTTATTTATTTATTTATTTATTTATTTATTTATTTATTTATTTAGGTGAATCAGATTTCCCCTCAAAGTTTCACTTCCTGTTGTCTACGCAGCTGCTAGTGATAACTATACAGGCTGTTTGGACAAAAATTGTATTTATTCTTTTGGCTGTTCAGCCTTTCAGCAGTCTTTTCCAATCTAAATGATTTCATAGTTCTATATGGGGTTGTTGGAATGATGGTCTTTCTGTAAGACAGGGGATCTTTAAAACCCTCCAACCCAAACTGTTCCATGAGTCTACGACTCTGTATGTAGCTTAGGAGAATAAACACACCGTGTTTTCATGCAAACTCCCAAACAGCTGGCAGTGTAAATCCATTGTCGTCTGTCATTTTTTAACCCCAGCTGCCAACTAAGGCCCACCCAGCCACTCCCTGGCAGGATGGGGGACAGAATTGGAAGAGTTAAAGTGAGAAAATTCATGGGTTGAGATACATACAGTTTAATAGGAAAGGAAATGCTGAGTGCACAAGTAAAGCAAACCAGAGAATTATTCACTGCTTTCCATGTGTAGGCAGGTGTTCAACCACTCCCAAGAGAGAGGGTCCCAAGCACAAGTAACAGTGACTTGGGAAGAGAAATGCCATCGCTCTGAATGTCTGCCCCCTTCCTTCTTCTTCCTCCAGCTTTATCTGCTGTGCATGACACTATATGATGTGGCATATCCCTTTGGTCAGCTGTGGTCAGCTGTCCTGGCTGTCCCACTGCAACTCCTTGTGCACCTGCTCGATGGGTCTGTGTGAGCCCTGCTCGGCGATAAAAACATCAGTATTATCAACACTGTTTTCAGCAGAAATCCAAAATGTGGGCCCATACTAGCTACTCTGAAAAAAATTTACCCTAGCTCAGCCAAACACAGTACATTATAATTTTTAATTAAGTAAACAAATATTCAAAATAATTGTCTGCCAACGGGTGTCATAGGCATGGAAAAGTGCTGGTTAAATGTTTAAACTAATAAGGATAAATTCTGATATCCTGAACAGATGTGTTTTAATGTTTGTCCTGAATTAGTTTAACTTGAATTGCTATGAATACCAAAAATGATGGAGGGGTTCTAGTTTCACTTTTTTTTCGGTGTGCATTTCTCTTGATAAATCTTTGTAAACAATTAGCATCTTGAATTTCTTAGGTACACAATTATTTTGACTTTGGTCTTGGGTTGGTGTTTGTTAAAGGTGACTTTAATTTATTTATCTAGTATCAGCAGTTAATTCTATTCCTGTGTCTTAACAGTGAGTTCATGGGATCTTAGAAGAGATGCTTAGCTTCTCCAGCTAGCTCACGAAACATGAAGCAAAACCTACATCTATTTAAAATGCATAGCCTTGTTTTGTAAACAGGTGACGAAAGGGTCTTCAACCAAATAAGAGTAATTAAGAAAGCCTCTTGACATATGGCAGGGTACTTAGGAATGATTCTGAAGCTACAGGTGTCACAAGTGAATGTGTGTGAAATACCTGAAAAACTTTGTTCCTCAATTTGAAGCAAAAGTGACCACTAAAGATTAAGTTTTAAAACAATTGTTATGTCAATAAAAAGGACAACATTTCTTACATAATTTAGAAATAGAGCTATAATGAATACGGTGAGCTGAAAATGAAACTTCTTTCTTTTTGGTCAATTTTTATAGAAAATAGCATACCAGAATCAAAGTGACTGCAATTAGCACTGATTTTGTCAGCAAGTTAATGACAGCAAAATAGTATTTCCTAGAATGTTATCTACAGATAGTACCATTACATTATTAAACTCTAATATTCCATGCCCAGTACAAGAATACATTTTAAATCAACATTAATAAAATTGATATGCATATAAATAAAACCTATTCTAAGACTTGACATAATGACTGCATATTGTTTAATAATACAGTATTTAATTTTAAGGGGTTGAATGTCCAAGCAAAATCTATTTCAAAATATTTGGAAAATCTGGTTTTAGAGTCATGGGTAAACTGAATAGAATTTACCAAATGCATCAGTACAATTGTTGCCAAGTTCAATTACATATTTTTCTGTATCAAGTCCCTCCTCCCACAAAATTAAGTGAATATATACTACTCTACTTTAAACAGACCTTGCTAGCACAGTCCTAGTGGTACTGCATCAACTAAAATAATGAGAAATATGCAGCAAAAGTACTAAAAAATGCATTTTTCTTCTTGCATTTCCCCGAAGTGTAGGGGGAAATGCTTGAAATCAATCCAAACATTCCACAGTTCTTAGGATATATAAATTAAGATAGTTTTAATGAATCTTTTTTATAAATTGAAATTACCTCTATAATTTTGTTATCTTATTGGAAAACTATTATGCTTGTGTAGAGAAATATGTTTCCAAGCTAAAGTGTATCTTTCTATGTCTTTCATCTATCTAAAATCTGATCTCAAATAGCAATCTAATATCCAGGCAAAATATGTATGCGCAAAGATTTGTGGGCATTTGAATGTTAGGAAATAGAGGGAAAAACAACTTAAAATATTTTAAAGTTGGCTGTCATACTTATGATACTGTATATCATTCATATAAAGAATTGATACTGTTTTCCAATCATCAGAATTTTAATATAAAAATTTGTATGCACACGGCAAATTCCATATGGATTTGGAAAACAGACACTGTTAGATGCAGTTTAACTTTTCTTGGAGGTGGGGTTGGGGAATTACATATTTTACTATATTCAGATATATAATCTGTCTTGTATCCTCAACAGCACAGTACTTTTAAATATGGAGTTTTATCTATTGCGTTCAGAGCAGATAGAATATGTGGGATTATTAAGTCTCTATAACATGAAATGAGATCTTTCATAATCTCCTTATAGCATGAGTGATTAAGGTTGGTGGGGGGCTTTTTTTTTTTTTCTCTGTGGGTGAGAAAGTGAATCTAGTGAATCTGTGTTGTTGAAAAGCTGGGTTAATCTGATAGCCCATATTCTCTTTCCTTAAAATGATCCTCAAACTTACTTTAAAATCAGGTCTTCTTTATGCACAAAATATTTTAAAAGGCACTTTTGCAAATAAATTTAGCAAATTCTTTGACCTGACTAATGAATCAGACATATCATGCTGATGGTTTGGGAGCATCGAGAAGAAAGGAAAATGCAGGCAGTGTTTGGGAGCACTTTTAGGTCTTAATGGGATTTCTTCAGAGCTCAGGATTTGTCCTGTCAGTTACATGTATATTGAGTTTTGAATATTTTGTCAAACTGACTAGGAAAAATATAAACATTTGTACCAGACAATTGTATGTAACTGACTTAGCTTATGTTTCTATTTTGGGGAGACCTGAACCCACTATCCAAAGTGCATTGATTGTGGTGACCTGAGCTCCATTGACTACACCTCAGTTCCCACCTTGCTCTGCACTTGCGGTATTAGTAAGGATACCAATGGAACTCAACTGTCCTCCAAGACTGCAGCAAAGTGTGCATCATATGGAATACCTACCCTGCTCGAGTCCATGGTAGTACAGATCTGAGACTATACTCCTTGACCCAAACACTTGTGGTAAAGGAAAATATGGAGTGCAGTTTTTCTTACTTTCTGCATGGAAGAGTAGAAAAAAGCATAATCTAATCTGTTGTGAATTACTATTATGGTGAGATAGTCTGCTCCTGTCTATGGCACATTAATAAATTAAATCACTACAATACTGATATTTATTTTGAATCAGCATGAAATGGTTCAGTTTTATGTAATTAAAACCAATTATATAATTGCTTGTTTCTAAAACATATAATGTCAACAGGGAAACATAATTTAGGGCTATTTTATTTAATCACTCTATTTTCAATAATATATGTAAAGTATAGGTGGCACAGCAAAGAATCAATTTTATACAGGCCACTCAAAATGCAAAATAATTATAAGTTATATCTTGAAAAACTTTTATGTAAAAAAGTAAAAAATTAGGGCTTTGCTCTTTAAAATCATCATTAAAAAAAAGTATAAGAAAATAAGTCATCTTATTAATCTGTTTTGTTGGGAATTGTGTTGTAAAGCAAACAATTTTGGTTCTGTGTGCTTGGTTATAATCCCCAAATTAACGTTGAGCGGTGTAATTATATTTATTGCTGACATGCTTTGGAAATAGAGTATTTTAACTCATCAAAAATATGCAACACCCCCTAGCATTAGTTTATTTGCTACGACGGGTCCTGTTGATATTGATAGATTTCATATCTACATAACTATTTCAAATGAATAGCTGTAAGTATAAATTGAAATATCTCAGAGGTGCACTGAACTTCAAATTTTTATTGCAATAGATAGTTAGAGAGACAGGGAGTTCTCCTGAAAACCAAACATCAGTATTAAACCAAAACCAGGCTATAAAGCTTTCATACTTCAGTTAGATTCCAAGCTGGACTCACTGCAGGGATCTGAGAATGAAATTCCTTGTTCTTTCCTATATACTGCAGTAAGCAAGTAGCTCTTTTCTTCCAAAGAAGTAGATCTTCAACAGCAACAGTTCATTTTTTCACTAATTTTTTTAATAGTTACTTTTATTTGTTTATAACATAATTAAAAAAATCTTTCTTTTCTAAGCAGAAATTATATCTTTACAATATGAGGTGAGATTTCCACATTATGGAAGAACCAAACAGCAGCAAAACCAGTACCTGATAACCTTTTATTAATGAATATGGATGCTGAGATCCAGCAATGATTCTGAGGCATACATCTAAAATCAAGGGTGCACAAGAATGCGTTTCTAAGGAGGCACTTTCCTAAATTTGACCTGTTAATTATATTGTGGTGGCAGTTCCCTAGCTCACTTGGGATGCCTTTCAAGTGTGAGAGAACCTTTATTCAAAATGAGGACAGGAAGATAAAAGTCTGACAGCTTTCTATGGCAAATAGATTAACAGTGTTGGAGTGAGGACATAAGACTGGGTCTTTTCAAGGTTTCCTTTGAAGAAGATTTTGGTTCTAGAAACATCTCATCTCAGCCACGAAAAAGACAACTTTCCTCAACCAGGGTGCCTTCAGTAAGAGCATAGGATCTGATAAATTTGTTCAATAAAAACCTTTGCTTCAGTCTCTGAGCTCTTGAAGGATGAAATTTGCCCACCTCCACAAGAGCAGGAGAGAAGAAACCTCATGGGGAGAGAGAGGGGCAGCTGTGGCTGGGCAGCTGGTGAGTCCTCCCAGGCACTGACAGCACAGGCACGAGCTGTGTACTGGTACACCTGCAAATGCTTGGCATGTGTCCTGTTCACACGCTGTTTACTGGAGTCCAGGAGTTTGCCTCTAGCATATCTGGAAAAGAGAAAACTTGAATGGTGACATTCCATCTCTTTCTGCATAAACTTAAAAAAAAAAGTGAAAAATAAAAACAAACAAACAAAAAGTCTCAAATAGAAGAAAATTTAAAAGTATCATAGTGAGATTAGATCATGGTATCAGGTTTGTAATGCAAGGACTTTATTTTTATACCAGCCTAGATTTCCTTTTGTACCTTTCCCCCTATTAATCAAAACTAAAATTCTAATCTTCATCCCTTAGAATGGTTCAGTGAAATATGTGACTCAGATATAGTATTCAAAAGCTTGCCACGCAAAGCTACTAAAAAGGGGTTTTCTAATCAATCAGAACTTTTGAATTATTCTACAGTCCAGCACTTCATGATCCAAAACGCAAGTTCCTATAGGACGCCTTAGCAGCGAATGTCAGTAAAAATTAAAACAAAAGAACAGGCATTTCATCAGTGCTTTATTCTGTTGAGACAGTTTTCATGGGTGGCACAACTATTCATACATTTCAATTGATCATGGTAATGCCTCTGTGCACTGACAATTGATACAAATGAGATAAAAAGGAACATTTAGTCATCAGATGATAACATCTCTATTTAAAATTCTATCCTAAGTGAAATGGGACAATAACTGTCAGGAATTAATACTGAAGAGGAGTAAATCTGAAGCTGCCACTGTGTGTTAAAAATACCCTGTCATTGACATTTTCATTATACATGTCAATTAAATTCACAATTAGTGTTAGCTGAGAAGAATGAACTGACAAGTGAATGGGCCACAGAATCAGAAACCCACAAAAAAAGAATAAGCTTCATAATGTGAATATACAATTAAATAAAATTTAAAACAATATAATTAGATACATAACAAAATGTATGGTATGGAGATCAGTCCAAAGCTTTCTGCTAAGCTCTAGCTCTACCACAATCTGAAGACAATATTCTCATCTCTGGCTTCCACTGAGTAGTCACACTTTCTTTTGGCAGCACATAGGAATCTCTGTTTGGAGAGTATTCGTTGCACAGGGAAGTATTTCAATGTAATGTGGGAGAAATATATTCTGAACAAATACATGAATGTCATATGAGCATTTCTTGGGTTTGAGGGCAATGCTATTATTTTTAATTATGAACTTAATTATTAATTTAGTGATTCTGAGATGAAGAATATTGACTGTCATATGAGACATGACATTATTTATTTCCAGTGGCATGTTTGAGGTTTTTAATCTGATACTGAAAGAACTGGATTAACACTCTCGTGAGTGTGGGTGCTCATTCCTTCTTTTTCCTACAGTCATTAGTGCTGATTGCTGTCCATATAGCTGGACAGAGAACAAGGTCAGCAACAGATCTAGGTTAAAAGTAACCCATCAAAAAATAAGGCAGTGGTGGTGGAAAGCTTGATTTAACTCAGTCTGGCTGTTGCATGGCTTCTTAAGAGTTTTTGCTGGCTTAAGGGAGAGGGAGTAAAGGACTGGTGAGGAATGGTAAGGGTATGTTTAGAGACTATACAAGTTTATGCAAGCTTGAAATGTTCACAGTGCCATACGCAGTATTCACTTTGGAAACCTCTTGCGGGTACATCACTGCTATTCAATTTAGGAATAAAAAAATGCTTTTAAAACTCCAGATTTTAATTAGAAAATTGTTAGAAGAAATAAAGCATAGAATGAATCACCCTGTGACAATAAAGTCTACCATTGTGTGCATTTTTAAAATCCAGCCGCTTTAGCTTACGTTAGCTAACTACATCTTCCTCTCCTTAGAAGAAATAATTGTGTGCAAATCATCTCAGGAAAAAAGGCAGTTATCAGTAAGAGAAAATTTATTTTTCTAATGCAAATGTCGGTTTATTATAAGAGCTATAGAGTTTAGCTCATTATGTATAATGTAATCCTTAGAAATAAAATAGTGGCATTAATTTTGAGATAGACTGTTCACGTATCATTTAAACATAATTTTTTGGGTAATGCTGAAAGAAAAATCAAAAACAATATGCTGCTCCTACTATTTAAGGCTCTATTCACGCTGAACAGAAGATAGGATATTTTTTTTCCTACACAGAAATAGAGGTGTATTTTTAAAAGCAGAAAAAGAACAAACCATGGATGCGCAAGAGACCTCTTTGATCCTAACACAAATGATTGTTACAGGAGGCAACATCATCATATACACCTATCTGAAATGGGATTAGGTTGCTACATCAACTTCCTGCTTTTCTGCTTGAAAGTCTTCACCAAAATCTTACTCCTTTAATATTCCAAAACCTCCAAAATTTTCAACTCAAGAGACCAATTAACTTACATGACTAGAGAATCTAAGTTTCTTTGACCAAATCTGGCTCCCTTACATTCTTGGCAATCTGATTTTATCCTTTTTGCCTTCTCCAAGACATATTCTTAATAAATAAAGGTGATACAACAATAATACAACAATGATAGCATTAATTGCTCATTTTGATTTTCCAAAACCAGGCTTTGCTTGGCAAAATGACTAAAGGCTCCCTTCTTTTCACACAGTATGGTGGGATATTCAGGGAGTTCAGGGAGAAAAACAGAGGTGTGTTTTTGTGTTCCCAGTGAAAGCATCTGCAGTGGACTCTGACAGCAGACTTGCTTCTTTCCATGTGGTTTGTCTTTTGGGTACAAGTGGCAGACGAGATGCTGACATCAAGATATCACATACCTTTGAATTTTGCTTATTTTTGAGTCTTCTGAATAAGAAATATTTACCAGGTAGCATTTCCAAATTCAGTAGAGATGAGGCCATGTTGTTTTGGCAAGGGTGAGACTAGAAAATGAGGATATGAGCCATAGTGTGCTGCTTGCCCTAAGGGCCAACTGATAATCCATGAAGCATATTAGTGCCAGCTGTTAACAAACATTGTCAAAAGGATTGACTGGACTGTAAATTCTGCCTTTATTCCCAACTGCTGAAGTAACTCACTTTTCTTTTTTTTCAAGGCCATGCAGACAATTCCTCTTTATCTTGGTTAGAGAGGAAATCATGTTAAACGGTAGCAATACCTGTCACAACCCCTGGATACAGGAGCATCCTTAGTGAAAAATAAACATCTCTTTTAGCTATGACATCACAGCTGTATTTTCTCAAACAGAACACCATAGTTCATGTACAGTAATTTCATTATTACAAGCCACACCATTTTGACTAAAATTTTGGTCCGAACCTGAAGTGCGGCTTATAATCAGGTGCGGTTTATATATGGACAAAGAACAAAAAGTTGTTGTTTTAATTTGGAGGACAGGTGTCTGCTGAGAAAGGCAGGAGCTTCTCTTTGAAATGGAGAATGTAAACCCCCTCCCTCCAAATTATTATCATTTTGAAATCAAGGGGCATTCAGGCAAAAATACGGGAATTAGGAATAACAGTTCTTTTCTAGGGAAATTAAAATAGAAATACAGTACTACAAAGAAACAAACTTCAAACCCTGACAAAGCCAGAGTACAACCTGACACCCTGTCAGGCAGGGTGTTGGTAGCAGTCCCATTAAATGGTGGCTGCATCCTCCTGCTCAGTTGGAGCAGTGCTCCTGTACAAGGTGCAGTTTCCCTCCGGAGGTCCAGTGGTGATGTGGAGAAATCCGATTTTCCTCTGGAGTCCAGTGGAGAAAGGGGTTCCATTCTTATCCCAAAACCTCTTTTTTTATCTTGGTAAGAAATGTTGGGCTCTTCCCCCTGGCTGAAGCAACTTCCAATGGGATGAAGTAATTTTATCAGTCACACAGTGGGACTCAATGGGCCATTAGCAGAAAATGACTCTCTGGAGGAAGGATGGGGTGTGAAAAGATAAAGAACAATGCCCTGCCTGGTTTCAATGGATGGCCCATTAGCAGAATATCTGCCGTTGAGATAAGGATCACTGCCCCCACCCTCAACAGATGGTGATAGAACAGATACCTTTTATCACACTCTGTATTGTAACGTGGAGCTTATAATCAGGTGCAGCTTATATATGGACAAAGAATGAAAAGTTGCTGGCACCCGGAAATGTGGCTTATACTCAGTGCAGCTTATAATTGTGAAATCACTGTACTCTGTCCTTGTAAAGTGTCATGAAAAGATCACAGTTCTTTTAAAAAATTAGAACATTACTCAAAAGAAATATGATATTAAAACCAAATATATAGTTACTTCTGTATTTTGTTATGTTTCCTAGTAGTTTTTTAAAATTTGTTGGTTATAAGTTTGATAAACCATCTAGAATGATTTCTATCACTTGAATGGAAAAACGTTTAAAACTCTGTAGTCTAATATACAAGATTCTGTACTCTAAAGATTTAAAATATCACATAATGGTTTATATTTGTTAATATGAAAGTTAAAACCTCTCTTTCTGTGAACAATTCTGACAAAGAGTACTGTTCTGATGTTTGCAAAGACAGTCAAAATTTTGGGTGTAATGCAAGTCCATTTTACATATAAAATTCATCCTGTGTTTTCAAAATAATCCTTGAATAAAAAGTGTGTTGCTCTCAAGACCTACTTACATTTCAGGGCAGCCATATCTTTATTTTCTTACTCAGTGTTATTATTTTTGTATTTCTGTATAACACCAATCTTGTAGAAACATACCACCTACATCTGCAAAAGCATTTCATATAGGTTTACTCTTCTTATAACAAGCAGTATTTTGTACATTTGAAATATTGTGCTCTGAACTAGAATAAATGCTCCTTGCTGTGCAAGCAGCACCATCATTATGAGGTGATAAAAGACTTCCTTTATCTTCTTTATTTACATCAGAAGTAGAATTAAGAGCAGTAATAGCAGCAGGCCTACTCAGGATATGGGGAATTTGATGGAATTTTGTTGTAGAAAATGATTGTGTAACTGAGTTTAGCCAGCTGATACTGACTCACTTGCTCATGCTTCAGCACTTTTTGTCACTTCTGAGATGGATTTACTTAATTTTAGATTGGTCTGAACTGTTCAATCAGAAAAAAAAAAATTCAGAAATTTTCAAGTAAAACTGTTCCAGCAAAGACTTTATATTGTAGAAAGCAGCAAGAAATGAAAGAAGTTTGCAACTGCTGCTCTACCCTTTTCCTCGAAGTGCCAAATTTAGAAAGCAGAAGTAGAAATACCCTCCATTTAATTGGTTTTTCGAAAGTATGTGAACTGCATATGTGTTGCCATTGACTTCATCTATTTGATCACAGATTGCTGCTAACTTACAAGAATGGTGGACTCAAAATCTTTTTGGAGGAGGTGAGTGCTGCAGCCACAAGTAGTGTCTTGGGAGGTTCAGGATGCAGATTAGGAAAAAAGTCTTCACTATAAGTGCATTTCCACTTTGGAAAAGTTCCTGGAGAGAGTCAGGAACTCTTCCTCCATTCTTGGGGTTTTCAAGACTGCATTACACAAAGCCATGACTGAACCAGTCTACTTCTCTCAATAGTCCTGCTCCATGCAGGAGAAGCAGATGAACTTTTGCTTGATTATTATTCAAACTAGGCCATGTACTGAGATAATTTTCAACTAGTGTTTCTATGATTTTACAAAATAGCTGAAATCCCATAGCACAACACACAATACATATAGGATTTGTTTAATCCTATCAAATTCCCATTCTAATATTTCAAACCCAGTTCACCAGCAGATTTTGGAATTAAAAAAAAAATAGTGGCATGGATAAGGCAGTCACATCTTTGTTCTGGATTATTGTTTTATCTAACCGTGTTTAAAATCAATTTTAGCAGATACGTTAGCAAACATTTTAGATATTTCAGAGGGGCACACAGAGAGGATAATTTATTGTACTAAGGAAAGAATGCTTGGATAATAATTTTCACCAAGTTTTAGGCTTACAGGAGATAGACTTCCATGTCTAACACAGCCAGAGACATATGTTAATCAATTATCAAGAAAAAACTAGTGCTTTGTGAGGGTATGCTGGTTTTCCTGATAGCTGTCTAAGATATCAGCCTCTGTAAAGCTGATTTATCTGCATTAGGGAGTTTCCAAGATGACTCAGACACAAAGATTTTAAATGCCTAAACTAGGGCACATGCATGTGACACTGTATAACTGAAAATATTTTTATTTTATACAAAAAATAGTGAAAGAAAATCAAGTAAGCTTACAGTTTACCATTCTAATTCAAACCTTCATAACCTCAGTATTATGCTTTGGAGTATCTCGTGCAAGTACATTACCTTTAAGCTTTTAAAGAAAGAGGCTTTAAAGTATTACTCTGTTTGGAGATAAAAACACTTCAAGTAATTTCAGATGCCTTGATTGTGTTTTTATTTTCCCTATAACAGAACGTCAAAAGAATAAAAAAAGGGAAACTTAATAGCTTGTATTGGATAATAATAGCAACAGTGAAAAAGGGTAATGCTGACAACAACTCAGTTTTGTGACAAAGCATCTTGCATAGTCCTTAAGATAAATCCAAGTTAAACCCTTGATCAATTATTCAACAGATTTCATGAAAGGAAAAAAGTCCTTACATATTCTTATTCAACTGTAACGTAAGGTACCTTCATCTTCATAGCTGTCTTTCAGTGGTTTGGTCAGAGGCACAACAATGCATTTTGATTTTGACTGATGTCAACACAAACAGTTTAGTCTTCAGATTTTCATTGTTACACCCATCAGACCTCTGAGATACAAAAGATGACATGATAATATCTAGGCTGAAGCATACATCATGAAGGTAATGTTGAGTTAGATGAGAAACAATAAATATTTGATCTTCATAAAGACAACAACTTGACAGGTCA
Organism: Catharus ustulatus; assembly: GCF_009819885.2. Classification (NCBI taxonomy): domain Eukaryota; kingdom Metazoa; phylum Chordata; class Aves; order Passeriformes; family Turdidae; genus Catharus; species Catharus ustulatus. Next base: position 34,302,775 of record NC_046224.1, read on the forward strand.
AGAAAAATTGTGAAAATGAGAGTCACCCGGCCATTTATACTGTGCTCTAATAAATCCATTCACTTCACTGGAATCAATCACTCTCTTTAAATCATTGACCTGCATCTTAGTACTCAAGTGATAAACATCTATTATACAACTATAGAATAATCAATCCTGGTCTAGATATTTTTACCTGGCAACTGAGAAACTATTTAAAATTGTATCTGCTGATTCCTGTGTCATGAAATTAAATTAATTTCCCTGTGGTAGTGAGGGCATAACTGAAGCCAAAACAAGTTTTGAAGTATTCTTGAATGGTCAGTATCGAAATGAGTTGTTAAAATTCTATAGGATCCAGCTCTACTTATTATTTTATGTACATTACACCAGTCTATTGGAAATTTTCAGGGATCTTCATAATTATAAATCTAAACCTAAAGTGAGTAATGTATAGGCCCTGCTGCCTAATGATATCTGTTTTCAGAATGTAACTACCGGTTTTTTACCCATTAATAAAATCTTATTTCAGATCTTGGTGTATAGTACTGGCATATCTCATATGTGTTAGATAGGCATTTGGCATATATATGCAAGTGTTGCAAAGTAGGCAGCTGACAGAGCAAAAGCAGCAGAAGGCAGCAGTTTGTTTTGATGTGCTGTGTATTAGCCATCTGGGGAGAGAGGTACTACTAAAAGAAGAAATACAACTAAGGCTATTTAAAGAATCTCACAGCAACTACTGTGAAAGTATAAACCTGAAAGGCACAGCTATCACTGTTTATTGATTCCTTACTGAAAGATTTACTCACAGTGCTTCTGAATTGAATTTCTGATTAATAAATTCTTTGGTCGCATTTGCTGAACATTTCCTTATTTTCTTTTAAAGGAACTTGGCTCTCACAACTTTGGCATTTGGGTCCATAATAATAGATTTGGGTAAAATGAATTAAATATTATATGGATTATATTACATTGTTATTTTTATGGTATATATGTGTATTATGGAGCCAGTCTTTATTAGTATTATTGCTATATGCAGAATCCTGATAGGGTGAGCAGCTTGTTCTAATAGGGACAGTAGGGGATGCTCATAAACAAAAGATAAATCCCAGTGGAGTTACATTGCTAGAAAAGAACAGGAACCAGAACTTTTTTTACCAATTCATTCAGAAACATAACAGACAGTTTTTGGTGGGGAAGAAAAAAAAAGAAGTAAAAAGAGTAGGAGGATAAAAATACACTTAATGTGTCTGATCTTGTAATAAAGGCTCCTATTGACGTCTACAGAGTTTTTCATTTGGGGTCATCACCTCAGAACAGCACATCAAACTCTTCTAAGATTCAGAATGGGATATAATAAGAGGAAAACTAGTCAAAAGACTAAGAACTTAAAAGAAATGGCAACTGGTTATGGTGCTCTTTAGAAAGAGAATAATGCACAGAACAAAGCCGGGCCTGGTAGCTTTTTTGGGATGTGAAATAACCTGTGAGTCTAAAGGATGGAACAGGCAGGGCACAAGAAAATGAACTTCACTAAAAAAAACCCCACACCCTTTTATTTTACACAGAGGAGAACTGTATCTAAAACAAAAACAAAAAGAAGAAGGAGCTGCAAGGAAGAGACTCACTATGGCTTCATAAACTGAAACTAGCTCATTCCCCATGGCAAGAAACAAGAAAAGTGACAAAGGATCATACCTTCTTGAATAAAGAAAGTAAGGTTAATGCATTTTTACTTCATCAGTTCAATTATTCAAACACATAATTCAACAGGGATGATATTATTTTTCTCTCATTCTCTGTCATGCCCAAATAAAAAGCTGACATATGTCTTATTTGCTGGTCTTGTAAACATATATATATTTGCTCTTGTTGTAAGACATGGCTAAATACACAGATGAGAAAGGTTAACGCACAGATTTTAGCAAGTAAGAGAATTTCCTCTTCCTGTATTTCAGCTAGCACAAAGATTTCCTCTAAAAAACTTATTTAGCCTCTAAGGTTGTCACTGTGGAGTTGCAATCTGTTTTTAGTGATTTTAACACATACTCTAAATTAAAAAATAGCAAGGATTTTCATTCAAAAATACCTAGTGAGGGTTACTTGCAAGTACTATTTTTACCTTATCTTACTACTTAGTATAATTTTAGCAAACAGCTGGTGCAAACAGGAGGGAAAATAGATGTGCTTTAATGGCCTGTCTGGCTGACTGACTGGTAAGTGCCGCTGAAACGCACTGTGCTAACTTCATGAGTGAATTGAGCAAATGCAAATTGTCACGTCAGTTAACATTTCCTGCTGCCATAGCTCTGACTTCCAGCCATGACAAGCACTGTCACTGTGTTGTCTGAGCTTTGCCTTCACCTTTCCAGTGAATAGGCATTACATATGTTACTGCTCAGCCACTACGCTGTGTGTCCCTGGAATGTGAGAGGAGTGTTGCTGGTGGCACAATGACCCTTGCATCTCTGAGACAGCATCTAAGTCTCAATTTAAATTAAACTCCCAACTAAAACTGGGAATTGCTGCACAGTGAATGGGAGTGTGAAGAACCTGTGAATCTCCTGTTGCATTCTGCACAGGAGTGTCTTGTCACACTGGCAACTCAATGCTCTCAGAAAAAGGCCTTGTTTTAGAGCAAGGCTGGACACCAGCTATTTCTTCTTTAGCATTAGCTTCACTTGTCCCTGAAGGTAGAGTTTAAGTTCCAGAGTGTTCAAAGTTATTGTACTGTGTTGTCAGTATAGAGCTCTAAGAAGAACATGAAATCAGAATTTTAATCATCAGTATTTGAAAATATATTTGATAAGAAATATTTATGTCCTGAATACATACATGAAAAAGAGTCAAATCAGAATGTAAAGAAAATTTTACCATGCTTTATATTTACATTAGTATCTGCGTTACTGTTTTATGTCAATCTACTTTAATATTAAAAAGCCTATTTATCCTTTTCCAGAGAAGTAATTTAATTTTATCTAACATGTTTCCTTTTTGGAGAGAAGCTTTGAAACGGTTCCCTTGATGAAACTAATAAACAACCTAGAGTGAAAGCCAAGACTCATCTTAAAAAAAAAAAAAAAAAGAGCTTGAACAATAAATAGAGAAAAATAATAGAATATAGATTCCACAGTTAAAGGATTATCACTTTAATTAGGAAGACTTAGCCCTGTTAGATAATGGCTGGCAAAGAGAAAGTGAACAAACCACATATTACTGAGAAGTAGCCTATAAATCTGCACAGGCAAGCTGTTTGGCTGATTAATTTCTTCCCCAGCACTCTATGTAACACTAAATAACACACAGACTTCCTGCAAGCTACAGGCTTTCTTGGAATGATGCCTTGAGAGGTTACCTAGAACAGAGGCTAGACAGTGTTAAAGGAATTAAACAGGTATCTATTAAAAGGCCTTCAAAGGGTACACCTTGGGCAGTTCAAGAACCTGGCCATGGCTACACCCAAAATGGATAACAGTTGGTCATGAGTTTCACACTTTTATAGGCTTTGGTCCATTTACATATTTGGGTTAATTGTCCAATTACAGCTTCAGGTTATGAAATCCCATCCTCCCAGATTGCTCTCCTCAATTCACTGCTGTTTACACTTTTTGGGCAAGAATGTGAAACGGTGTCCTTGGTTCTCAGGCTGGAAAAGGATTGTTTTGTCTAACTGAATTGTGAGAACTTGCTAACACTGTAGATGAAGTCCAGAGTTATATACTAATGCAGTACAGAATCTGGAAAATGTGAAAGCTAAAATTTAAGGCATCAGGAAACTAGTAGTAGTAGTTCCACTACTTTCCCATGTTTTAAATTTTGCGTTACTTCTCAGATATCCTTTAAAAATTGACAGCATAACCTGTGCACTCTAGTTAACACCAGAAGGGTGAGGGTAATTAAATTCAATCTTTTTCAGACAATCGGTGTTGGAACACAGTCACCAAAAACCCCACCTTTTGTGCCTGAGGCTGTCTGTAAGTTTGGCTCATTTCAGTATAGCTACATTGTGTCATTCATATGACTATATCATTCATATATACATATATATATATATGTATAATATGACAATATCTTATGAAATATGTGTGACTGAACACACACTTTACAACACTTATTTGAACATTTCAGTAAAAGCAAATTTGCTGTGATCATCTATGACATCCAAATGCTCAGTGAAAATAAACAAGAAAAGTCTAATAATAGTACCACATTTAAATTCACATTCATTTTGAATGAATAATTCTTGCTACATATCCTCTGTGCTTCAGAAATTAATCACATCAACACATGCAAGAATTGTTCACATGATCAGTGATTCCAGTTACAGGTGATGCAAAGCTCCATTGTGCTTTGTTTTTGCATGTTAACCCATTTGCCTGTAATGATCTTGTTTAAATAACATAAATAACGCACACCATTGTGGTTTAATAATTGCCATTAAACATGGCTAACTCAGTCCTCCTCAGCTACTCTGGCACATTTTCTGCGTTACACACACTGCTCTTTAACAGTCATGGCTCAAGTGCAAACTGCTCTGAATAAGTGTGTGCAAATATACAATTTAGATGTTGCAGCAGGACCAAATCTAGACATTAAAAGGAAAAGTCTCTGAAACCTAATGATTTTTCTTTACTTGTCGTGTACTCTAGAATCCTCACCAGATGATGTCATATCTAGTTTTATTTCTTTGTTAAGATATTTTTTAAAAAAACCTTCAGTATCTCTCAAACAGGTTTTTGATATTATCTGCATATATAATAGGGATGTGAAGTAATAAAAAAGGAAACAGTTTCATTTTTGGGGCAACACTGAGATTCTTAAAGCTCCTCTTCATTGTTCTGGTGTAAATAAACGAGACTTAAAAACTGATAATGTACACCAATCTGTATATGAAGAACATTATTGCTCTTTATTTGTAATTCTACCCTGCTCTTTTCCACAAGTTCCATAGGCTGATGAAAGGCTGCTCTTTTCCAGTCCTGACAGACTGCTAGGTAGCAGATCTACAAAAGAAAGAGAATATGTTTACTTGGGATAGAGTGAACAAGCTTCATCATCTCTGGTAAAAAATCTTTAGAAGAAATTATTCATTTATACATTTTAAAGTGCTGTGGTTAGTATATGTGAGTAAATAGAGCCTCCCACCTCCACTCTAAATAAACAAAACTTGCAAAAAACCTGTGCTAACCAAACAAAAAATTAGGTCAATGTAGTTTTTGGATCAAGGGGCAAAACTACAAACATATTTTAGTTGCATGGTTTTACATTTACATTTAACTGCAATAGCAACAGAATGCAGACACTGAGAAGGAGAAGGCACATCTGTTTTGGGTGCTGGGTCTGTGGGTATTGTTTGGTAGCAGAGTCATTCTGAAACACTCTATACATCAAACTGAACTGTACATCATTTTTTTATTGCTAACTTTTGAGACAACACACTTAGTAGCTGAACAACCTTGTATCTTAGGTCTCATAAAGGGAGATTTATTTACAGGGGCCACTAAGTTTAAAAGTACAGAACACTCAGTACACAGTGGGTGATGATCACAGAAGGGAAGCATGAAGAAGGTAGGTAATTTATACTCTTTTGGCACTATTAATTTTAACTTGAAACTTGGCTTTGAAAGGCAAATTGAAATGAGTACACTGGACTTTGCAAAAAGTTCCCTTGAAGTCTGAGCCTACCCAGAACAATGAACAGGGCTGAAATGCTGAATATTAAATAACTTGGAGATTTGAGCTGATACAACCCCTGTCATTCAGCTGTATCCTGGTCTGCCACTTTCATTAAGCGCTTGGGAACACCATTGCTTGACAAGGCACTTCAGGAGAAATGAAACACACTGCATGCTGTATGAGCAGGAAACTCTGGGGCCAGGAGTGTCACCACTCTTTTTTAGAAGCACAGCCAGAGAGTATTTGCGCCTATTAGTGTGTGAATTCAATTACTGGACTTCACAGGAGCAGCCCCTAAAGATGATAAAGCACTGCCTATGTGTTCCTGACCAGTTGCTTCCTGCCTTCAACACCTACTTGTTGCACTTACATGGATTGGAAAAAGTGTAGGAACCAGGGAGTAGGACAGGGAAGAACAATGTAGAACTGCACCTAGACTCAAGAGAATGAAATTTCCAGTTGATTGTTTATGTGGACAGTAAGGATAAAAGAATTTATTAAGCCCTATAATAATCCATGTGAATAGTTTTGTGTATGTAGATATTACCAGCTGCATTACTCCAAATGCTAACATATGACACTAAGGTAATTTATATACCAGCACTTTTATAACAAGAACTTAGACTTCTAGCAATCTATTTTCCTGCCCCATGAAAGAAGAAAGACAGATCTCTACAGTTTTGATTGATGAGTCAAATGACTGTAATGAATCAAAGTGTATTTCTAGCTGCCACATATAATGTGCTAACTATAATGTTACTGAACAAAGATATTTTGGTAAAATACCAGCAAAAGAATGAACTGGAGCCACTCTTTTTACCTCTTTGGGCTCATCATCACTGTCCTGGTTTCAGCTAGGGAAGAGTTAATTTATTCTCAATAACTTTTACAGCGCAGTGTTTTGGATTAGGAATGAGAATGGTGTTGACAACATTGGCTAAGTGGTGTTTATCTCAAGTCAAGGACTTTTTCTTTCTTGTCTCATGCTCTGCCAGCAGGGCAGTATTCAAAAAAACAAACTGGGAGGGAACACAGCTGGGACAGGTGACCCAAACTGACCAAAGGGATATTCCACACTACAAAACATCATGCCTAGTATAGGGGGAGTAACTAGGGGGAGTTACCCAAAAGGGGGCCAATCTGGTTTTGGGAAGGGGCGTCTGGTGTCAGTGAGCAGGTGGTGAAAACTTGCATTGTGCATCACTTGTTTTTTACCTTTTGATTATTATTATTATTTACAATTATTATTATATTTTACTTTAATTTCAATTATTAAATTGTTCTTTATCAACATAAACATTTTACTTTGATTCTTCTCCTCATGCCACTGGAGCATGCATCCAAGTGTGTCTTCTAGGAGGCCCTTGGCTTCTCTGTCATACTGCAGCACATTTTTCCGTTCTCAATCAATGAGTGTATCAGGACAGACAGCTGTTTTCCAGTGCATGGAGTCACAGCTTGGGAGAAAGGCTCTAGCTCTGCTTTAATATGGTGAAAAACCACTACACAGATGACTGATTGCTGTTTTTCTGTTGCTGTTCGTTACTGTGGATTATACTTCAGCTCTGAGTTTCTCTTTGTACTTAATGTGCAGAATTATTTAAATTTTCAAAAGACTAGATCAAAATAACTGATGATCCTAGTCCTTTTTCATTTAACATGTCTGTTTGCAATCTTTTTTATTTTCTGAGAAAATGTGTGTACGCACATCGGATGGTTTTTTGAAACAAAAAGCTTTTCTCAGTTCATATCTTGCATAGATTCAATACACTGTCCAACAATAAAGTAGCTGTTGATTATTGCCCTGCACAATTGCAACAGCCTCATTAGTTTCACTATGTATCTTACAGTAGCTTCATGCCAAATTAAAAATACAGGTCAAAGGACTAATGTGAGATCAGCCTGTAGAAATTTGAAGCTCACCTGGATCCAGCAATTTATAAACATACGAAAAAGCACCACTTCATGCACTATCCAAAAGTAAAAAATTCACAATTGATATAATTGAGTGTTGATCTGTCTTAGCAATTCAGCTACAGCTTATATGTACATTATCATGAAAATGAGAAAGCTACATTTTATTATTTGCATACTATTTAAATATTGAATGCTTACCTAGGGTTACCGTGATCATGGGAAATGTTAACCTATTAAAAAAACGAATACTTTAAAAAATATTACTTACTGGACAATGAGCCTGTTTTGAAGGATACTGAAAACAAGGAGTTCTTTTCATTATGTGGAATACATTATTGGCCATGTTCAGTGTTTAGTTTTGGGCAGATACTACAAAGAGGCACTCTCACTGTGGTCATATTTTGATGAAATAAGATGGGTCCTTCTTATACTCAAGACATGTTAAGTGTGGCATCAGATGCTGATGAGTCTCCCTTTGTAGAACAAAGAAGGTGATGAGGAACGGGGAAGATCTTGTCTGAGCAGGTTGAAAGATCTTGGCCTGTTTAGCCTAGTGGAGGCTTCCAGAAGACATTATTCTTCTTTACAGGTAAAAAAAAAATAATATAAATCATGTAGATGGCTACTTGTGATTCCTGTGGAGATCTCCTTTCACACGAGTCATGCCATGGGGAGGTGGAGGGAGAAGGCATGAGCAGAAGTGATAAGCTGCATCTCCTCTCTCCTTTGCATGACAACATTCCCTGCATGTCAGCACCACAACTTCTTCCTGGCTTCTAAACCTGGTACATGGAATTAGAGAGATGAGAAGCAGCTTCCTGGAGAGAAGAGCTACTGGAAAGCTGAAGTTCTGGGAGTCTTCTCTGATAAATGATCACCTGGGTAAACATCAAGGAGGCAGGACATCTGCTCATGAAAAAGAAAAACATTATCTGGAAAATGTATGAGAACTGATGAGAAATAGAATAAGGTTTCTAGCAAGCTGAGAAATAGGTTTTCTGAACACTTTGTTGTTAATACAGTTTTATGTTGAACTGGTTTAAGGAGGGTACTCAAAGAAGTTATGAAAATGATTAAAAGACTTGACTACAGGAACTGATTTAATTGCCCCACTGTTGTTTCCAAGATGTCAACTTGTTTCTAAATACATTTTCTTTTGATAATTGAAAACTTCCAGTTTTCAAAATTATAAATTATGCAAATACACAAGATTTTTTTTGCATAGATATGTACAGATTTCTTCTCAGGTCTATAAGCCTTTGTCTTTATCTTATTTACTCTGATTGAGTCTCTTTTCCTCTCTCATTTATATGAAGAGTTTTCTCTAGCATACACATACCTACCATCAAAAGGCTTAAAAGAAGCTGCTTTCTCAGTAACTGTCTGCTATTGGAAAACTCTCTACAAATGTGAAAGGCTTAAGGACATTCAAATTATTAAATAATTGAAATCAACTTATTTTATCAATACTTTTAATACAATGACATTTTTTGCCCCTGTTTGGAGACAATAAGAGGTTTTTAAGAGATTGACAAGACCTTTGTATGGTTGAATGTCACAGAATGCATTCCCTTCCTATGATTTTGATGCACTTATTTTTTACCACTTGAAATCCACGTATAAATAATCTGCTTCATCAAACACTAAAATGGGAGAACACAAAGGAGTAATTTAGACTTTAATTTGGTCAGATATATGCAGACAATACACCTGCCTTACCATCAAAGAGTATTAATGGAAACAGAGGCAAATTTGCATCAACCTCATGATGAATGAATTGTAAACAATAGTTGCAAAGTATTAATTATCAGGTTAATAATAAAAAGTTTCAATGGACAACACATTTCTGAAGCTATGTGAAATAGAAAGTACTTACCAGAGGTAATAACTAGTTTAATTTCATTCCATAAGTTTAGCAGCCATTCTTTGCAAATTATTGTGCTTAGGAGCTGTGAAGTGAGACCATTGAAAGGAAGTCTCACTTCAGTAAGGAAAGTACGTATATGAAAATGTAATTCTGTCCCAGTGTGACCCCAAATTACTGAGATTAACAAGGATTCCTGAATGACTTTTGTTGCATTGGTGCTCCCTGGTAATATATGTACTGTTTAAATATATTAAAGATACAGCACAGTCTTAAGAAGTGGTAATAATGCTCATCACCATCACCATAAAATAGTAAAGTACTGAAATAAAGGAGTATAAGAGTCCATAAAAAAACTAAGCATCCAACATTTCTATAATGTTATCATATTCATATACATAATCAGTCCTCTTCTACACCAATGCAAGACGAGTTTCCACAGTGTCATAAGACTGAAACATATAATCTTCCCTTGCTGGAGGGTATGATTCGATAGGTGTTAAGAACTTTAATGGAGTTACATAATTTCACTTGAGGCCATTATTCATAGAATCATTAAGGTTGGAAGAGACTTCTAACATGATCAAGTCCAACCATTATTCCAACACTGCCAAGTCCACCATTAAACCATGCCTTAAGTGTGTCCAAAGTGCCCCATCTGCATGTTATCTGAAAACTTCCAGGGACTGTTACTCTACCACTGCCCTTGGGAGCCTGTTCCAATGCTTGACCATCCTCTCAGTGAAAATGTCTAATCTAAACCTCCCCTGGCACAGTTTGAGGCCATTTCCTCTTATCCTGTCACTTGTTACCTGGGAGAAGAGGCTGACCTCTACCTGGCTAGAACCGCCTTTCAAGTAACTGCAAAGAGCAAAAAGGTTTCCTCTAAACCTCCTTTTCTCCAGGCTAAACAAACCCAGCTCCTTCAGACACTCCTCATCAGACTCCTGCTCCAACCCTTGCACCAGCTTTGTTGCCCTTCCCTGATGTGCTCCAGCACCTCAATGTCCTTCTTGCAGCATGGAGCCCAAAACGGAACACAGCATTTGAGGGTGCAGCCTCGCTGAAAACAGGAGGACAACCACTACTCCACTCCTGCTGGTTGGGCTATTTCTAATATACAGCACCCATCTGGCTTTAATATTATAAGTAAAAAAGTAAATTAAAAGAAAAATGCACTGTAAAGGGCCTCTTCTTAAGAAATCCAGAAGTATCAAGATAATTATAGTGTTATGAGAAGGACAAATAACACCTGGGAACAGATATGGGAGGTTTTGATCTGGTGGAGAGAGTGTAGCAGAAAAGAATTTGGACTTTTCTAAATATCTCGAAATATGGTATTGCAATGAGCAAAAGGTGTGACTCATATACCTGTATACAAAATTTCCTTTCTCAAGTGTTAGATAACTAGTTTAACTGTCTTAGCATCTAGACTACGTGAAATATCAGAGTAATGGATTTAACAGCTTTGATGATTTGCTCCTCTGTTCCAGAAAAATGATAACTGTAATCAAAAGAATACAAGAACCTTCACTGTCAGACTTCAGACAAAAACGCCAATTTCAGGTAATATAAGAAAATAAAAAAATCTGTCAGGTGCTGAAACAATGGGGCAGTCCTTAACAGAAGGGGAAAGACTGAAGGAAGAAACCCTGGAGGTTCATTTAAGTCAAGTCACGCTACTGCCACTCTGCCATGTGCTTAAAATGCCCACCACATCTCTCCTGTTTCGTTCTGCCCTCGGGACCTCCTCTTTCTGGGCAAGGGTACAAGGTACAGATATCAATTTCTATGACTGCAGGTTAGAATTGCCTAGATCAGGACTTCTCTCATTTTTAATAATGCCCAAAGAAACAGAAACCCTGAGATACCACGGTAAGGAATTCAATATAAGGACATAGATAAGAGAAAGCTTCAGGAAATAATATGTCAATGTGGAGATGAACTAAAAATAGCCCATAGACCTCTAAACATCCTTCACTCATCACACTTTTCCATATCTCATTCAGCTGAGTGCTAGAATATTTCTTACACTGTAAATTATTTGAGAAGCTGAGCTAGTAAATTTGTTGTTGATAAGCAGCGTGAATATTCAGAAGCAAGAGGCCTGAGAGAACTGAAACTGCAACAGAGCAGACTAGTTGGGATGCAGCAAAGGGCCAGTGCTAGTCAGAGCTATCTTCACTATGAATTTCTAATTCCTTTAGTGCTATTGATGAACTGTTCACCATTCCTGAGAACAGAATATTCCATTCCATCAGAGTATTAAAAAATTATGCAAATGAGATATGGAGACCTAATTAGAGTGCAGGAATTGCACGGTTCAAGGAAAAGTTCACTTATGTATCAGTAATTACACAACACCCCTTTTTCCTAACAGGCTAAACCAACTCCATTTCATCATCATAATTAATATAATTAAAACAGCTTTTCAAACTAATAATACATGGGGAAAAAATGAAGTCCAAACATCTACAGGATTTTTTAAAAGACCTGGGATGCATGTAAAATAGGAGAATTATTTTGATGCAGTAGTATACTAACCTATTATTTTTGGCAACAGAATGTTAATGGCAAGTCCAAAATATAAAATATCAAGAAAGATCCATACCTGCAAAGTTCCTGTCAGGAGTAGACCCTAATTTATCCCACATTTTTTCTTTTTCTTTTCTTTTCTTTTTCTTTTCTTTTTCTTTTCTTTTTCTTTTCTTTTCTTTTCTTTTTCTTTTCTTTTCTTTTCTTTTCTTTTCTTTTCTTTTCTTTTCTTTTTTTTCTTTTCTTTTCTTTTCTTTTCTTTTCTTTTCTTTTCTTTTCTTTTCTTTTCTTTTCTTTTCTTTTCTTTTCTTTTCTTTTCTTTTCTTTTCTTTTCTTTTCTTTTCTTTTCTTTTCTTTTCTTTTCTTTTCTTTTCTTTTCTTTTCTCCTTCAAAGCTGTTACTGTTGACTAGTACACTCTTACTGTTAAACTGAAAGGTGCTTTGCTGAACTGTTTTTTTCAGAGAGAAGAATGCTCTCTGATAAAAAAAAATATTGAAGGAAAAATAAATACTAAGAAAATTAATATAAATGTGCTTTTCCTCATGCTGATATATGCTGCAGAAGAAAACTGAGAAAGCAGTTAAAAATCCAAGATATATTACCAGACCTTTGGGAGAAATTTTTTTGGTTTCATTTCATTGGTTGTTTTGTTTTATTTTTGATAAAACTTGTCTCCAATAAAACTTGGAGATTTTACTGCAAATCTAACAAGTTTAGGTTGTCTGTACAACACAAAGAGAAAACCTTTAGGAAAGACGTCATTAGGCTTCAAGATAAAGCATGGTGCTAATAAAACCAAGGTTGTGGTTTCAATCCTTTATGGCCAATTCACTGAAGAGTTGAATTCAATGATCCTTGGGGATCCCTTCTAACTCAGAATATTCTGTCATTCTGTAAATAAAGTGCCCAACACATCATCTCCTTGATACTTTATTACCTCTGATCTATTTTTAACTGTGCTGAGTAGTTACTGAAATTATAATTCTGAAATTATTACTATGTCTATGATTATGCATATGGTTTAAAAGTGGAAAATGGCCTCTTTTCTTCCCCTAGCACAAATTTAGTTGTATTATTATTGAAGATATGTACAACTGAATTATTATTGCGATGAGGAAATGAGAGAAACTTGTAACCCAAACTACTTATGGACTGATAAGGCCAAATAATTCTATACTTAATTTAGGTATTTTCCTCTTAGCTGTTTGTCGTGGGGACTGAATCTTAATGTTATATATTGCATTCCTTTCCATTTTATTCCTCTTTTAAACAAATTTTTACTTTGAATTTCCAAGAAACTGCTAGCTTTGAAATGAGGCGCATCCATCTGCTGCAGTTGTATGCCATCACATCTTCACAGCACGTAAATAAGAAAACCTAATCCATTTTTTGTTATAAAATTAGTGCTTTTTGGATACTGTATGATGATAATTTCTCCTTCTAAAATGACAGTGAACTGGAGGATTAGGATAGCAGATGACAGCATTTATTTCTGTAATTTACTGGTGCCATGAGTAATGTTTGAGACCATGCCATTTCCTGATCACTTCTGACATAAAAAGTAATTTTTGCTGCAAGAGTGTTATAAAATTTGGCATAATGGAGTTTGTTTTTTTCCAAGAGCTATTAACTCTCCACCTACCAGATTTGGAAGAAAGTGAAAAGAAGACTGTTATTACACATTTTGCACAAAGCTTATTTATACCTCAGCTACCAAAATATAGAAACAAAGTATCATATGGAATATTTTCAAAGAAAATGTTTGACTATAAATATAGTTATATTTAATGGAAAATGAAAATATATGGAAATGTTTCTAAAAAATCTGTATGTCTATATACACTAATGTACCAATGCCCCTTTAAAGAAGTGCTCATCCAGGGCTCTTCCTGAAAATTCAACAGAAATTTATGACGGACTTTGAAGAATTTAATCTATGCTTTTGTTAGAGCTCTCTATATTTTATCTGTATGTGTGAAAGTTTCGGGTGCAAGTAACTTAGACTACTTCCTAAAAGTAAAACATATATTGAATGATTTTAGAGGAAGTTATACATTTACAGAAAAAAGTGGTCTGTCATGTGATGTCATAGCTCTGTTTCTCAGATAGTAATTCTTGATTACTACTCATGAACATTTAATCCAATTTAACCTATTCACATTAATGGAATTTTCTTTTATTTGGTTGCATCAACTCCTTGACATTCACTGTTGTTTGCATATTTTTCATGATATTTATGTAAATAAAGGGCCAAAGATCTTCTTAGACTGAGCATCTGAAGACCCAGGAGCTGTGCCTAATGCATATGATAGGTCATCTATAGTCATGGTTTCTGTTCCTGGGGTAATGGCAAACCATTGTTCTCTGGACTCAGATTAATTTTGTCTCTATTTAAATCTTCCACAAAACCTGATCTGCACGATAAATTTCTCAAACAACTTGTTTCTTCCTGTTTAACTTTTTCTGGTCATACCTGAATTTAGGATAGCATGGTTTTCTTTCTCCTACCCTCCAGCTATTCTCCTGTATCAGGTCAAGGGGACAGTTTCCCATTTTAAATCTTGTAGTAGCTCCTATGTACATTTGTGCTTAATGCCTTCATCTCTGGCTCTCACAAGCCCATTTTAGTGAAATTAATCTTCAAATTTTCTTTCATGAGAGGAGCATTTTCAGATGCCACCTCCACTCAAGTGTTTTCATTCTCAACTCAAAATATTTCTTTGCTGGCTTTGTCATCTTTGGCTTTTACATTTTCATTTAATTTTCCCGATATCAAATTACTTCTTGATAACTCTTATCAAGAAGTCTGACATCTCACACGTCTCATCTTTCCTCATCTTTATCCCCAATTCTGTCTTGTCTCAATTTCTCTTTCCCACATTCTAACATTTTATCTTTAGCAGATGAATGTTAGAGATTAAAATTTCTTAAATAATAAGAAATTTTACTTAAAAGAACCATTCTAAAATCCATCCTTTAACTGTTAAAGTTCTTACATGATTATTTGTTTGTATCACATATATCTGCTGATTTTTTTTAATGTTTCTTCACTCATGGTCATCAGTCTTCTCATTCAAAAACAGCATTACCAATATATTTCTCTGATGTGCCTTCTTAGATGGAGATGGATTTTTTCTCTTGGGTATCAAAGCACAGTCCACTATTCTCTTCAATTATTTACTGTTGCAATTTATCTAGACCTGTAGTCTGTGTGAGATATGTGCAGAAAATAAAGGTAAATCACAGTTCATTTTAGCCCCACTGGAAAATTACATGTCTAATACAGCAGAGACTTTTCCCAGTCTGTTCAATCATACAAATATATTATAAAATGGTGAATATAGAAAAGGAAAAAAAATTAGTAAGAAGTTATTATTTCTTTTGTATTCTTCTGAATCGATGTTTGTAGTGATTTTCTTCAAATCTTTCTGACTGTAACCTAAGCCTGGTATGAGGAAGGAATAATACTTTGGGCTATTTTGTTTTCATGCTTTTTATATGGGGATATGCAGTTGTAAGCAGCTTAGTCATATGAATCCTGTTCCAAAAATCTTTTCAGAAGAAATCCTTTACAACCTTATGGCTGACTTCTGGAGACAAATAGTAGGGTTTCCAACATCAGTTTGGAAACTAACTGTCCCTAGATGATTGCATGCCATTGCCACATCTGCACATTTAGCCTCACAGTTCCTGTAAAGGGGATTGAGTGCCTTGTTGTGGAGGCCACCTCTATCCACATGGATGACAAGAAGGTGTTCAGGAGCAGTCAGCATGGATTCACTAAAGGAAATCATGCTTAACCAACCTGTTTGCCTTCTATGATGTAACAGCTACCTGGATTGAGGATGGGACAGCAGTGGATATTATCTACCCCAATTTCTTCAAGTCCTTCAACCTGTCTCTCATTACATCTTCATAGACAAACTCAGGAATTGGGGACTGGATGAGTAGATAATGAGGTTCATTGAGAACTGGTTGAATGGGAGATCCCAGAAGGTCTTTATTGATAGCACAGGGTCTAGCTGGAGGCCTGTCACAAGTGATGTCCCCAAGGTTCAAACTGGGCTCAGTATTGTTTAGCTTATTCATCAATGACTTGGATGAAGGGGCAGATGCCTCCCAGCAAGTTCCAACAAGTTGTCCATGAGCCAGCAATGCCCTTGTGGCTAAGAATGCCAATGGTATCCTGGGGTGCATTAAGAAGAGCTGGAAGTTTGAGGAAGGTGATCCTGCCCCTTTACTTTACCCTGGTATGGAGTGTAGTGTCCAATTCTGGACTTAGTGCAAGAGAAACATGGAACTCCTGGAGTGGGTCCAGTGGAAGACAAAAAAGGTGATGAGGATACTGGATCATCTGCCTTACAAGGAAAGGCTGAGGGAGCTGGGCCTGTTCAACCTCAAGAAGAGACAAGTGAGAGGCAACCCAATGTCTGAAGGAAGGGTGTCAAGAGCATGGAGCCAGGCTCTTCTTGGTGAGGCTAAGCAATAGGACAAATGGGTAGAAGCTGATGCACAGGAAATCTTACCTGAATACGAGGAAGAATGTCTTTACTGTTTGGGTGACTGAGCACTGGAACAGGTTGCCCAGAGAAGTGTGGATTCTCCCTCATTGGAGATATTAAAGAACTGTCTGGACACAATCCTGTGCCATGTGCTCTGGGACGACCCCTGCTAGAGGAGGAAGGTTGGACCAGATAACCTGCTGTGGCCCCTTTCCTTACACAGTCTGTACTTTTGTGATTCAGTTTGTGTAATACGTGTGTTTTCAGTGGGACAGAGGGAGAAAGCATATGTGTGTATATGGATATGGCAGAAGTGACAAAGCAAGCAACATACTTCTTTTTCTTAAATATTGCCTAGTTCTTCTAGGGCTGTTCTCTGCTCTGGGAAGTGCCAGTAACCACTCAGCTTAATGTCAAATTTCTGCTTCTGTCCCACTCTTGATAGTCACGGACATGAAAAGAACTCTGTGGAAACCAAAACAGAATAAATCTGTGCAGGATATTTTAGCATGCTGAGCAGCTGCTACTTAAAATACAGAGCAGAACTTCTTCTTTTGGGAGAGTACCCAGTGATGGTTTTCCAGAAGCACAAGCAATATGTTTACTAATCTCTCCTGGCTAGCAGCAGTATGTTTTGTTTCCATAAGCCTGGAGGCCAGTAGTCCTGTGAGAACCTACAGTTGCAGAAAATCAAGCATAATAATTTTGACTTCAAATGACACAGTAATTCCTCAGCTTTTATACAGTTCCAGCTGCACACTTCAGCTCTGCAAGGAATACAAAAGAAGTGACATCATCAGTACCTACATAATATTTTTAGCTTGTGCTAGAATCTAATACTGTTAAGGGGCTAAAATAAGAAATTCTAAATTCTTCAGAGTTGCAGTCATGAAGCAATTACATCTGCAGTGTCCCATTAACTTATGCTGCATTTCCATGAAATTTCAGAGGGCATTTGTGTATCTGGCAGGTTTTTAACATCTACTGACTAAAAAGATTGCAAGAACCAGGAAAAGACTTACAATGCATTGATGACAGGATTTTTCATCTTCTTTTTTCTTTTTCTGGGAGGTTTTTCTTACAAATGTCATTTGATTTGATTTGATTTAGACTACTGCATTTCTGTGAACACAAACACAAAACGCATCGATATGTATTGTATATTTAATAAATTCACACACACACTTTCCCCAATACACTAAGATATGACAATTATTTCTGAAATTGCACGGGATGCCTGTGACAGTATAGCAGTGGGGGCTGTAGGTTCTAGATATGATATGAAAGTTGTCTTGATTTTTTTGGTCTTTACTCACCTACTCCTACATGCCTCTTCTTGGATTTTTACACTGAGCTTTTTATTTTTTTTTTTTGACTTTTTATCCTCACAGTCTAATTATATTATCTTTTCACCTTACATGCACCTACCTTTAAGTTCCTTCTCTCCAGAAAGATACAATGCAGAAGAGGTGTTATGACTAAGTATCATGAGTGTTCATTAATATTTCTTGGATCTATCAGTTTCTTTTTGATATCATTTAGTATCAAGAATGACAATTTTTTTCTTCTTGGACTCTTGTTGGTTAAGCAATTCATGATGTTTTTGTCTCACTAAGAGGTTATAGAATATTTTGCTGATATAGTCATTTTACCTGCAGATCTTTCAGATCTTTTAGACAGCTTCTTCATTTCGTCATGTTTTGTGGTTAATCCAGAACTGTTGGAAAAGGCAGTGAGTAATACTGAAATATGATGACAGTAACCATCTAGTGTCTAACTGTTCAATCACATGTCCTACTAAAGAATGGAACATCTATTAAAAATTTGGTTTAACTTGGAAAGTATGTGTCTGAAGCGATTGGAGTGGGAAATGTGTTTGGAGGTTTTACTGTGGTGTCCTTCTAAACATAGTATGTAATTTGACTTTCAGCATAAGAGTTTCAAGTAGTTCATTAGTGCTGAATATTAAATGAATGTAAAATCAGTGAAGAGTGGATCTTAATGATGTGAGACTATGAAGGTTTGCTTTAGGTGGGGATCTTATTATCATTAACTTGACTCTCAGATCAGGATTAGTGTGGACTTAAAGAATGCAGTTTCATGTGTCAAAACACCATCCCCATAAGATAAGCTACCACCACAGAACTTCAGATAAGCACAAACAGCACAGCAGGATGGATTTATTTCCAGGCCTAAAAGAGGTAAAGGTTTGCAATTGGCACACCAGAAAAATTGAACTCTGCAGACTGTGGGAAAGAAAACCACTGCTTACACTCAGGCCAGCCCAAATTGTGAGAATTTCGATGACCACTCTGTGAATATCCAGGACCTGGCCTGTATAAAAGTGGTACCTCCAGAAGAACGACTCAGGCACTCTCCCCCTAAAGAAGAACAGGTAAAGAAGGACCAGCAGGAATTCACACGATGGTGACATCTTTTGTTTAGCCTCTCTGACTCACTCTTTCTTCTTCTGCATCCCAAATTCCTTTTTCTTCCTATCTCTCTACTTCCCATTTATTGTTAAATAAAATCTGAACTATTGATTTTGGAATATGGTCTTCTTTGCACCTTAATTCAGGCAGAGGCACTTATTATAATCGGATCATAACAGGGCTGAACTAATGGTTTTTTAAAGATATATCAGTGGTAATAATTTTGAAAAAGAAAAGCTGTTATATAATATCCATGGAAGAGAAGTTAGAGTTAGATGATCTTCAAGGTCCCTTTTAACCCTATCCATTCTACAATTCTATGATTCTTTGAATATAACAACATATATATCGAACAACTTATCTGCATAAAGGAAAAGGTCATTTTTTAGCTGTAACTTTGGTTTACTGTTTACTGTTTGAGCATTTTCATGTGCGTTCAAAGTACAACATTCAACATCCTGAGTTACCTAGAGTTTATATTTCAAGGATATCTCATTTCTGATGAGAACTAATGTTAATTCAAAGGAGAAATAAAGTTTTAATGCAAAAATTTGCTAGATTCTGGAACCCGACTATGTACAGATCAGTTTAATTAAACTTTGTGAAAGATGATGAGATTAATTTATAAAGGTGTCAAGAATGACAGAAATTACTAAGAGTTGAAATGTTAAGCAGGATTATGCTTTTCAAGTCAATATATATACCTGGTTGTACTATTACAAATGTGGATTGAACCGCTGAATTGTATTGCATTATGTATGTCATTATGTATTGTATTATGTATGGTTCTCTTAGAAAAGGATCTGCAATTTTCCCCTTAATAATGTATGTACCTGAATACATTAAAATGAGCAAATAATTATATGTTATCCATGTTCCTTTATTATCATGTGTCTTTCAGCAGCTCAAGGAGCTTCATCAATCATGATTTGCTTGCACTTAAGTGGCCTTCTTCAGCAGCCTGGTGTGCCTGATTGAACACTTTTAAAAATGCTGGCTTGCTCTGGGAGATAGCAACTGGCTCTTCACTTTAAAGTCAATAAACTGAGTTTGCATAATTTGCAGGTTTAACAATGAATCTTATTTCATGGATGTTTATTTATCACAAACATTTATATCAAGTTCGCTAAGTGCATTTAGCTTATATTAAAGATACTAGCCTGAGAGTCCTGGATTTCAATACCTCATATACACACCAGGGCCAGCAGCAGTACAGATATCTCTTGTGATCTGATTGTAATAGGTGTCTCTGCCTGAATTAAGCTGCAAAGAAGACCATATGCTGAAATCAATAGTTCAGATTTTATTTAACAATAAACGGGAGTTAGAGAGATAGGAAGAAAGAGGAATTTGGGATGCAGAGGAAGAGAGGCTAAGCAAAAGATGTCACCATCATGTGAATTCCTGCTGGTCCTTCTTTACCTGTTCTTCTCTAGGGGGAGAGTGCCTGAGTCGTTCTTCTGGAGGTATCACTTTTATACAGGCCAGGTCCTGGATATTCACAGAGTGGTCATCGAAGTTCTCACAATTTGGGCTGGCCTGAGTGTAAGCAGTGGTTTTCTTTCCCACAGTCTGCAGAGTTCAATTTTTCTGGTGTGTTAATTCCAAACCTTTACCTCTTTTAGGCCTGGAAATAAATCCATCCTACTGTGCTGCTAGTGCTTATCTGAAGTTCTGTGGTGGTAGCTTATCTTATGGGGATGGTGTTTTGACACATGAAACTGCATTCTTTACGTCCTCACAACTTTACCCTACATTTTAATGCCAATTTGCAAAATTAACAGTTAAGATTTATGATAGAAGTGCTTCATGCAAAGATGTACATAAAAGAAACCTTGGCCACTGTGCAGAAGTTTTTAATTGATCCTACAAAGACCAAAACTGCTATGCACTCGTGTGCTGTCTGCTTAATCTGATCTATCTACTAAAACCAAACATAAATACAAATGCAACTTTATGGAATGCTCTAGAACAAGGTAGCTTGAGGGAGTGCTCAGACTTTAGAGAGCACAGAGCTCACACAGTAGAGATGACATTAAAAGTAAAAATTTTGATGCTTGAGACTGCTTGTGCAGAAAGCACAAGCTATGACCATGCCAGTGTTACTGCTGTTCTTATTATTATCAACTCCATGAGCAGCTATAATGTTTGCATGGAATGATTTTAAATAGAAGGTGGGGTGAGAATGTGAATAAGAAACATTATTTTATTCTGTTCTTCTGTAAATATGTGCATGGAAAGATAGTATGAGTTACTAAAATACCTTATGGCAAAGCTAGGAGAAAAGTATCTATTTTGAGTAAAGCTTTTTAATAATAAGACTAGATTTTCACTCTGACCATAGAAAGAAAATTCTCAATACTGCTTTGCTGATGCCCTAAATATTTCAGTCTCCCTGAACATTACATTTTTGGAACACACTCTGTAAAGTATATTTTTAAAAATATGTGTTTTCTGAGGATGATAAACACTTACATAATCTAGTATGCAGCTAGAAGAGCATTCCAAAATAAGAAATGGAAAACATGAAGCAATGGAGCTATACAAACCAGTAGGAACCATGCAATGAGTTCTGCTTCCTGATTACGAAAACTGGCTTAGTGGCTAGTGGTCACTAAAGAGTATCTACAAACTGTACCATGGAAATGAGATAAATGATGATTCTCCCAGTTACATTTACTCATGAAGGAACAGGATTCTTCCCTGTTTTGTGGTTTGTGTAGCATAGTAATTTCAAACCCGTTGAATGCAAATGTATTTTTCCAGTAGTATTCCAGTAGGACAGGTAAATTGCTTAGCATTGGTGGGAAGGACTAGCCATGCTGAAAGGAAGGGTAATGAAACTCATTTTCACAGTATCACTGAGGTGAGGGGAAAGCATATCTCAGCACAGAAGAGGCTTGTCCTGGGCACATTGGTACAGAGGAGCTCCTGTAATGCAAACCAGACCAGCTCACAAACTGTCCTCCCCTGTGCAAGCAGTCTCTGCATGTAAGCAAACACCAGAGGAACTGCAGATGATCAGGGTGCAAGAGAAATTGAAATTGCATGTCATATTCTGGTTTCTGTGGGACTGGTTTTTAAATAAGAACCAATTTCATCCAAGTATTCAGAGATCTAGAACATAATAGCTTTCTACAAGCATGGTGTAAACCACACACTGACTAGAAGACAGATGGGAGAACTGAAAATCCCCAACAGAAAGGCTGCAGTGTGAGTGCTTGTGGGAACCCGAGAAATTACCATCTTTATATACAGAATTACAGAGTCACAGAAATAAGTAGAGTGTAAATTGATGTGTTAAAAGGTAGAAAAATAAAGTTTTAAAGATTGTTTACATTAAGGAGTTTTTGGACACAAGATGGAGGATTTATGGCGTAGTAAGAAATTCTTCTTCTTCTTCATGGCATCCATCTTCTGGGTCGGGATGCCAACTCGGGATTGGTGAAGGGAAAACTGCTCGGTGTAAAGTGAGTATAAAGTATTGGTGATTAATTGTAAATAAAGTAGACGTAAATTAGAGTATAAAAAATAAGTCCTACCCCAGAGGGGAAGAGAACAGCCTTGGATGAGTTGCAAAGTAGACCGCTGTAAGGTAGACAGAAAATTCCTTAGATAAAGAAGAGTAAACAACCTTGGAAACCTCAAAACAACAGCTCTCGAGTCTTCTTTCGTG
Source organism: Catharus ustulatus (assembly GCF_009819885.2). Lineage (NCBI taxonomy): Eukaryota > Metazoa > Chordata > Aves > Passeriformes > Turdidae > Catharus > Catharus ustulatus. The sequence goes on from NC_046224.1 coordinate 34,325,360, forward strand.
CCCTGCTGCGCCCTGCCTACAAAATAAGAACTCTTAGACCACCCTTTACTGTACAGGTGAGCGACCTCAGACCATAAAAGAAGTCGCCGCCTGCCACAAGTGCTCATTCAGGCCATCCCAAATTCCAGCTGCTTTCCAGACAGATATGCAAAACCTTATGGGTTGGTCATCAGGCTTCACCTCTCACTGAGCTGCAAGGCCAGGCACACTCAGGGAAGAGAAATGCAGCTGCAGTAGTTAGAGAGGATGTGGGTAAGAGGGAACAACAAACACTGAAGAAGAGTGATGTGAAATTCGTGAGGATGCAGATTGCAGAACTTGTGTAGCATAGTGTTAGGATGGAAATCCATAAGAAAACAGGCTTCATGAATCCCCTGTCCACAATATAAGATATTTTCTGTTAGATCAAACAACTCTCTAATCAATAAACATTTTGTGCTATTATAAACTGAATACAGAGGACTTGGGTAAAACTTACTCAGAAGCTGGTTTCTAATGGTAAAGTTTCATTCTATATGTTTAAGCATTATTTCCTTTTCTTTTCTCTACTGATAAGTATTTTTCTGAATTATGTTTTGGAAAAATATTTCAAACCAAAACCAGAGTCTTCATGATGCCTCAGATATACCATAAACTATTATTTGGAACTGTAAACGTGCAATTTTTAACATCCATGTATTTTATATATTTTCAATATTAATGTGAAAACCAACTTGTAGCTAGTCAGAAATCTGAAAAGTAACAAGTGATGTTTACAATTTGGTGAGGGTTTGCTTCAGAAGAGAAGACAACTTCCTTGAGGAAAATTACTGATGTCTTCCTAAGTTACTGTTTTCACTGGTGTATTTTGCTTTAATAGTTCTGATTTTGATAAATACTCAGTATAACTTTATTTGAAGGCAAAAAAGATGTTTTCTTACTTACAAAAATGAGATTCTTTAGCCTATAGCCCTTAGGGGTGGAGAACTTCTCCGATTCCAGGCAGAGCTTTATTACAGAAATCTCCAAAGTGAATGGAAAGCAGCCCACACACCATATAATAACTGCTTGTGAGTTTTCTCTGTGGGTTATTAAGATTTAAATGATTAGGTTACTGAGTGTGTAGAGGAACAATTGTTCATTCAACTGTGCATAAATAGTTTTAAAGGTGTGAATAGGTCTTGTTGTTGAATCAAACATTTTACATAAAAATATCATTAGAAAGATATCCTGGTGTGGTTTTATGGGATAATAATTTCAGTAATAGAAATGTGAACTCTGTTATATACATTATGAAAGCTTGTTACCCTGTAGAGTCCCCAGAAAGTGAGACTGCCACAACTCCCTTTTATATTTTTGCCCTTTTACTGATGGAAAAAATCTGTAGCTAAAGACTAAAACATCCTGTTAGCTCTTCCCCATTATATTGTACCATTCATGTTGGAACAGAAAATACCTTGAAATATAAATTTATACAGTATTATTAAAAAACCTTCAAACTCAATGCACTTCTTCAAGGATGAACTAACTGTTCATCTGCATTTTATATTTAATAGTCTGCAAAATATACTAAAAAGCTAGAAGTGAGGTGTAGATGGTTTATAATTTCTGTGTTTGAAATAAAAGTTATTAAGACAGCTGAAAAAAAGTTTTGTTAAATGTACTGCATTTTATGAGCTAATACTTTACAAGCTGTATTGATCAAAACTATTCTGGCAGCACAAACGAAACAAAAGAGTAATAGCCAAGCTCAAGCTTCATGCAACCAAATAATAACATGGAGTAGTAAATGGAAAGCAAGACAAAAAGGACCAGAGAGATCCCATAAAATTTGGTATTGCAGAATATTAAATCCACTGCAGTGGCATATGAACAAAATTAAAATAGACAGTAGGAAGCTGCAAGCTGGGAAACATACATTTTTATCTCACTAATGTTTCCCTAATGGATAGTTCTGATGGGGAACTACATTATGGGGATTTATTTTTAAATAATTTTATTTTACTGCTAACTGATCTTACTGTCCAGTTCAATTTGCATAAAGAATTGAGATTTTCAGAAGATACGATTTTTTTAAGAAAAGAGAATTTTTGCAAAGTCACTCTGAAAGCTAGAATGAGAACAAGACACATTTTGTTTTAACTTCAAGAAGTATAATGATAAACAAAATTCTTAAAATAGAAGCACAGAAAACCAATTCTATTTAAATGCAATTCTGAGACCACGCTACATCCCCAGTCTTGGAGTGAACTGCATTTCCTCTGAGTCTTGTGCTCCTTTGAAGCTTTAGAGGCTTTAATAGGGCTTTGGGCAATTGCAGGCATCTGCCCACACTGAGCTTATTTAAAGTTAGGGGCCTAACAGTAGATTAACTATATTGGCCCATAAATAATGCACCTGTCACTTGCACAAAATAGACTGTCTGCTGTTTGCACAAACCCCCAGGGTTTCTCAGTCAGTTGTGGGGCAATTTGCTAATAATGCCAAAGCTTTGGGCAGTAGTAAGGATAGACCCAGACTTTGCTCATTGGAAGTAATTAATGATGTAATTATTACTTCCTGTGTGCTTTACCGTAGCTCTTGTTTCCTGCAGATGTGGTGCAGTGCCTTCTTGTCCTAAAAAAAAGCAATTTTATAAGATTACAGCATGTCATCACAGTGTATGATTGAACAAACTGTTAATTCTTCTTTATCCTTGTTATTGTTGTTAGTCCTTGATAATATAAAAACCTGTCCATAGAGCTGACATTGTAACAGGTATGAAGTCTGTATAGCCATACGGTGTTTATATTAGAAAATTGACCAGTGTGAGGCAACAGTCATTGTACCAGTATTAAATTGTCTAATTCCTGAGTTATTATTACAATTAGCACAATTTTTTAAAAAAAGTATTGGCCTGAGCAAACTAGATGTCTCCTCAATGCTTCCTGGGTACACTTTGGGAGTTATCACAGTCCAGTGACTATTTCCAGTAGTAATGTTGGATTTTGTCAGTGTCTTCTGTGTAGAAAGTTTGGTTTGGGAACCAGCCTTTCTAGGTTCACTAGCTGCAATACTGGAGAAAGGCCAGAAGCATATTTAATTTATTATCATTGAAATTGCTTCATAGACTGGTAGTGTCTCACAGCTGTAACTTAGCAATCAGCAGCTCTAAGGCTAAGGAAAGAAGCTTCTGAGAAAGTTTTTGAGTTGCAAATAACTATGTGAACAGATACTATTATTTTAGGCTGGGTTTAAACCAAATATTCGGAAATGGTATAGTTTTGGCTTTTCACTTTGCATTGCCATAGCCTAGAAAATCTCCTTATAGTCTGTAAGAGCTGAGAGGTATGTGGGCAGCTGCTGTGAGTCTCCTTGCTGCTGTTTGCTATCTCCTGTTCAGGGATAGCTTATTTATCTTAGACTCTTGAATGTCATTTCCCATAGCATAAAGCACAAACTTACTGTAGCAATTTACACTAATTTCACGATTATAAGCCACACTGACTATAAGCCGCATCTCTGGTGTCGGCGACTTTTCATTCTTTGTCCATACATAAACCGCACCTGATTATAAGCCGCATGTTACAATACAGAGTGTGATAAAAGGTTTCTATTCTACCACCATCTGTTGAGGGTGGGGGCAGTGATCCTTATCTCAACGGCAGATACTCTGCTAATGGGCCATCCATTGAAACCAGGCAGGGCATTGTTCTTTATCTTTTCACAACCCATCCTTTCTCCAGCGAGTCATCGTCTGCTAATGGCCCATTGAGTCCCACTGTGTGACTGATAAAATTACTGCACCCCATTGGAAGTTGCTCCAGCCAGGGGGAAGAGCCCAACATTTCTTTCCAAGATAAAAACAGAGGTTTTGGGACACTAAGGTAGCCCCTTTCTCCAATGGACTCCAGAGAAAAACTGGATTTCTCCACATCACCACTGGACCTCCAGAGGGAAACTGCACCTTCTACAGGAGCACTTCTTCAACTGAATCACATCTGTCACTGCAAGGTGACTTCAACCACCCTTTAATGGGACTGCTACCAACACCCTGCCTGACAGGGTGTCAGGTTGTACTCTGACTTTGTCAGGGTTTGGAGTTTGTTTCTTTGTAGTACTGTATTTCTATTTTAATTTCCCTAGTAAATAATTGTTATTCCTAATTCCCATATCTTTGCCTGAAAGCCCCTTGATTTCAAAATGATAATAATTTGGAGGGAGGGGGTTTACATTCTCCATTTCAAAGAGAAGTTCCTGCATTTCTCAGCAGACACCTGTCCTCCAAACTAAAACAGCAACTTTTTGTTCTTTGTCTGTATATAAGCTGCACTTTGGGTTTGGACCAAAATTTTAGTCAAAATGGTGCGGCTTATAATCGTGAAATTACCACTCTGGCCTGCTTACATCAGTATTCTTGTTCTCTGGACAAAATGCACAGACAATGACTGCATGGAAATACTAAGTATTAAGTTTTGAATTTTGGGTTGTGGTAAGCCCAAGATAGAAGAATATGAAATTGTAAAAAACATAGATATGTATAAAATATTGTGACTGCAATCCTAAAGGATGGAGAAAATTAGATTTCTTACCTTGAGAAAAGTGTGACAATGGCCTCCAGTGGGGCTTCAGTAAAGGGGTCTTCATGACTCCTCTGATTCTCTCCTGTCACCTTGCTACCAGCATGTGTCTCCTGGGAGAAAGATCAAACTTCCTTCTGATGTGGACTGTGGCCTGGAGGGCTGAGGGAGAGCCATACTGGAGACCACAGCAAAGGTAGGGAAAGCATGACTCAAATCTTTCCTAGTAAATCCATGCTTGAGCTGTCATTCTCGTCTCCTAATCACATACAGAAGTTCTGCTTCTGTCCTTCCTTTTTTAGACTCTTTTTTACAGAGTCTACTTCTTTTAGGAGATGATCAGGAAAATCTCAATATTCAATGGAAAAAAAAGACAGAAGGTGGAACTTTGTGTCTGAGGGAATTTTTAGCTCAGATGCATATCCCTTTTATATGACTCTTGTATCTCACTATGAAATTGCTATTAAATAAGGCAATGGCTCCTTTCCCCGTTTAACAAGAACAAATAGGAAAATATTTTCACAAGAGTGACCTACTGATTATCAAGCTGTAATGTAGGTTCCAAGTCTATTTTCTAGATTTATTATTTTCTGCCAAAATTGATTTGGACAAAACCCATAATAATTACCTAATATGTGGTTAGCAATTTTCCATCTCATTACACAACCCTTGTATCTTATTACCCATGTAAATGAATACCTGTTAAGTGATCAGACCTGTACAACTCAAATAATTTTTTGATCCATCAAGCCAAAACAAATAGAGGACTTCAATAAAGTTTTTACAGCAGAATACCACGATATAAGATACAATAAAAATGGGATTTATCAGTGTAATGCATCAGCTGAATGAATATAAAACTTTATAACAGAATCAAAATTACTTTTTTGGATGTCACATGACTATACTATAACCCTAATCTTTCAAAATCCCATGGAGCTCAGAGGAGGCATTTTGTGTCATCCACATAAGAGCTGTGCATCTCTGGGATGCATCAAAATGAAACACACCTAATATTTATACAGACCTAATACATAGTAAGTACAACTAAAAGAGCATGAAAACTTGTTATTTTCAACTTGTAATTTTTGCACTGCTTTTGTGTAATCAGAGGTACATATTGAAAACAGAATAAATATATTCATCCCAGAGTATGTGTTGTCTTTTAAACAGTTACTTTTCAAAGCACATATGATGTTTTGGTATCAGAAAATCAAAAAGAGCATTGTCACATGATTCAAACTTAAAATGAACAGTTAAACTTCAAGATAAGGATAATCAAGTCAAATTCAATTCTGCTACAATTCAGCATACTGAAACCTGTTTCTACCCATTTAAAATTTTAAAGCAGAGTAAGAGGGTATGTAAACTGACAGCTTGGTCAGTATATCCACAGAATGTAGTTCTGTAGCTTTGCCTAGTCTTTTGCTGCTTTATTATTTTTACATTAATAAATCAGTAAATTAAAGAGTATTACAATCAGTACATATTTTACATATAATTAGAGAAGATACTATAACAACCCCAAAGCACTTCAGAAAAAAATCAGACCACCAGAAATGGATTACAGGTGAGATAATATTCAGAAAAAAATCTTTCCACAAAATAAAGTGTCCTTATAATGTGTAAACAACAGGAAATGAGCAGCATTCTGTTGTGGAAACCACCTAATATAATTTTGCTCAACTTCTAGACTTTTCAAGTAGTCAAACTCTGATTCAAGAGTCTGGAAAGCACTGTAAATATTATATTCTTCCCTAGAATGAAGACTGCTTTTACTCTGCAAGGAAACATAATATATATTGATGTTGATGTTACACAGTTCATTAGGAATTGTACATACACAGTAATGACTAGAAATTGTCATTAGGAAAAAAAAATACAGCTTTTTTTTCATGATACTGTACATAGTTTAACATTGATATCATGTATACAGACTTCCTCTTTAGAAAAATAGATCTTCATATATAAATATGTGTGTACCCATTGAACACAGCATATCAAAGCAGTCTAGAGGTCTGCTGTCTGCAGAACAATTCCTATTTTTCCTTGGAAGGGTTCTAGACTCAGCTACCTCTCCTAAGTGGTTTCAACAGAATTGGAGTAGAGAAGTTAACTACATCAGAAAACCTAATCTACCAATTTCATGTGATTAATTTCTGCACTTCATCTAATCTCCTTTGCTTTCCATTATGCTACTTCTCACTGTCATCATAGTGTAGCAGATACAGAACCACAAACTCCTGCTGTTTCCCAGTGATGAAAAAAACCAAATGAGAACAGAGTCAATAGAGAGGTGGAAAATGTAAATTCATGTCTTGGTTGCAGTAAGTTCTTAACTGAATATAGAGTGTAGCATAATTCAAAGTCAAAAGCCTAAGGATATTAAGGATATTGTTAAGGTCTGATTATTGAGAGATGCCTCTACGGAAGTTAAGGTGCAAATTACACCATATGCCAAAGTCAATAATGTGGATTTCATTTAACAGTAAATGTGACGTAGAGAGATAGAAAGAAAAAGAAAAAGAAAAAAAAATGAAAAAAAGAAAGAGAGTGAGAGAGAGACAGAGAATGAGCTCAAGCAGATTTCACCATCCATGGATCCAGAAGTATCCCATTGATATGTGGGATAAATTTACAAGTATCCTTCTACTACTACACTTCTTGGGGTCCCAAGGTAGTACAAAAGTTTTATACATTTTAGCAAACAAAGTAAGCAATCCTTATTGGCTACACAGTTCTCTTATTTTACTGGTTAAATGATTCCCTCACTTCTAATGCTGAATAGTCCTATGCTCAGTGTTTTCAGTTGGTGAGTTGTGAGTTGGTGAGTTGTGATGTACCCATGTCAGAATTTCCTTTTATCTAACCTGAGCTGATTTCAGTGCAGTTGTTGAGTTGGCTTTCCTTGTGGCCATAAATTCTGCATTCTTTATGGCCATTATCAGTGATACATTCCTCTCCCTTTGCTTTGTTTACTTCCCCCGTTGTCTGAGAACAGCCTTAGGCAATAAAACCACCTCTATCCTATCCCAAGCTCCCATCACGTGGTTTAACTTACAGTCCAAGCTCCATGAAGTTCCTTCTGGGGGGAAGCTTGGGTGGTCACAGATGCCATAACTTGGGGTGATTCTTGTTTGACCAATGATATGTGTCTGAGCAGCTGCTTCTTTACACGTTTTGCCACAGTGGGAATTTTTGTCTGGATATGTTACTCAGGATGTGGTAACCAGGTCTTGCCTCTGCCAGGCCTGGAATTAGTGCCATCCTGTCACTCCATTTTGTGCTTATCTTATGGCAAAGCCCTTCTTTGGCCTTTACAGTGTTTGACAGAGACAACTGTGATCTCTAAGTCCCTACAGACAGCCATCTCAAAACAGACAATTTTTCATAATGACAATTTCCTTCAGTGCTATGTGGGCATCATAGATTCATAGTCCGCTTAAAGTTCCCAGATAGAATTTGATACTGTCTCTCTGTCATGTAAAATAGTTATTCATCTATTTGAATACTCTGCAGTTTGATTGTGCTCAGATTCATGCTGCTGTAGAAAAGGAATAATTTCAAAAGAATGCATTCTTCTTGAGCTGTATTTGTTTTTTAGCTCTGCAGACTCCTAATTCTTGACTTTTTTTAGTAACCATTTTTTTGATACACAGCTGTCGTACCGCACATTTAAAAGGTTGGAGAAAACAGAGACGTAGGACACAGTTCATATTAACTTTATTTGAAGAAAAAAAAAGTAACTTTTATAACAGGACAAAAAATATATCCAACCTAGAGAAATGAGGAGAGTATCTGGGTTTAAAGTAAAACATAAATATGACCCTATGCAGCAATTAGAATTATGTATTATAGGTGTCAGAAGAGCTTTTAAAGTGCATTTTCCCTTGGAATTACCAAGGCATTTATGTCCTTTGTTATTAATTAATGGTCTGAGAAATTGTTATTAGAAGGACAAAAACAATACAGCCTTTGTGGGAAGCTTTTTCTTCCTCTCTCTCTTTTTATTTCCTTAGATTTTTATTGCTGAAATTGAACTTTTTTAGTTTTTTGTTCTGAATGAAGTATGTTAAAGCACAGAAGCCTTGTTTTCAGAGTCAGCTGAATTTTTATTGCATTGTGATGAATCTCAAGAAGCAAGGAATAGTTATGGAAACACTGAGATGTTCCTGGCTATGTTACACAGTTACTAGGCACTGAACAGTGCATGCATGCACATACATACTTTAAATTAAATGCGGTCAAGCAGAACAAAATTTTCTAAGAGAAAAAGTTGAGCTAAGCTTTTTAATACAAAAAAAGAATCAGCTTGGTTAAGGAATCAGACCATCCACTGCTGGAAGAGAAATGCTGATACCATATATGATGCATCTTTGGTATCCACAGGCTGATATGAAACATTGTAAGGTGGAACTCTACTGACTGGGTAATTAAAAAAATATATGCATTGACACGATGAAATAAAGTTAAAAGAGATTTATTAATTAATGAATTTACATTCTTAATAGCCAAAATTTAAATCTTCCTGTTCAGAAGTCTTCAGCATGTCTACATTAAGTGTTTGAATAACAAAGCTATTTTCATACATGATTAACTCAATCCTTATTTATTAAAGCAATCTAGACATATGCATAACATTTAGAAATGCTTAAAAGCCTTACTGAGTTGTGGCCTACCTATCTGATGTGAAGATGTTTCTCATCATTATGAGTCTTTCTATCAACTGGAGAGAGCTCTGTGTTTGTGCAGGGCTAATACCTAGGCAGAACATTACAACATGCCCCTAAATAACTATCACACCATGAAACTAAGATGGATTCATAAATTTCATTGCTTTGATTTTGTCAGCAGTTTGCATTTAACTTTGGTACTATTACCATTGCTGTGTGTCAAGCATAGTTTCTGATGAAATTTAGGTGCTTTTCTCACAGTGTGCTGGTATATTTTATGTGACTTCAGTATACCTGTTTGTTTGCATGGAGAAGAGCAATTTATTTGATTAAAGAATTGTACCATTAATGTTACATGAAACCAGAGCACTTATAAAAATATTTTTGTCCCAGAAAAGAGAGATGCATTTGTATTGCATCAATTTCAAAACTTCACTCATTTTATGACATGGTGTGATGTCCTCTGGGATAGGTTCTGGTGTGTCTGTTCTCCACCACACCTCATGAGCTGCAGGGACACAGCTGCCTCACAATAATTTTCATCACAGGCTGCAGGGGAATCTCTGCTCTGGCACCTGGAGCACCTCCTTCCCCTCCTTGTTCACTGACCTGGTTGTCTGAAGAGTTGTCCCCCTTGCATATTCTGAGTTCTCTCTTCTCTGGCAGCAATTTTCTCCTGCACATAACCTTTTATCCATCTTAAATATGTTACCCCAGAGGCTGATGGCATCACATCCACCATTGCTGATGGACCTGGCTTTGTTCAGTGTCAGGTCCATCTTGGCACTGTCTGGTTCTGGCTCTGTCAAACATAGAGCTTCTCACAGAAGCCACCGCTCTAACCCCTTTGCTACCAAAACCTTACCACACAAAATCATTTGCAAAACCAAAGACCCTAGACAAACATCATTAAATATGCAGGCAATGTCCTTTTGCTATGGAAATTACATAGAACAGAAAGAAAGTTTATTGCTGAAATAGCTGGCTCACCAAAACCTGGCTCACCAAAGCAGGCAAATTTTCCCTTCTCCTGTCTGTGGAGCAGTGTTTTTCTATTTTACTTCCAAAGCTCTTTGCAGCTCATCTCCATGAGTCTCAGACTCTCCTCTTCATGATTATAAACTAGATCCTCAGCGCCACACTTTCTACTTTGTACGCTTCCTGCATAGGACCTTTCTTGGAAGCAGCAGTGTTTCATATGCAAACACAGGAAACACTTATCATCATCTAATTAATTACTGCAACAAAATTCCTTTTTGAAGCACACACATGAAATAACTCCAATCACTCACACTTCATTAGATAAGTGAGTTCTTACCTCTTTGTTGCTGGACAGATACTTCAGAGCATTTGATATGTGATAGCCTGATATAGGGAAGTGTTGGATTAGCTATACCTCTGGGACTGCTTAAAAGCATAGGGTTTCAAGCATTCATTTCAACTACTTGTGCCTGAGGCTTTCACCCACACTGAGAAAAATTATCTATACCAACCATATCATCCCCATCTTATTAAAAGAGTTACTAGTGTAGCTGTCAATCAAAGACAACATCATGCCTCTGGCTGATATGCCAGTACAAGTTCTTTTGCTTTAAACTAGCCAAAGTTTTAAAAGACAAAATGGCATACGAGTGTTCACTAGGGATGCAATTAAAATTGAATTAATGTTTAATTATGTGCATTTTTGGAACAGAAGAAAAGTATTTTCAAGTAAAAAATGTATAGCTTCGCTAACTGGCAAAGTTAATTAAAGTACATTTAATGTTACTTCTTCAGGCCATTTTAAAATTAACAACAACAATTATCTTCTGGACCCCTCTTCCAGTCCTGAGAGGAGTATATTTAATCACCATGTATCACATCCTCTGTCTTTAATTTTTCTTTCTGTTTGATACATTTCCTAATTAGAAATTCAGTTTCATATTTACAGAACATAATTCTTAAACAAGAAAGCCCATTGAAACCTTTCAAATTGAGTACAAACCATTGTCATATATGGCACTATGGACCTGAATGCAAAGCAAAAGTTTAGTGTTTTAATAGGATACAGAATATTCCTTGTGACATTTAATTCATATATTAAGCACTTGTAGGTAATGGACAGCAAATAATCAGAACCTTAAAAATAGAATTCATCTAACCCTGTAAAGAGAGCATATCCTTCATTTGTGAAACACTGATGTAACTGTGACTCTGACCTATTCTCACCACATAATCTTTTGTGCTCCCAGATATATTTCCAGGTATCCTACCTGCTTGAATTTTTTATTTTATGTATTGATTATAATATAGCAAGACCTGTGGAAGTCAAAGCAGATCTTTGATGTCTATAGAGGAATTTCAATCCATATCCAACATGATGAAACATTTAGAAATTCCTGTAAGTAAACACAGAATAATAAAATAGCTTGGGTAGGAACATACTTTAAAGATCATTTAGTTCCAACCTTCCTGCCATGGGCATGTACACCTTCCACTAGACCAGATGTTGCTCAGAGCCCCATCCAACCCGAACTCGAGTATTTCACGGATGGGGCATTTAAAAGATCTCTGAGCAAATTGTTCCAGTGCTTCACCACCCTCACAATAATGAAATTTCTTCCAAATGTCTAATCCAAAGCTGCTCACTTTCAATTTAAAGCCATTGCCCCTTGTCCTGCCACTACATGCTCTTGTAAATGGAATCTCTCCATCCTTCCTGTAGGTTCCTATAACGTACTGGAAGGCCACAATTAGGTCACCCCAAAGCCTTCTCTCTTCCAGGCTAAACAACTCCAATTCTCCCAGCCTTTCCCCAGTGGAGAGGTGTTCCAACTCTTATCACCATGGTTGATGATTGATGTCCTTCCTGTGATGGGGCCCCAGAGCTGGATGCAGCACTCCAGGTGGGGTCTCACCAGAGTGGAGCAGCAGGGCAGAATCCCCTCCCCTGACCAGCTGGCCATGCTGCTCTTGATGCAGCCCAGGACACATTTGGCTTTCTGGGCTGGGAGGGCACTTTGCCTGCTCATGTCCAGCCTCTCATGCACCCCAAGTCCTCTTTGGCAGGGCTGCTTTGAATCTGTTCCTTCCCCAGCCTGTGGTGATACAGGGGTTGCCCTGACCCAGCAGCAGCACCTTGCATTTGGTGCTGTTGAAACTCATGGCATCTCCACCAGCCCATTTCTTGAGCTTGTCCAGGTGCCTCTGGATGGCATCCCATCCTCCAGGTGTGTCAGCTGCACCACTCAGCTTGGTGTCATCTGCAAATTTACTGAGGGTGCACTCATGCCCTTTGTCTATGTCATTAATGAAGATATTAAATAGCACTGGTCCCAATGCAAACCCCTGAGGGACACCACTTGTCACTGATGGCCATTGGGACTCTGAGCCATTGACCAGTATCCTCTGGATGTGACTGTCCAGCTAATTTCTCATCTATCTAACATTCCAAGCATCAAATCCATCTCTCTCCAGTTTAGAGAGAGGGATGTTGTGCAGAATCCGTGTTGATCATATGGTGTTTCCATGCATGTGAGGCTAAATAAATTGGATGAAAATGAGAATTATTGCCTTACAGGAATTTAGGACTAGAATGTTCTGTATTCTGTATAGACTCTTCTATCTATAATCGGAGTACCATAGTAAAGTAATAACTCAAAGCAATAACTTCTGGTCCTCAAAATAAGAAATTATTGCTTCTGAAAAAAATAGCTTTCTTCCAAGAGTTTATATTAAAATGGACTAGACTATCACAAAGAAATGGGGTATCATATTAAGGTTCTCACAGAACAATGGAATTAAAGCAAAAAAAATTTACAGTAATTTCACGAATACAAGCCGCAGCAATTTGACAAAAATTTTGGTGGAAACCCAGAAGTGCGGCTAATAGTCAGGGGCGGCTAATATGTGAATAATTTTCTGACATTTACAACCCCAGACGTGTCAGCCAGGGCGCCGAGCCAAGCACCTGCCAGTAAAAGCCGGCATTCCGCGATTGTTACAGTGTTACTGTGTTGCCCTGGCTCCCTGCAGGCAGCAGGGGGGGCGGGGAGAGAGGCGGGAGAGCTCTCTTCTTCCCTCCTCTGCCGCAGCCCGGGGGAGGACAGGTGGGGGGGGGGGCGCGCCGCCATTGCCGCGGCCCGGGAAGCCGACGGGGGCCCTGCGCTGCCATTGCCGCGGCCTGGGGAGGATGGGGGGGGGGCGCCGCCATTGCCGCAGCTCCGGGAGCCGACGGGAGCCCCGCGCAGCCATTGCCACGGCCCAGGGAGGGGGGGGGGGGAAGTGCGCGCCGCCATTGCCGCGGCTCGGGGAGGAGGTGGAGTGCTTTGTCCGCGCCTGCTGCCGGCGCCACGGGCGCAGGAAAGCTCCGTCCCTGCCTGCCACCGCGGGGCAGTGCCGACCCGGGGTGACCGAGCCCAGTGGCAGCGGCGGCCGGCCCCGAGCGGTAGCACCGAGCTGGGCCACCTGGCCCCGTCAGCGGCCCCTAGCGGGCTGAGCCTGCACAGCCTTAGCTCAGCCAGTAAACCCCGCCCTCCCGCGGTTCTGTTACTGATTGCACGCGGGTCCTTGCTGCGAACGACAGAGCGGCTTATATTCGGGTGCGGCTTATTTATGGACAAAAACCGAAATATTTGCCAACACCCAGAGATGCGGCTTATACTCAGTGCAGCTTGTATTCGTGAATTTACTGTAAGTGGAAAACATCCTCTAAAATTGCATGAAGAAAACAGATTTTTAAAATCTTTCTTTCATTCTTAAAGTACTAGCGGGATCTTCAAGGGCCAGAACCAAAGCAAACCAAATCCAGTGTAAGATTTTTAAATGCATTCAATGTTTTTTAAATGAAACTCTTTTAAAGAATACCTAGGGGTTCTCCTTTATGGTAATATTGTTAGGAAAAAAAATCCTGCTTCTCTCCATGGACAGAGAAGCAAGTGCAATAATAGCAACTTGACCTATCAGTTATTTTCAAGAGCATTCATTCTTGTGCCATGCATGGGGCCTGAAAGGTTACAAATCAAAATTTGGTTTTGCAGTACAAAATTGGAAAGTATAACATATTAAAATTCAGTATGACTATCACATAAGAAGACATTTCCTTATTTAAGAAGATGTTTGCTTAAACTAGAGCGATTTTATTATTCTCTCTGTGCAAATAACACTACTCTTTCGATCATATACATGATAGTTTTTAGATGATATACTTACGAAGGTAACAATAAATAAAGGACAGTCCCTGAACCACAGAAATGTTGTATCTTATAGGACAAAGATATACAGTGCATATGCAGCTTATTGCTGAATAATGAAACTCTTATTCATATTTAATACCTGCTTGGTTTCATTGGGATCAGTAGGAGGTATTTTTTATCACAAATAAAAGACTGAATTAGTTGAGTAAAATGAGTAGGATGGAGATAAAGAAGTAAAAGATATAGTTAGAGATGAGTGGTTTGATTTATGCTGTTATTATATCTCATTTAAATTAATTACTTAAGAACACATGCAAGGTGAGAATCCTTTTGCCAATTTTGTCTGAAATTTTTATCATGGTTTCCCTCAGACAATTAACGTAGCAGTGCTAGCTGCATATTCGTCTATTGGTCTTCACCTAATAACTTTTCAATCTATCAGTTCATTCAGCCAAGTACTCCAAGGAGTGTTTCAAAAGGGTAGGAGGGTTTCAGAGATGACCACATGTCCACCAGTTCTATGAAGTGGTAACATCTGAATGTCCGCTTAAGTGTCAAGAATGTAAGACTACAGCACAAGTTCAATTCCTTAGAGATACAGTGGTATCCACTTTGCTGAGAAACCCTGTAAGCAGCCCAGCTTTGGAGCAGGGGAAAATTGAGTTGGAACTCATTCTTCCTTGGCCATCAGAGTCAGCTCATCATAAATCATACAGAGTGGAATTTACCACCTATCTGTAAATGTCTACAGTGTAGACATGCACATCTGAGCTAGTCATGCTTTTTATAGTCAGTGGGGAGCAAAAGGCACTGCAAGGGGACAATTCATCTGACCTGCTTTAGACAGCTATTTCTAGATGAGATAAAGTGTGCCCCAGAAATGCCAACTTCTCTCCATTGACTGCAAAGACATCGAAAGCAACTTACTCAAATATAGATGGTAGTTTAAATCCCAAGGTTCTTATTCCTCAGCTACTTATCGAGTTTCAACTCTGAAAATGTGCCTGACTAATCTGAAAAATAATGTGGCATTTTTTAATGCAGTAAAATTTCTTAAAAAACAATAAATAAAAAGGATTCAGTTGTGCATTCCTCACATGGGAACAAGCAGGCTAATTTCCACTGTCTGCTGAGTTGGTGCTGCATGTATGTATATGCACGCACACACATGGTCACTGTAGTTTTCTCTCTTGTGCTCTGGTTGTGTGACCATGTAATGAAGAATCTCAGCCTACAGCATGTGCCAGGTAATGGAGCTGGAGTGATGACTTAAAGGCTGCAGGTCAAACTTGCAGGTAGGAGTCACTGCCTTTGATTGAGACTCTGCAAAGCCAGAAACCTTGCTGGGAGAGTAGACTTCCCCAACAGCAGCAAAGCTCTGGCAACTGCTCCCATCCAACAGAAGAACCTGAGTCTAACCCAAGATTAAAAGATATATGTCCAGATGCCTGCAGTCAGGCAACAGGAAGGACGAATGCTCTGGCTCTGCATTGCAAGTGTGGGAGCTAAAGCTCTCATTTCAGGGAATGTAAGGGAGAGAACTGATCTTTCAAATCCACGAAAACTGAAAGCACATGCAATATCTATTCATTGTATACAAACGTATTGCTCCATTCCATTTTGCATATATATCTACCTAGGTACAGTAAGTTATCAGATATATTATAGTAATATTAGCCAGATTCAGACTAGGAAAGTAATCTTAGTAGATAGCACTCTTTTTTTTCAAACACATTATTAAAAAAAAATCAGTCTAATACACTTGCCTAATTAATAATTTCAGTGAATAATCTCTTGTTGCTGCTGTTTGCCTGCATGAAGTCACAAAAAGAAAGCTTTGAAATATTTGAAGAAATCTTTCTGTTTTCTAAGTAATTCTCTTAGTCTATTACCTCTAACCCATGAAAGAATAGAAGCAATTTGGCTTGGAAATCTATAAGAAAAGACGTATAAGAAATTAATATATAAAATATTTGCAGCTAAAAAATTTCTGGAATTCCAAATTGATTTCTCCATCCACTTTTCTTGATCCTGACCTCAGCTTTTATTTTGCCCCAGTTATCTATTTATCCCTGTTTTATTAATTTTGCACAGTTTCTCTTCACATTTCATCCTGTTTAGCTTCTCCCAGAATTCATGGGGATTATTTTTCCAAGGATTACAGACTTCAACCTTCAAATTCTGAAGTGATGTGATGTGACTGCTCTCGTTCTATTTTTTTACTCCTGACAAATGTCTTGCTCACTGAGATTAGAGAAAACACATATTACTTTGGGCTCTAACTGTGCCTTCTGTAGTTGAACGAGTGAATGTTTTTTGCAGGGGAGAGAGGCCCTTAGACACAGAAGTAATAGGTTTGACTGATAATGCCAATGGTAATAAAGACATTTACTTCCAGGAGTAAGATGGAAGCTCTTGCTCTTCAGCAAAAGAAAATTAATTGAAATGATTCTAAGTACTTTGAGAAATATGCTTTTTCACTGGTGTTTGTCTTTATGCATGTAAGACTCCACACTTGGCAATTAATGATATGGTCTTGTTTCCAGCTGTAGTGCTCCCTCAGAGCTGGGCAAAAAACTATAGCATTTTAGTGCCAGAATAGGAGAGTTTCAACCAGACATCTGAAAAATTTGATTGTATTAAATGTCTGAGTACTATTTAGGAAGGTTCCCAGAATTTTTAAAAGTTTGTTCTACCATCCAAATCAATTGTTTTTGAATACTCTCAATTCCATATATTCTCCCAGCAAAATAATGTAGGGATTTCCAGAACAGCAAAAAGAGCTATAACTTGGGTAAGTTGGGAAAACATTCTCTGGAGGACACACTTTGGTTAGTTCAAGAAATTACAGATACACCAAACATCACAAGATGGTGGGGTTTGGTACTTTACTGTTTCACATTTTACATGAGAAAGGTTCCAATACCTAAATCTAATGGACAGTTTTAAGGACTTAAAATGTTCTGTTTAATCCACAGTGATTTTTATTTTCAACAATTAAAATTTTAGTATTAGGTAAATATCAAATCAATTGAAATTTGCCAAGAATATTGGGAAAAAAAAATTGTTACATCTGAATAGCTTCCTTAGCTCTAAGAACAAAACTTTTGTTAATAGTTTCAGTGCTACACAAAGAGACAAGTTCTATATGAAAGTAGATGGGATACAAGTAATGTTTAACCCATTGCACTTATTATCCCCATGCATTAATTCCGACAATCACTATGAATGAAAAATAATTTTCTCAAAGTTTTTTTGTGTAAGAGAGAGGAAGAAAAAACAGTCAATATTAAAATAATATTTTAAACAATGCTTAGATATTTTATTTACTGTAATAGGCAAGAAACAGCCTGTTCACAACAGGGCGTTGACGCTCTTTTACACATAAACACAGCTTCTTCAACTACTTTGCTGTACTTCAGGAAGAAATGAAAAGATGAATACAGCTTCTATTAGCAGAAACTCCAGAAAAATGGTAGTTACAGATCTAGCAACTAGACTGGTGGAGTGTTAATGATTAGTTACTTTTTAGTGTGTACTAGTCTGACAAAAAAACCCCCATTTTTCCCAGGATTAGTGGCTAAGGTAAGCAGCTCCCTTTTTTTCTTTTGAAAGCCTTATTGAAATTGTAAAACCAAACTCCAGAAGAACTGCAAATTAAGTAGCTTTTTGCTGTTGTAATTATATGTTGCATTTCTCTAGCAAATGCTTGTACATAATAGATGCATTTGTAATTTTACGGGTGTGCTGAAGATGAAATATAGAGTGCTATAGCTCTAGAAGGTACAACAAAAGATACGAGCAATAAATGTGTTTGCTTCCAGCATGCAAAAGGTAACACTTTTTCCAATCACTTTGTTCTTTCAGCAGTTTTCCTGTGGACAGAAGACATTTTTACACAGCCAGAAGAATAGCCATCGATCTGTTAGATAAAGAGTCTGTGGTTATGTGCTATCATGACCCTTATCTCCCATAGACTAGAAGTGTTCCTCTCAGAAACACTGAGTAGGGAAAAGGGTTTTTTATTTTCTTATTTATTTTTGCAGAATATATGTTGTAGTTTTTGAATCTCCCGTTCAGTGCCAGATTCCTGTTTGGGGAATGAGGGATGGCTTGCCATTTCTGCGGCTCTAACTTGCTTCCTCAGCAGATTCACAAGCATCTACCAGCAGAATCATATTACCAGAGGTCACTGAAGAGGCTGCTCCTGACAGTATGCATTATAACAGAGAGTCATCACTGTTGCAACTGTAATTTTTATTAACATTACTCACAACCTGTAAATGCCAAGAGTAATTCAGGTCCAAAGATTTTCTCACTACCCTCCCCACAACTGTTTCCCTCATTTTCCTGCCAGCTTGCTTATCTTTGAAATACTGACCTACTAAATTAGAACAACACACATAAGTAGATTTATTTAACTTTGAAAGCCTTGTAGGCAGAGTCCTTTCATTCTGTTGTGAAGTTACTACTACTGCATTTAAAGAGCACCTTAATATAATGCTATTCTGTTCATCTCTTTTTATCACAATTAGTTTTCTTTTCTATAAAATGCAGAGTTTTATTTCATTAATTGTCATTGTGTTTACTTACTCTACAGCATAATGAATGTTGTCTGAAGAGCTCAGTGTGTTTTTCTGCCTGGGGCTCAAAATGTATTCGTGTAAGCACTAAAAAAAAAAAAAAAAAAAAAAATCAGGAATGGCTCTTACCTTAAAGTAGTATTCCTCAGGCACTTTGATCCTTGTCAGCCGCATTTCTGGCACCCTACTCCCAGTTAATCGCTGTGTGATGTTCCCAGTTGGCACTAGGCACATTTACATGCGTGCACTTCCCCTTGAGAGCACCTCTGTCTGTCCTACTGGAAACCAGGGCAGAAGAGAGGAGTAGGGCTATGAAGCACAGTGATAGTGTTTGTTTGCATAGGTAAAGAAAGGCGTTGTATGTGCTGTGAATTTACTGAAGAAAATTTGGGGACACACGTAGGTGTACTAATGCAGACCCAAATATGTATACACACCCGAAGGAGATTGCTTTATTGTAGAAATTGCAACATTTTTATACCTTTAATTTCCACCAGACATAACTGAAACCAAAGGAGGTCTAACAGTAACTCAGAATTGCCTCTCACCCCTGAACTGACTTCACCCATCCCGCCTGCTGCTGGGCCTTTTCCACAGGGCCTTCTGGAGAGCATAAGCCTAAACCAACAACTTGAACAACTTTAACAATTGCAACCCCATTCCCTACAGTGAGGCTGGTTCCAAGCAGAAAGGTGTGGAGAGAGCCGTGTTGTGGAAGTCCTGTGTTCCCATTGGTATGCCTTTTGTACCTGCCCTGTGCCTGGAGCTCTAGGGGAATACAGGATTGCCACAACATGGCTCCAGCTCTACATCTTTCTGTGTGGAACCAACCTCAGGCCAAGGCTGCTTTTACTGCTCCTCTAGGGTTAGGGGTAGGGTTAAACCTATGGTTAGGGTTAAACCTAGGATTAGGCTTCTTAAAACCACAAAGCCCAGAGCTCCAGGCACACTGAATGCTCAAATGGCATGCCAAGGGGAACACAGGACAGCTACAACATGGCTCCTACCATGCCTTTCCACTTGTTCACCAGCCCCATCCCCATGAATGTTCTAGTGCTCTGCCTAGGGTTAGGGTTAGGGTTACACTTAGGGTTCAGGTTTCTGAAAACCACAAAGCCCTGAGCTCTAGGGACTTTGCAGCTGCAAAAGGCATGCCAAGGGAAACACAGGACTACCACAACATGGCTCCGTCCACACCCTTCTGCTTGGTACCACTCTCAGCCCAAGACTACATTTACTACTCCGCCTAGGGTCAGGGTTTCACCTAGGATTCAGGTTCAGAAAACCAGCTACAGCTACAAGCTGTAAGCTGCAAAGTTAAAATTGGCCAAAACACACCCCAACTCCACTGGGTTCGTTTGTTAAAGATTGAAAGTAAACAAGTCCCTGGGTAAAACAATGATAGGCTGGATTAGAACTCAGACAGGGGACCCTAGTCAATCCCATTCAAGATCGAAGGTAGACACCTAATTGTGAACTAATCTGTGAGCTGGGCCGTGTTAAGACCTCAACCAATCATATGTTCCAGCGTGGGAATTTTGAAGCCCATATAAAAGAGGACATCCATTAATAAACTTTGAATGTTGTTGCATGAACTCAGTGTGTTCAGTTGTTGTGACTGTGTCCAAAACTGTGACAAAAGGAAGGTCTATGAACAAGAAGTATCCAAAAAGAACAGTGAAAATATTCTAATTAGAGCAATTGTGACCAGAAAAGAAATATTTTGATCAGTGGAGTGTCTTGTAAGTAATCTTATACAATTCTGGGTAAGTAATGTTAGCTCAAGTTAGACAGTCTAGGCAGTTTATTCTAAAGTAAAATGCTGCCTTATAGTGAATGCAAAGCAAAGTCACAAATAATTAATCTGGTAGTATTGTAACTAGTATCTAGATCAAATAACTTCCAGTTAAACTTTTAAACAATAATGTTCTTAACATGATTAGTGTTAAGCACACTGAACTGTTAATCACCGAACCTGATGTGGTTTTTAAATAATTTTATGAAATGTGAAATGAAATTAACAGAGTAAAAGTCACAACCAACCTACCTTACAGCAGAAGCCAATGGCAATGAGGTTCCAGCCCTCAACCCTTGAATATGTTTAATGGTAATCAAAATTTCTTGATCCAAAGTTGCTTATTTATTTATGGTATCAAAACTCTCCTAGCACTTACTAGAAGTAACAGTTCTACAATCCAGTAATTTTTCTAAACACTTTCTGCCTTTTCCAGCTGCATGACAAAATTAGATGTGCCAGTTATATTTTTGCAATTGACTTAGCGGTACTCCGCTTATGTGAATGTCTAGTTGGGTGATATCATTTTAAGAGAGGAGTGGTGGTTGCTTCAGTATTTTAGCATGGAGACAAAATGTGAATAGACAGGAATAATGAGGATATTGGAGTTTTCTCCTTTTGTAGTTGTGGAATAAAGGCGATCTGGCAAATCCCATTCAAGTATAGCCTCATTTATCCTTACCAAACTGCCTTGGTAGAGAGCTTCATTGTATGTTTTTCTGACACAGAAGTAGAAGTTCAGTCAATGTCAGCTATGCATTTTTTCAATTATTGACAGAGAGGCATTTTTTTACCTGCAAGAAAAGAGCTTTTGATCTTCATATGGGAAAAAATATACAGTCTGTCTACCAGTCAACCTAACGAGAGAGACAAGGATTGACAAACTTTGTTGAGTCTGTCTACATGGGGTTTTGCAGAAACCTGAGTGTGAGCCTCATTTTTCGCACACTTTAACCAGAGTAAATGGTATTAGTGTTGCTGAGCCTGAAACAATATGTTGAAACACAATGTGTGTTACCTCAAAATTACATTATACATAGATATTTCATATTTACTTACAAACAGTGAAGATAACTTAAGACTTTGAGGATTAATATGTTACATTTTTGCTAAGAAACTTGATTGACTGCAAATATTCTTTCCCTAAATATGTGTTATTCCGTAGTTGTGTGCAGTCTTATGAAAAGCTTGTATCCCATTCTCAAAGAGAATATTTCCCAGTACAGACCACCATGATAAAAAGATTGGTGTATAACAGCTTTTTGAAGAGAAGTCAGTTTATACATTTAGATTTCTTTTTTCAGTTATTATTAACATACTGTTTTTTAGTTTGCAATAGCATTCAAGAGACAGAAAAAAACCCAAAAAACCCACCAGGAAATATTAAAGGAAAGTGACAAGAAACGGTTTCTGGCCAGAATAGCTTCTTTTCCAATGTTATCACTTTTAAATTCATTTAAAGATAAACCAGGTGGAGAACATTATGTGACTCATATTTAGAGATATTTAGACATATTTACAAAGAATTTTGGTATTTGTCCAGCTCGTGCTTGTCTGTGACTGTGTGTAAAGATCTCCTGTCTTTTCTGCACTGTATTCTGCAATATTTGTGAACAAAGAATTTCATTTCCCAAGTAAAGAAGATGTAACACGAAATCCAAGTAAGTGGATCACTCTGTGAAGCAACTGTGGTGCAAAGTTGCTGTCCTTTTTCTTTTTTTCCTCCCAAATGGAAAGTAATTAAAAAATTGCTTTATAGTGCATCTTTTTTTTTTCTTATTAGGTTGTGAAATTGAGCAAGTATTATCCCCAAAGGCTGGCTTTGCCTTTGTTTTATTTTGTAAATTAGTCCAAAAAGGCTCAATTTTGAATTATCATCTGAATATCATCATCATTTGAATTATCACCGTAGATTAGCTGCCTTTCTCCATCAACTCAGACCAATAGTGTCTTTAGCTTCTAGAGAAAAGAACATTTATGGGGAGAGAAGGATCATTTATTCTGTGAGATATTTTTGGAGAGGTTTAGCACAAATTCTGAAGAACGGTATCTACTAAGTAGCAGAGGTTGCAAGAAACTTCTTCATTCCAGTCAATTTTTCGGAAAATTTTCTGGTTTAGGATCTACCAGTCTTAACCACTGGAAGACGAGACAGGTGGTTTCCAGGCACCATTTTCAAGGGCTGCTCCTCAGGTAGGACAGGGTTGTAGAGAGCTTATGGAGTTGTCTGAGGACAGCTACCTTGGAGAATACATAGATGCATGTCTTTTCCACAGCTAAAAGTGGAAAGGCTGATTCTCATCCAAACTGCTGCTAATATTTCAGAACTTTCAATTTTATGGTGCCTTAAGAACCAAAACATTTAGTAATCTTCAATGCTGAAGAGGCCTAATTTTGACTTCCTGTTGTCAGCCCTGCAGCTCTGGCAAGAGATTGATATCAGTGTAAGCTGAAGTTCTTTGTGTACACTCAGAAACAATCAACTCTGAGGCTGGGTATGATATTCCCAGGTCTATATCTTTAGGTATGTATTTAATGAAGGAAAGTTACAGGAATACTGCTTAAAGACAGAAAGATATGATCACTCACTGATAACCCTCAGAAAGGACTAAGCAAAACCTGAAGACAGACCTTCTGAACAGTAGTCTAAGTATTACCTTCTAGTTGCATGACCTAGGTAATGTGAATTTTTTCGTATTGTTTTATCTGAGGTTTTCATACTATCAAATAATCATTGTTTGAGGCTTGAAACCTATGAAGGTGAGAGTGATGACAAACTGTTATTCCTGTTTTCTCAATAGGAAAACTGTTTTAGGAAATGGAATTTTCATGTTAACACTAAGCTAATAGTCAAACATTGGTCTTCTAATTCCTTCTCCTGTATTTAATCCATTAAGACATTATTGCTCAAATTGGGAAGGACTGAACCTGAAAAATAGGACTGTTCCCAGCATAAGACCTACACATTTCTATAATGCATGTTTTTCAAAGTGAAAGGTAACTTTTAAGGATGCTGCTATAGTATTTTATATCCTGAGGATAAGGTCCAAGGCAAAATATTGAAAAATACACTGTAGGTTGCACTACTTTCCATCAACCTTTCTGTGCAAAGCAACTGGATTATTTGATTGTTTTACAGGATCCTGAGAATTAGTGAATACTTGACTGGCTCTTTGAAGAAATAAAATATGTAGTCCTTCCATAGTTAATGCTGTAAATACATTTCCTTTAAAAATACATTAGGGATTTCTGTGTCCCTTTCTACTTGTATATCATAAATGTCCAGATGTAAGTAACATTGTTTCAGTGACTTTTATTGTTCATTCCTATACTGATAGCAATGGTGGGGATTTGGTAAGTGCATTAAATTAGAATTGTTTGTCACTGGAGTACTGTAATATAAAAGTTACCGTTAAAGGAATTTCAAAAATTGGTTGATATAATTTTGTACTTAACCATTATAATAGACCATTAGAAGAACAGCAATCGATATCCTGGTGTTTTACTGCTCACAGGCCCTTAAATATAGCAAGGCTTCAAATATGAAATTTTTATTTTTAAGGAGGCTTGTTTTCAGCTCCTAGTCTCAGTTTTCTGCTTCATCATTTGGGTTAAGACAACAGAAAAAGAATGCCTTTGATAGTGGAAGAAACTCCTGCAGGAAATGAGGTGTGCCCCTTGGTGCCTAATAGTATAAATGTGTTAAACAGACTTATGCTAAGGGATCATCTCTCCTTGCTTCAGTTTTTGCTTATGAGACTATTGTATTATCACCCACAATCATGTTGAGCAATAACTTTTTTTCTATTTCTGTGTCTTCTCATCTCACTTCCAGACTGTTGAAATTTCTGTAGTAATTTGTTTAAGAGGTCAGCTCCTTTGATGGTAAGGATCACACTTTTTCCTGCGTATATACAGTGCTTACCATAATGGAATCTTAAAAATAAACAGATGCACACAAATATTACAGCATCAAAAGTAATAACAGCCCATTGGGTTTCCACTAAACTACATTCTCAGTAAGTACATTCTCAGTAAGATATTTGAATCTGTATAAGATGAAGTTTTATTGCTCCTCTTTCTGCTGATGTCGTTAGAAGAGTAGTAAGTGCTTTCCTTTTATGCAACAGTTAAGGAGAGCACACCTGTATTTTTTTTTATTTTTAGAGTTCTGATAGAGTACAGAATTTTCAGGAATTAGCTCTATAGTATAGTGGATGAATAGTGGAATCATTAAGATTGTAAAAGACCTTCATGATAATTGAGTTCAACCTTTGATTAAATACTACCATGTCAACTAAACCATAGCACTGAGTGCTACATCCAGTCATTTCATGAATACTTCCAGGGCTCGTGATTCCACCACCTCCCTGGGCAGCCCATTCCAATGCATGACCACCCTTTCAGCAAATAAATCTTCCTAATGTACAACTTGAACCTCCCCTGTTGCAGCTTGAGACCATTTCTTCTTGTCCTATCACTGGTTGCCTGGGAGAAAAGGCCAACTCCCACCTGGCCACAACCTCCTTTCAGGTGACTGTGGAGAGTGAAAAGGTGTTCCCTGAGCCACCCTTTCTCCAGATTCATGACAACTCTCTCAACCACTTCTCATATGTCTCACTCTCTAGACTTTCGACCTAACTTCGTTTTCCTTCTCTAGACTTGTTCCAGCACCTCAACGTCTTTCCTATAGTGAGGAGACAAAATCGGACACAGCACTTGAGGTGTGGCATCACCAGTACCAAGTACAGAGTGAGCATTGCTACCTCCACACCAACTCAGTTACATCTGATTTACACCATGATTTTCCTATCATGGTAGATGAAAGTGAGAAAGTGGGTATATAAGAATTACAGAACATTACTGTTGATTACTTGGAAAACTTCATAGTATAAGTTACTTACCTTTAAAAGAAAGTGGTAACTAACTTTCACAGAGAGAGAAACAATTTAAAAGTCATTGCTTGTAGTGTATTAAAAAATGGCTTTTATTAATCCTAGAGAATACTAAGGCATTTATTCACAGAGCTGTATTTCCAGTTAATATTTAGTTGGTAGTCAGTAATGTAACAATAAAATGAATAAAATAAAATGAATTAGTTTTTCAAGCAAAAGAACAGAATAGATGCTCACATTCTCCAGAAAAGCTGTAATGCATCTTCATTTTCTGAGAAGGAAGCTTAAGGATATCAGATAGGATTAAACAAAGGATAGCAATTATGACCTACTAAATCAGTCCTCTAAAGCCGTTAATGATTCCAAGTAATGTACAAGCTATTTGTTTTAAGTGAGAGAAAGCAATTACTGCTCCTTCATGGGGGCAGTTTCAAGGCTGAAACCTAAGTCTTTATTGCATTCCAAGTAAAACAAGATGAAATTAGTGCAAATATACTGCTTGACATTTTGGTGTCCTGTGGCAAACTATGATCTCCAAGTTCAGGCCTGCTGTCACTCCTGTCATGGGATGGATACTGAAGCAATGGATTCCAGCTCTGATAGGGAGTACTCAGAGCAGATGCAGTTCTGCAGTGCTGTGTTATCATGTGTAACTTTGAAAGGTCATTTATAGTACATTAATGTTCTGAAAGGTTTTTCTGGTTATGTTATCAATAACCTCAGAAAGGCTTACAAACCTGAAATAGCTTTTCGCATACATGTGTCCAACATTGATTCTACTATGTGTCAGAAAGAGAAAAGCCAAGGCCATATATTAGTTCACATGCTCTAAACTGGGAAAAATGTGATTAACTGAATTGTGTGGGAGACAACTTTGTGCAGTTTAATTCTCTGTCCTCCTCTTCTCCACATTAAATTCTCCTTCCACAAAAATATTGATTTTGAAATCTCATTTTAGTTGGAAATCTCACTTTAGTAAAAAGGGTATTTTTTGATTTTGTTTTTTAAGGGATGATTTTTGTTGACAGCAGACTACCAGTTCTGAAAAGGACACTAAAGGTTTTTAGTACCTCCCCTGATTGCAATTACTAGAATTGTTTTTACTAACACACGGTAAATCTAGTAGCTGTATTTATTTTTGCCTTCTTCACATGAGGTAAGTTATGGATTGTCTTTAAAATCATATGGACAGTGGCCAGGTGTGACTACATTAAAAGGGTGAAGGAGGGGGGAAATGTACCAAGAAAACATTTCTACCAGAGTGGAAGATGTGATGTTTCCTGAATGATGAAAAATTACTGTAAAATATAGTACCAGTTAAAAGCTCGAAATTGATTTAAAATCAAAACCACCTTGATTTACATCTTGGGTAAACATAAGGCTTGAGAAGATTTCTGATAAGATTGTCAAATATTGAATATTTTAATTTTAAACTAAACATTTCAAGTAAAAAAGACCTTGATAGAAAATACAGAAATGTGTTTGTCTAAGCAGGAAGACCTATCTGTCAATGAGGTGAGAAATGAAAATTGTCAG
The DNA here is from genome assembly GCF_009819885.2 of Catharus ustulatus. Classification (NCBI taxonomy): domain Eukaryota; kingdom Metazoa; phylum Chordata; class Aves; order Passeriformes; family Turdidae; genus Catharus; species Catharus ustulatus. The sequence goes on from NC_046224.1 coordinate 34,352,554, forward strand.
GAAACGTAAACTTGACAACTGCTTTCTTGACCTGTCTTGTTAATGACAGCCAAAAAATACTGTATGGACCCAGCTGACAAAAATGAGACGAAAGTATATCCATAAGAAAGTCAAGAGATACCCTGAGTCAAATGTGAATCATAGTAATTGTGAAGATGATTATTCTCTTTGGCTGCAAGAACTTCTATAGTCCACAGATTGCTTACATGTTTCTTGAATTATCTTATTAGAGAAACTTTACTTGAAACAAAAAATACTCATTCCTTACAGTACCCCAAAGCAACTATTTTACAGTAATATATAGTACCTGCTGATTTTTTTGCTTTATATCCGCTTCCTACATAGCATGTGTTTTTAGGGTAACACTTTTGAGATGCTTTTGTACTTTGTGAAGAAGAACTTTCTATATATATCTCTTGGAGTAATTCTGGGAGTTATTCAAGGTAAGCCTACCTTTAGTTTACCAAAATTCTCTCATTGATTTAATTATTCTTCTGTGCAAATTTCTGGTTAAGAATATCTTGTGAAGGGAAAAAAAGGATTTGAATATAAATTGGAAATAGAGATATGAAATTGGAATATCTATGTGTGCAGCAATACATTTTTTCCTGTCTCCTGAGAAAATGATGGGTTAAGCTTAGTGGGGATGTTTGCAAATCTCAAATAGCTTTACCAGCTAACTGAAATTAAAGATCTAGAGGGTAAAATGCAAAAGATTTGATGAAGGATAGTGATTAGCTCTACTATTTAGGAATATTGTTTAGCATGGAGATTTTGAAGAAAATAATTGAACATTCCATATTTGGCCTATCAAATGGAAAACATTTCATTCAACACAGGATGGAGGGCTGTATTACGATAGGAATTATATGGTATGGTATGACATGATAGGTAGAATTTTCTAAGAAGCCTTCTCCACCTAAGGAACTGCATTACTGTTTAAAAGTGCAATATGAAAGAACCATTACGAAGCTGAAAATTTAAGTGTTAGAAAAAGTATAAATCTATTAAAAAATGTGGAGCTAGGGGAAGTAACTTTAAACATATTTTTGTTGTTCTAAAACTGAAACTAAGTGGTGGCAACCGCTTATGCAATATAATTTATAATATAGGCCTGATTTTGCTGATGTGGACTGTATCAGACCATGCCTGCACACTTTCAGTCTTTCAGTCTATTCTTAAAAGTCATCAAAATAGTGTAGGTAAGATCTTACCTATAAATATTTCTGGTATTTTTATGCTAATTACTTTATTCCCATAGACAATCTCTTCTTTGGCAATCTATAAAGACGAAACAACCAATAGATGGTTTTCTTTAATTTTAAAAAATTTCTGTTGAGTAGGGTTACTTAAAACGAACTGCTTTTGAGTAGCTCGATAAAGGGAAAATCGTAGAGATCTAATTTTGCTTGCAGTTTCTGCTAATAGTAGTGGATTTTATTTTCGTTAATTTTAATTAACAGTAATTGTGTGTCAAATTGAAGTCAGTCTCTTCAGTTTCCAGTGCAACTGTTGGAGAAAGATAAGGGCTATCAGAAGACAGTTTGTGTTGCTAAAGCTGTAGCTGAGAATACTTGCACCCATTCTGCTAGTGTGCTTATTCCTCTGTATTGGCAAGGATTGCTGGCTTGAGCAAGATACCAAACTCTTACAGGACAAGCTGAGTGAGGTATCGTATCATATGTGGCGAATGAGAGTTACTTAGGCTGTATTTAACTGCATATGGGAGGTGGCTGACACAGCTCTTGCGGCAACAAAGCATAGAGATTTGAGAAATGTAGAGTTACTATTACTGTGGGCTTCCACTTCCAGACTCCCTGTAGCCAGTTGTGATCTCTAACACAGAACCTTCCAATAGGCAGTTTGCAAATAGTTTTTATGACTAGGTTACACATTGAAGGTATAAAGGGCTCTGAATTCCTGATAATCTTCTTTAACAGGAAATCTGTGGCAGACACATAATAGGGAGACAGAAAACCACCTTTACCATGGGGAGAGGGAGTTACTAGTAGCTTAGAGTCTGATGATTCTATTATTTGTTCAGGAGCTTCTTTGCCAGTATACAATACAACATGAAAAATCAAGAGGGCATTCAATATAAAACAGAGAGGAGTATGATAGAATTACATAGTTTTACAATAAAATATTAATAATATTTCTAATCTTGGCTCATTGCTGAGTCAGTGTGACAGGTCTAGTCATTTAAATTTCTTCTTAGTGTAAAGCCAAACTGGAAGCAAACGCAAATATTCATATTTCATATATGTAACTTCCCTATTCTATGCTATATATGCTATGCATAGAGCAAGGCATAATTTACAGCAGGATTGAAGAAAAGTTATCAATATTACATGGAATGATTTAAATCTACTGATATTTCTGTTGGATTCAGAAGGTATTTTGGCTCTTTGCTTTTCTTCTCTAAAATAAATATTACTCTTTGGGTGTTATCTCAGTTCTCTGTTTCCCTCTGGTTCTCTGTTTCTCTTTTTCTTCTGTTCATCTTCAGCCTAATTTAATGAAATATTACCATGCTTGCGTTATTTTCAGGAACCAGAAAGCATAATTTAGAACTACAGTTAGAGGTGTTGATAAGTGATGAGGATTTTTGCTTTAATAAAGAAATACTTATTTAAGAGCAGTAACCTTTTCATACTAGTGAAGACTTTCAAATTATTTTCACTCGTGCTCAAGCCTTATTATTTATTCATGTTCAAGTCTCTGTAACTTCAAAACATTCTTCATAGCCAAATTTTGCTTTTCATGCCCACACATTTCACATGCTTCTTAATGATTAATTTGTTCCTAAGTTGTCTCTTTTGGTAATGGATCTGCCATCTGATTCAGCATGGAAGGTCTTTGCTGCCAAATCATTCCACATTTGATTGTTGACTTGCTTTACTTCAGGTCCTATGCTCTTTCTTGTTCTCCCACCTAGGATTTCCTCCAGACTTTTGCATCTTTCCTGCATAATTTCCTGCTGTGAGGAAGTCTGGTAGGCTCTGGCTGGGGCTGTGCTTTGCTGACTGTTTGTTACACAGCTGTGAGGGATTAGAATTCTCATATGAAGGAAACTGGCCTCTGTCAAACTCCTGGGTTATGAGAACGTGCCAAAAAGTGGAAGCATCACTACTGAATTTTCAAGAAGTGAAAAGCATATTCAGTTCCATATGAATTTTTTTTAAAAAAATAATGTATGTTAAAATGAAGAGATGTTAAAATATATGTGTGAGGAGCTGTACTCATTTTTATTCTTTTGAAATGAATGTGATGGTTTATTTCATTTATTATTTTGGATTTTTATGAAAGACCTGACCTTGCAAGCTGCCAATGGCAGCAGATTCCTGGCCTTATGTGAAGACAAAACATCAGCAGAAGTCTACCCTCTTGATTTACTGCAGAAAGGTTCATCATCATCATCAAATCTTCAAGCCAAGGTTTGTGATTTTTACTTTCCTTAATAAAGAACCAAGCATATAAATTTTTCAGAATTAATAATAATGTCAATAACTGCAGAAGATTTTCATGAACAAATCCTGCCTTTCCATTTTTAAAAATGTCACAGCTGGCACAATTTTATAGGTAGTAAAGGTTTGATTTAGCGTGCTAATCTGAGCAGACCATGTTCAGAAGGAGTAAATTGTCTTTATATAGCGTTCTCTACTTTGTCTAGCATTGTCTTTACCATACATTAAACAAGCATTCTCTTTCTTCCTTATCTCTTTAATATCACACAGATTGCTTAAATAAATCCCAAATGTTCTTCTATTACATCTCATTACATCTATTCTTGACAGATTTCTCACTGTTTTCAGAACTGGTAATGTAATGAAAATTGCATGAGTCATGAGAAACTGGGAGAGAAGATAAAGGCAAAATGATAAAATAAACAAAAATAAGAAAAAGTAGGGAGGGGAAGTGGGGTTTTGATTAGAGATATTAAAAGATACATAAAAGTTCAAAATTTATCCAAATAAGATGCAACAGAGTAGGTGACCTAAAGCCATCAAGGAGTTATTCCACACAAGGGAGTTACTACTTTTTGTTAATCTGTTAATCTGTACATGGAGTTGAAAGCTAAATAAATCCTCAGCAGTGGAGATGAAAGTCTGCTCTTTAGTGGCAGGTGTCTGTGCTGCTCTGTTCAGAAAAGACATGGCTCCACACTTATTAGTGTTTGACTGTGCTGGCATACAGCAAGCAGCAGGAATACCAGCAAAATGGTTCATTCACATGTGGGATTAATTTAAACTATTCAGTGCAGATTTTCAGAAAGATACTTCAACATATTTTTCTCATACAGAATTTTCAAAAAATTCCTAAAATTTAAAATGTGTACAAAGTGGATGAATGCATTTAAATTTTTTTCAGCACCCAATAAATATGCCATATTTTTGTCTTGGGTGCTGCTCTAGTTTGTGGAAACTTTCTTAAAAGCAATGACAAAATACTCTACAGCCAAAAATCTTTTTTTTCTCTTATTCTTATGCTAAGTATCTTGCAAGTACCATGTCAATGGCCTCAGTGGAACTGCAGGTGCCTCTAGTCTCAAAGTAAGGTGAGATTGGCCAGACCTGCACAATCCAAGAGCCTTGCATCTACGATGGGGACTGACAGCGGATAACTTGCAAAGAATGAACACAGAGCATAGAAATGTTGTCTTGGGGTTTTAGTGAACACCAGAGATGCTGCATTGTTTTCCCACAAATTAATCTGTGATTAGTATACACGTTAGTTGTTACCCCTGGGCTGGAGTCTGATTCAAACTATGTTGGGGGATTTCTTGATCAGGCACAACTTAATTTTTAGGGAAGATGAAATTAGAGTACTAAGCAGTATTGTATATTGTTCTGGGACAAAAAAAAGAGAAGTGCAGAGTTGTATTTTTCCCAGATAACATGGATCTGGGGACTCTTATGTCCATTTAGTCTTCTGAACAATGTTAATTTTTCAGTATTCTTCTTTGCACAGATCTCTTAGTTGTTAAAGTGTATCTACCCCTTAATATCAACTGAGTATCACACAAAGTCCTGTGACTAACATATAGCAAGAAAACTGTTTTGATGTTCCTCAGGTCCATTTTATTTCTATTTATTCAAAGGCCATTGAACTTCTCTTTAAAACCATAATTTCAGTATTTCAAAAGTTTTTCTTTTTGCTGAGACATCTAAATATTTTCATTAAAATAACCCCCAAGCCATTTCTTTCTGGGGACCATTGGTTATTTAAAGAAGTAATTTGTGTCTTTAAACTCATCCTGGGAAATCTGATCAAACAGAGCAATAGACTCCTTAACTAGAAATCCAGGGAGCTGGATGTTATCCAAACAAATCTAAATCTAGACCACGTCAATATTTTTTTCTCCTGAAAGCTTTCTGCAAATCAAAGGAATCAAGAGAATATATCTAGGATTTGGATGTAAATGTATTTAAATTATTTGGTTATTATTACATCTTAATAACTTACTTACTTGTCACAAATTTTTAAAAATAGTAGCAGAATTCAGAGACTTAAGCAGATCTGATGTTTTTAAGTATAGGCTTCAAAGATCATCTACCATAGTGAATCATCTTTATTAATGGCTGCATTTCTTGTCTGCCTCCTTTGCAAATCAGATGAGTCCTACTGAGAGTTCCAAACGTGAATGTTAAATTGCATTCTTTCTTCTCCATATGTGCCCAGCACTGATGCTGCTGCATGGGATCCTTGATCAGCAGGAATGACTATCTGTAGATAAGCCATGCAGCAGGAGTATGAAAAGTATCTAGTGCAATTTTGCTAGGATTATTTTCAGAATGATGTAATTTCTGACATTGACCATGGAAATAGTAATGGCTGAATTGATACTGTTGACTTGTTTGCAGCCACTATAATTAAAAAAAATCAAGTTAAACCAAGCAAAATTTACAAAACCTGACTCATATATTTTTGCAGTATCATGACATAGGAGAGAAAAAGTAGATATTATGTTCTGAAGTAACTAGAGTTATCAAACTTTTGTTTTAGCAATATTTTGTTAATAAAGCACCAAAGAATTCAGCAATACAAATGATAGAACAGTCTCCCATTGTATTTTTAACCTTAAAATATGGTAGTTATAAAACCTGTCATAATCAATTCCAAAGCCGAATCACAGATAGCAAAGACAAAAAGGGCTTTAGAAGAATGGGATCTTCTGGTTTTGTCTTGATGACTTTTATGACTTTTGTGGTGACTGCATCTGTTGTGGGGGACAGTTTAACTTTTTTTTTTTTTTTCTCAAGAATGGCAGGTTTTCCTTTTGCATATCTTTCTCTGATCTGTTGTTTTCTCTTATTTCTAAACACTATGTCCCAGATTAAAATGAATTTGGCTCCAAGTAAACAAAGTGAACTTGGATTAAATGGTATAAATATTCGATCCAGAACTAGAACTGTCCCTGTAATTTTTACTGACCTATAGCTAGAACTAAAGAGGAATATTTTCAGTCACAGATGATGTTCTAGTTCAACTTATTGTTCAGTATTTTTCTGACAACTAGTGCTCAAGTTTATTTATGTGAACACAAGATAAGTAAATGACAAAGCTACTGCCAAGGCTGTAAAACAAATTACTAGGAAGTCATGTGTTGTGAGTTCAAGTCGTATGTTATGGGTTCATAACACATCAACAAGGACACAGTATTTACAGGTTTTTGCCGCAGAGAAACACAGAGGTAGTTTGATAGCAAGCAGGTAAGTTGCTTCACGTTCATTGTAGTGCTGGGGCTAGCACAACAATTTTGTGGGATGGCATCCTCAGGAGACACCACTGAACACTGCTGTGGAACAGCTGACAGCACTAGCTGACAGTATAGCTCCCCTGACAGCTGTCATTCAGTTGCCTGCTTCCTCAACCACCATTCCATCAGCTTCTTGATAGTAATATGGGAAAAACTAGGGAAATACCCCCCTGGAATGAAAGCCATTAAGACATTTTGCTTTCTAAAGTTATGATAAATTCAATATCTAAAGTATTTATATCATTGGATGCTGTTTTACAGAAAAAACCCCCAGTGCAATAAACTGAAATAGGAAGTTTCTTAGAAAGGGGGACTGTCATCTTTAAAGATAGATGTTTATTGCCTATGTTGCTAAGTAACCTGAAATCATTACATCTTCTTAGTACTACCTTGAGTAGAGGATAAAGAAAATTGTTTTCTTAGCAAAGTTCTGTATGAGACGAGGGCATGCTGATAAAATCCATGGTTGGGTGGAAAGGGTAATACTGACTGCAATAGGAGATTTTAATTTTAAAAGCAGCTCTATGGATGATGTTGGTAACTACTTTCCTGTGACTTATAGTAAAAGCAGAAACATCAATCACTTGAGAAAATTACACCCTCTACTTTCATTTTCTTATTTATTCAATAGTATTTTGCAGTTAAAATACATCAACAAATCAAAATAGCCTTTGTGGTTGCCACTGCAATTTGGGGAGGGTCTACAGAAACCAAATTTTTTCTTATGCTGTTCTAATTTATACTGTCTATTCTGAAGAATTAATTTACAAGAAATTTATGACCAGAATAACTCCTGACTTGTCAAGATTGTTATGGGTTTAGATCTTCAAAAGAGCAGAGCAGTTGTTGGTTGTTGTAAAGTTGTTTATTGTAAAGGCACATCAGTCTCAAAAGACCAAGAGTCCAAAGTGCTAAAGTCCATGCTAAAAACTTTCTGAGTCCTGATTAGAAGCAGAAGCTGCAGCCTGGTGCAGAATCTCGAGCAGAGGCAGAAGCTGCAGGCAGCTCCCATCTTCTTCTGGGCAATGATGGTGGTGAGGAGAGAGGAGAGAGGGAGCAAGTTTCTCCCCAATACAGATTATTATTTACACATTACCTAATGAGCTAAAAATACGAATCTGAAGCATTTCTTCAAAACCTATTAGAATTATAGATCTATAATATGAAGGTTTACTCAAAACTTGCGCCTATAGCCTCTCTGTTCTATTTGAAGAATGTAAGCAATATTCTTACTTTATTTTTATTATGTCTAGAACTATATTTTTGAGCTCTCACTAAAGCTTGTTTTTGAAGCTTGTTTTTTTACACCAGACTCTAAGGCTTTTGCTCTTTAAGGCACTTAAAATATATTCTTACTTATTTAAACTTATTTACTTGCTTAAAATTAAAGCTTACACCTCTATTTCATGTCTGAGTAGCTTAATATATTTTAATTTCTCTAAAGGTTTTAATTCCATTCCTGCATTCTGCTCTCTCTCTGAGTGACTCAGAGAGAACCCTGTTTTAAACACTCCAACACTGACTAGTACAGGTTACTATGAGTATGTGCAAGTTAACATGAACAAAGGAGATGTTTCATCAGTCCTGGCTTCATCAAAGATAAAAATCCTGGAAAAAAGAAAGATAAGTAGAAGAATTTAAAGCAGTGTTTCATGTTAGTGCAGTAACAGATAATTTGAAGGTGTTTTAATGTTTCATAATATCCTTTAAAACAACTACTTTTAAAAAAATTTTTTTTGGTGCTCACATCTCTCTGCTTGACTTAAATTAGATTTTTTGTTATTTAAATGTGAACACTGATGCACTATAGTTAAAAATGAAACTTCTGCATGACATATTTTAAAGAACAGAATACAAAAAATCCAGCATTTTTGAGATTTGTTACTGTAGGATTGTGATAAATCTCAAACAAGGAACAAAACCTTAGACTGGAAATTAATACTTGGGGAAAGATTTGATCCAGGCTTTTATAATTATTGGCGCTCAGCAAATTCTAACAAGCATAAGACAAAATCACCATCCATTTTGAAACAGAGCACAACCTGAAGCTCCTGGGATAAGGTAAGAGGACTTGATGTGACATATGCTGGTCAGAATTGCAAGCATCAAAAAGTACATATAGCATAGACAGGAGGTTGTTGATAGCTTTGATGAAACCTTTCATGGAATCTTTGTGACAGAAGATGAATGGACTGTTCACCTCTGGGAAAATTGGACATTCATTATTTTAATATGGAAACAGGTACATGGATATTGCAGTGAGCACTAAGACTAGGCACATAGGTCATGAGGGTGAATTCAGAAAAAGGAGTCATGAGCTGAGGAAAAGCCAGACAATGCTTTTCAAGATACACTTATCCTAGCAATGAGAGAGACCTGAAGACCCAGTTCATCCCATTATCTATGAGTTTAAAGAATCTTCACTTACTCTATGGGAGAAATTAAAATAGATATGACTACAAGAGTTATATTACAACATTCTTGGGCTTTGTCACTTTAGAAAAAGAGAAATAAAAAAGACGAGAAACCATTTACTTATATTTTAGTCAAGGCAATGTACATGGATATATGAAAATATATTTATTAACCTCAGTGGGGAAAATGTTGTGAGACATTTTTGATGCCAAATAATTTTTGTTAATGAGCAATGTCTGATAGAGAACCCTAGACAAATTTATGCGTTTATAAACATTTACACTTCAAGAGTTTTCCTTGAACTGCCATCTTAGCTGTGCTCACTTTGTCTTTTAGAAAACTCTAAGTGATTTTAGGGATAAAAGTACTGATTTACATAAATTAGATTTTATTCCAGAGAAAAGTAGATAAGCACGACCAGAAAAACACAAAGAGTAGATTGAACCATTTTTTTTGGTTAAACTACTATAAGTAGTATCCACAGAATGAAAATGGTCTAACTGGAACAGGAGACAAGATATTCAAGTGCATTTCTCTCACACTTTCACATGCACTGCAGTGACTTAACAGGCATGAAAGGGAAAAAAATATTTGTCAGCAGGAAGATTCAAAAAATTACATTTGTACCCAATGTATGTAATGAGCTATGGTTAAAGCACATTTCTACAATGATGTCCAGTTTGTGTAAGGGCTAAGGTAAGTAACTAAAAATAAGGACGGAGAAACTGAAGTTGGTACTTTTGGATACCCAATTCCTGAAGCAGGAAAATAGTGTACACGAAAGTTAGATTGTCCACAGATGTTTTAAAAGCAGATATTTGTTTTATTTTTCAAATAGCACAAACAAATGTATTATACTTGATAAAATTGGCTAAATGTGGTCCCACAGAGGAGGAAACTTCAGAAATAATATGTGGTATTGAAAAGATTCTTTCTTGAAATTTGCTGAAATGCACCACACAGTAGTTACAGATGCTAAAAGGAAGCTGGAATATCCCCTTTCCCATGAATATAAATTTTATTTCTCTGTATAACTTATGATTTGCTATACATATTTCCAGATATTTTCAGGTATTAATTTCGGTGCACTTTGCTGATTGCAGCTGCTGACTGAAATATTTGTCAAATTTTAATAGAGTACAGGGCAGATCTAGGCAATCAATGTATTGATCTGAGTTTTTAAAATACCACTTCTAGGCAAAATGTGGACTATATTAGCCAGAGCAGACATGTCAGAGGGCATGAAGGATTTTAAACCACATCAGGGAGAACATATTACAAGACTTTCTCCCAGGCAGGTAGGGAGCTTTCCAAGGTAAATATTTGTTTACAAGTAGGATAGAAATTCAGAAAATGTGATAGAAGACACACCACCTCTGTTTGGACCTGAAAAATGTGAGTAGGGTAACTTACACCTAGATTTGAATTCGCAATATCTGTCTGGAGGGTTTAATTCAGAATATGTGAATTTAAAATTACTTGCACTGAAGATTAGTTTCATGGAAACAATCAGAGACTGAATAAGAGTTCACATTTGATACCAGAATCACTAATGAACCAAAGGCAGTAATAATTTTTGTGTGGTTGAGTAGCATGTGCGTGAGAGACTAGTAAGTTTTATATGAAATGTATGATTCAATGTGTTTAAACTATGACTTATTTGAACATAATGCTTCCAGGCAGAAGATAATGGTTTTTCCTCACAGTAAGGTAATCACTGGAGACTAGTTAAGGACAAAGTCAGTCAATAGTTGAGGACAGCCTGATCCCTAATTTTACATTGTCAAAACAAATGATTTTAACTTCTGCCAGAAGTAGGTCCTCTGTTTCAAGGGAAAACATGGAGCAAAGCAAGAGTGCAAGCCATGCCAGAAGACAATTGGATATATTTTGTCAGTCTACTAAGAGTATTTCACATAAATATAGCAGGAAAGATATAAGAAACTTTGCTTGGGGAAGGAGATCTGTCACCAACGAGTTCAGTTTTAGGAAAAAAGGTGCTGGAGCAAGGATGTGAAAAGATCAAGGCCCCTTAGGCAGCTGAAGTCTGAGTTGATTTCTCAGTGGGAAAGTATTAGCCAAACATCCTGAACACCACATTTGTTCCTGCATTAGCTTCAAAATCCTTCTTTTTTAATTTTCCCTAGGAAGTGAAATTTTATTTTGGTTTTATTATCAATATTATTCCTAGGAGAATTTGTTCCTAGGGGAATTATATCTTGTGTATTATTTTCACTAGCACTCTTAAATTGATAATATTCCTTTTTGTATTTTCCCCTTCATTGTTCTTAAAAGTTTGCTTTGTTAATTATTACCTGTAACAATGATTAGTATGCTGTCTTTCCTCCTCTTTGAGCAGGAGTCACTAAACCAGAATGGACCTATTACAAACTTCAAAACTACAGAACTCACCTAAAACTGTGGGAAGATAGCTTGTAAGGATAGTGCAGAAGGCAATTTTCCTCAATGAATTAGAGCTGTACTGATTGCCAAGGAGTGGAGACAGCCTTGCCTGCCCAGTGAGGATGGGGTTATAAAAGAGTGGGGCAGCTGGTCCAGGGCATGTTGGAGCTGGGGTTTGGGAATCAGAGTCTGCTGCAGTTTGGGATGGAGTTGTGCTGGCTGTCCCTGAGGAGGCAGGGACATGCAGTTGTGCAAGGGACAGATAAGGTAAGAAGATGTTGTGTGAGGGACAGATGTGATTAGATGGCTGGGTAAGGGACAGGGTGGGATTAGCCAGACATGCAGAAAGAAGAAAACTTGTGAGAAAGGGAGTCAGTGCTGTGTGGAGCTGCCTGAGAGGAAAAAAGTCAGTGCTGTATGTAGTTGGCTGTGAGCAGTCCACTGACAGAAAGCATAAAACGGTTTTAAAAAGAGACTGGTGATGGTGCCAGTCGTATCTATCTCAACATAATTAGTACATAAAACAATGTTCTTTCATTTAACATTACCTTACATCAACTGTGTTTGAACCACTACTCATAGTATACTATTTTGGTGCAATTTTGGTTAATTCTTTAAATCTAATTTTGTGACACTGTGTAAAATGCCCTACCCAACTGAAGCTATACTCGTCTTTAGTTCCCTTTGTTAACTGAAATGTGGTCTTATTCAAAGTAATTTAAATTTACTTTCCATTTTTATACTTCAAACATTTGCACTGGCTATTATTCTTGACTTTGTTTTTAACCTTTGAATGCTCATAGATCTTAATTTCTAATATTTGTTTCAGTATTTTTAGGAAGATAATTTCTCAATCTGCTCTTTGTCCTTTTTGCAGTCTGCCTAATGCTTTTATTTTTCTCCTATAGTGAATGTTTAATGCTATTTTTTTCCTGTAATGAATTCCTCCTGGAGACATAGGGACCAAATCTCAGAGTAGGCTTTGCACAGCTTTGCAGAATTTAGCAAAAAAGTGTTGACAAAAACTCCATCGTGTGAAGTCCTGGCATAGAGTCTCAAAAGATTATACTGCAAACCAGCCTGATTTTTCAGACTGGGTCATCAGCATCACTACAACTTGATCAGCAGTCCAGCACAGAGGAGTATGTCCATCCTGACAGAGGGACAGTGTGAGAATGGGCCTTATGCAGTCTGGCAGTGAAGGCATGTCTTAGTCTCATCCAGACTGACAGTTTTGCTGTCAATTCACTGAAAGGTGCAACTTAGCATCCTCTCCATGGAACTATGGGATGTACATCAGTCTTTTCCATTAATATTATGCAAATACAGTTCTCAAATTAACCTTGACTTATTGGGCATTGTGTTGAATGGCAAAGTAAACTCAGCCTTGTTTTCATACATGTTTTCACTTCAAAGTTCCTCTACTAGCTCTGCCCCTGAGTCTAGAACATACTTTGTGTTCTGGGACTGTTTAAATCACGATGGAGATAAGACAAGAATTAGATTGCCCGCTGCTGTTCTAAATATTCAACATTCCTAAAAACCTATTACATGTTTCTAAGAGTTGATGGATATGTATGTGATTGCATTCTTGTGTCCTCCAAAGACCTTGAGAAACTACTGAGAATGGGGAGGTTAACAGTTTCAATTTTGTTTTAATGAGATACTGAAGTCTTGAGAAGCTGAGAAGATAAGGAGAGAAATAACTACATGATAAATGAGAAAAAGCAGAGATGTAACAGAGAACTAGAAGATACAAGACTCTTTATAAATGAAAGGTTTGAGGAATATGCCTTGGGAAATAAAATAAGGAACAGTGAAAAGGAAAGATCTCATCTTTATATTGTGCATGTCTATTTTTGTAAATCAGTAATAGTCACAAGAAAACTGCATTGAGATCACTGTCTGGTTCTGAGATCAGATTGTGGTAATGCAAAGTGGATTGCTGTTCAAGACCGTGTGAATGACTTGAAAATATGCTGAGCTGTTGCTGCATGACTCTTCAAAGTAAAAATCAGATTATTAGAGGTAGAAAGGAGACTGTGCAAGAGTTGGTTCTCCCAGGGTTACTGCAAGCAATCTCCACAAGATCTTGTCACTAGCTCGTGATGAACCTGATGCTCTTGTTTTCAAAAGACGTAATTGAAGAGTGAGTTTAATTTATTTTCTAACAGTTTAAAATAAAGAACATCATGACAAGAATATGAACTTTGATTTTTGGAAATGTTAGGTTTGTCTGCCCAAAACTATGCTTTTAAAAAATTGTGATGTTATTCTGAGATTGACATACTTATGTCTCTGCCCAGCACCTGCTTCTTGGGAAACTAATACCCCAAAACTTTGAGCACCTCATTTTAGAGTGCTACAATTCTATAGTTAGCTTAGGAGAAAAATCAGGAAAGCTTTATTAAAATAACTGAAATTCATTGTCTTAGACTTAAAAATGTCAGGATTATTTCTGAGTTTGTGTTCCTCAGAAAAGCAAGTATAACTATTATAAAATGTAAAATGTTTCCACCAAAACTGCTTCTGCATAGTTATTTATGTTAATAAATAAAATTCATTTCAACAGAATTGGATTATTTTAGATTGTAAATACGAAATCTTTTTACTCTAGGTGTAAAACTAATAATTTACCCTTACCCTGGTCAGACTCTACTTCCTCTAAGGAGACTGTATTTTCTCAAAAGTGAGGTTCTCCCTTTCAACTGTTTTATTTTAATACATATTATGTTCTTTAAAAAGGAAAATTTCAAATAAAATAACTTGCTATTATCAAATAACAAACCCAAAATAATTTGCTAATGAGAGCAATGTCCAGCCTTTGAGGGTAGAGGACTTTGCTCCCCACAAGAAATTGTGTTGAAATGATCCCCCAGTTGGTGCAAATTTTTCTGTTCCAGAGGCAAAATATTTGGTTTTATGCCTGCTGAATTGAATGTGCTAGAGATGATTTAATAGACCCAAATGGAGAGCAAAAGGGAAACTGCTTAACTGTATTCTTGTTTTTGATTGCAGCATGGTAGCAAAAAGCCCTCCAGCACACATTGTTCAGTCTCTCCAGGCAAGTGCAGCTGTGAACAGGGTTCCCACATCCAGCTGGGACTGAGATGTGGATGGCAGACAAAGGAAAGAGTTGGTTTGCCTGGGCTTGGCTTTCTCATCTGCAGCTACTACAGCCTGACTTTCCCTTTCTCAGGAGGTGCTGATGTTCTATGACACTGCCAGCCTTGCCAGGACCATTAAAAACTCCTCTCCAGCTGTGTGCTTCTGTATTACAATTACCTCAACTCTGCCAAAAAAGGACAGATTTGTAAACTGTTTGTGGGGTTTTTTTGTGATGTATGGGAGTAATGGCTTTCAAATTTTAGGTTTGTTAATGATGGTATTTTCTGTCCAATGTAAGTTGTACTAAATTGTTTCACTTTGTTAGGAAGTTACCCTAAATAAATCACCAGTGTGTTTTTTGCAAAAAGTATAAATAATGCTAACTTGTTAACTTCCCACCTGGAAAGATGCAATATAAGTACTTTGACAGTGAAAAACCCCATCTATTGTAGGCATTTCAGAAGAAAATGATCTAAACATGCTAGAATGAAAATGGAAGAATTAATACAGAGTAAAAATAAAAGAGTTAAGAGAAATATATGGTTATAACTAGGTGAAATTAGTTCAACAAACAGGAAATTTACTTAAAGTACACAACTGAGATCCAGAAATCCATGGAGAGTTTAATTCATAAAGCAGTCAGGGATATATGTGAACTACTAGTTTCAAAATCAGTCTAAATGTAAAAATGTAAAAAATATATTAAGAAATAATGCACATATTAAGTTTTGTGTTTAACATGAAGATGTATTGGAGTCTTGGGAAATTCGGAATAAGGCTGGATTTTAGGGCTTTTGCTGGCTTATTTTTTTGTGAAAAAAAAAAAGCATAATTTTTCAGGTCCACTGGAAAAATATTTCCTCTAGTTTTAAGTTGAATAACCTACATAAAGTCCATTTTACATGTAATTCTTGTTGCTTTCAAAAGCACTTTTTCACCATGAAAGCATCTCCTGCTGTTTCTTTTTCTACATCTTCCTTTATCTTTCTGAATGCCTTCCTCTCAGTTCCACTATCTCCCTTAGCCAACTCCTCCAGTGATCAAAGCCTTCCATCTTGGGATCTCTTGTTTAGTTATATCCTCCTAAAATAAAAATTAGAAGACCTTGCCTTGCTTTGGCAGATCTACCACTCAAGGCTGCTCCATTTGAATAGATGATGATTAAAGATTAGAAACCCTCACTGTGCAGCATTTCCACTGAGTTAGAGGTACTATCACCTCCTCTGGAATTACCCCTTTACAGAAAAGTTAAAACAGGATGTGATTAAATTATACATTCAAAATCCTTCTAAAGTCTTTCTCACATTTGCAAAGCTAAATTCTAAATGAAATTATTTTAATTTTTGCATTTTTAATCTCTAAGTTTTCATATAAATTTATTTTCTGAGCCTTTCTAAACAAAAATTAACACACTTAACATGTTTTTCTCTATGTTTTTATTTCCACTCTAAGCGAATTTGCTATTTAATACAGATTTTAAAAATGCAGAATTTTTTAATTCTTAACAATAGGGAAAGATTTTTAGATAATATAGAAACATTTTTCTATAGTTTAGTTTTGCTTTTTTTCCTTAAACTTTTTGTTCTACAGCAGGATTTAATACTTTTGATTATTCAGTGTATTCAGAAACTATGCTTTGATGGTTAAGTATGTCTTTCCATATCTAGCACAGGTGACAGCAAATTACTGAAGATCCTTTATGGCATTGTTCCCAAAGGAAAACAAAATGACATTTCCAATAGACTCTTCTATACCCACAGTAATAAATTAAAAAGAAAAATATTTTACAATTCCAGTACTTGAAAGGTTTTTTTTTTCCTTTAATCTGTTCCTTGCATATTTGTTTTGTAGATGATACTGATATTGTGGTATTTTTTTTCTTCACAGATAGTTTCTGGCATCAATGTTGACTTTGCAGTGTCTCTCTGAGTTGGCAATCCATTACTTCAGATTTCACTCTTGCTTTCCACAGGAGATTTCCAGAGAAGGAGTTGGGACAGTATGTATACCTCACTGCAATTTTATTTGCCTCTCAGCAGTATTGGCCAGTTGGTGGATCAACTGAAGTGTATGTGTGTTGTGGGAGAAGTAAGTGACGAAAATGCAGTTTAAGGTGGCCTCATATCTATCCTTGCAATATTTTATTAGTCTAAATACAGTATTCCTCAAACTTCCGTGCCCAGGAAAAGGGGAATACATTCTTTATACTGGCATAGCAAGAGGTAATCAAATTCAACTCATGAACACCTGGTGGAAAATAAAAGCGATTCTTAAATGTGAAAATATTGTTCCTGCTCTACTTTAAAATAGCAGCCATTCGAGTGGCTCAGTAGGGCTAATACATGTGCAAAATTTGCCTTTAATTTGTTGACTTCAGATAATCGGCAGAGTAATGAATGCACAGGAAAAGCTGTGCTGGGTTTATGCAGACTAGCTATACACCATGTGGCAGTCATTTTCCTTCTTTAAAACAATGTGCAGGACAGAGGGGTGTAATGGAAGTCTTAAATCAGCTTTTGCTCATGGAGATTATTTTCATTCCATACCTTTGAACGTATCTTGCACTCACCACCATTTTTCTCTTGTGGATCTTTCCACTGTCACTATTGATATTTTTGATAAACCTTGCTGCATGTACAGGATTCAGTACAGTATAATTCCCAGAGAAAATTATTCTAGCATTCAGATCTGAATGAGCATGCTTTTTGACCAGATAAATATGGCTATGGTCTAAATATGGTCTAAACTGTACCAAACAACTCCCATCACATTCTTGTTAAGCACCTTTCATGCAAAAAGAATAAAAAAGTTCTCTGATATATTTTTACTTCCTGAGAGGAACAGTCTTTAGTCTTGCATTTATGCTAACTAAGCAGAGTTGCACTGAGACAGTAGAAGCATCTTTGTAAGCCACCTCAGATCACAATCAGGACTTCACTACTGGAAACCATGACCATTTTTTTAGGTCAGTGGAGTATCTTTGAAGAGCCTAGTGATGCTGGCTTTGGTGAAGTGTGAAGATCTGTTCAGATGACTCCAGAGAGCTATATGCTCTCACATATTGGCTAATAAACTTATTGACTATACAAATTACTATTAATTTTTATTTAAATGAAAACCTCTTCAGATTGCCAGGAGAAGACATCCATCAAATTGCGTAATTAGAAATATTTCCTTGGCCTTCTTACCACTAGACTTTGAAAGACTTTTTAGAACTATTTTCAGGGTTCTGTGACATTTTACCTTCAAATGAAAGTATGATTTTTGAACACAAAATCCTTTAGTAAATCTCTGAATTTAAAAAGTAGCATAATAAAGAATATTTCTTACTTCATTTTCTGCCATACTGCAATCTCCTGAGTTCCTTAAACTGTGATCCCTATCTCATCATTAAATAGGATGTCACCTTGTTAGGGAAATAGTTTCATGGTGGACTTAGCAGTGCTAGATTAATAGTTGGACTTGATGATTTGAGAGATCTTTTCCAACCTAAACAATTCTGTATCAATATCTCCATGTAGGTTACTAAGGTAGACAGAAACCCCTCATCCTGTTTTTGTATCTGTAGTGACTATAAATAAAGGTAAGAAAGGATGTGGGACTAAGAATCTCAACTTTTAGATAGAATACACAATGTAAATTCTTGCATCTTAATTGAGATGTTTAGGCTACTTCTATTGGAAGTATGTGGTCACCATCTGAATCTTCATAAGAAAATTTATCTGCCTATCTCAGATGTGTTTTTTAGGATGGGATAAATTGTCTTCATTAGTTTTTCAGTATGTTTCATTTAGAAAAGATAATGTTTTAATTTGTACCAAATATCTAACTTTTACATTGTTATTTATATGAAATGAGTTCTACCATAGCATATCTGCCTTTGTTAAAAAGACAAGGAATCAAACTTCAGATATTGATTCTCATAATACTTTATTTAGCTTTATTTTTAGTCTTGCAACATGCTTTTAGTGGTTATTAGCTTAAATTTCATACCTTGGTGTAGATTAGATCACAATCACACTTGGCAATTATAGTCAAATACGGGCAAAGGCATTCTCTCAAGGGGCTTGGCTATTTGAAGACTATGATAAATTTGGTTTACATATGAAAACACTTGAAAGGTGAGGAAGTCATCCTTGCTGGTGCTACTGCTTAAAGAAAGCAATGGAATTTGTCCACTCACTTGATTACAGAAAATAAATGTTGATCCAGTAAGTATGGCAGGACCTAAGCAAAGAAACAGAAAGAGATTTGCACCATTTTAATGAAAGCATGATCCATAAAACCACCTAAGTGCTATTCTAAGCCTGGTACAGAAAACTGAAAATATTGTAAGTTAAAGTGATGATTTCTGCCATGCAATATTTCCAGCAAACAGCAGAAGTTTAGAAAATAGATATCTTCTTTGGATTGCAGAGGAGCATATGCTTTGATAACTCTGCTTTTCATAAATCATACATGTTCACTATAATGAATCTCTAATTTCAATTCTTTACAAAAATGACAAGGTTGATGTTCATGCTAGGATTTATTCTCAGTAAAAGATATAATATTGTACAAGTTTGCATAAAAACTGTGTACCTGCAAAACACAAAAGTACACCAACCTGATCGATTTCTACATAGTTTTGCATAATAGATACACAGTAAGTGCATTTATAAGAATGGAGGAGTGGAAGGGGAGAGGGAAGGGCTACTCCTGCTCCATGAGATCCAGTTAGAGGATACACAGGAGCGGTTCAAAGCAGTACCAGGGGAGGAACAGACTGGACATTAGGAAGCATTTCTTTGCTAAGATGGAGGTCAGACACTGGAGGGGTGATTGATGCCTGTCAGTGTCTGGGAGGCATTCGGACAATGCCCTTAATAACATGCCTCAACTTTTGGTCAGTCCCAAAGTAGTCAAGGAGCTGGACTAGATTATAGATCCCATACAACTGAAATATTCTGTTGTAGATACAAGTACAAATTAACATAGTGATATTAACAGAACGTTGCAAAACCCAGGAAAACAATTTCCCATTAGGGGAATACTAAAATTATCATTGCTGTGTTCATTGTAATAAATATACCAATAAAACCCTCTGATGTATGGCTTGGATGGATTTCTTAAAGATCTATGTCATCTATTTTTATGAGATCAGTGCAGGAATATTTTGCAAATGTAGAGGTTGCTGTGGTTCACAAGGTCAGATTCAATGTTTGCAAAAATTTCATCTGACCTTACAAATGTCAAATGTAAATTCTGTGAATAGCTTAATGTTGACAATAATCATTACACATTCTCTATACCATCTTGCATTTCTGTCTTTAAAAGTATACAAGATACTCTTAAATCAATAAGCTTCTTCATTTATTCTCCAGACAAGCTAAAACAAAATCTTGAACACTGCCCCCCCATGACTTAAAGAACAATATATTAATTTAAAATGCCTTTTTTATTTTCACATTTGAAGAACTCAAAAAGGCTAGTTTTGATTCTTGTCTATGGAGAGCAGTAATATTTTGTCACACAATAAATAATGTAGGTATGAAAGAGCTTAGCTTTATGTGATATTAAGTATGTTAGACTACTGTATTCAGGTTTTTATTCCACTTCTAGTTTATCTGAACAGCTTCAAGATCCTGAGGTAGTTAGGTGACTTAACTCTTGTAATTTAGCAATGGCCTGAGTGGCTCACTCAATCTTGTACTATTCTGAATTTTGTTGAAGGTACTGGCTGCTGTCATAACACCAACACAGTATATTATTTTTTGCTGTTTGTATTTGAGATCATAAACAAGTGAATGACATTTCTAATTAAGACTGCTTTTATATACTTGAAATGCTCTCAATTTATCAAGTAATCAAAATCTAGTACAAGTCTCTTGTTCTGCATATGAACCATTCAGCTGCCTCTGATATATATTTTTCCTGTGTTCAGCCCTGCTGCTGGTATTTCAGTGGTTTGTTTTGGTTAATTAAAACCTATCCTACTCTGAGAATATATAAAGCATCTTTATAAATATCTTAGGAACAATAACTAAAAATCATCTTGGGAAATATTTCGCTACTGACTCAGTGGATATCTTTGAAAAAAATAGTAGGAAATAATTAACCTGCATGTTCAAAATAGGTGTGTGTTTAAATTGGTTTGGTTTTTTGTCAGACCATTTCTGGAACTCTTTCACAAAATTTACAAACTCACTTTTCAAAAATAGGTTTCTACAATCTTTCACTAAGGCTGTTCATTTGAACCATACAAATGTTTAATCTGCTAACCTCTGTGCATATATGAAATAAAATGTGATTATAGATTAAAACAAATAATTTTTCTCTAAGGTGTTTCAGCTTTAAATATACATACATAGATAAAAACTCAGGCCTTCACAGACTAACACAGACAAATTATTTCTAATATCAAAGTAGCATGAGTATAGATAGAAAAAAATATCTATGCTGTTTCTTATGTTTCATGAGGAAACTGCGACAAAGATAATAATAATTCAGGTGTAATACATATTTGACATAGCTGATATTCATTAAAGTTGTTGGTTTTATTTTACATGTCTTGAAGGTTTAAATCATTGCTTACTTAGACTAGGTGAAGTAGGTGGTATTTCTATTAAAACCACTATTAGAATAACTTTGTAGATGCTGATTAAGAATATAGTGCCTTAATACAGTCTAATACATATATAGTCCTATTAAGCTTTAAAAAGATGATCTGAAGCAATCTAGCTGGGGCAGCTCAGACCTGACAAAAGGCTTATTTACATACTTTGTTGAGAATAAAAGAGAGCAGGCAGACTCAGGGAAAGAAATAGTGAAGCAATGTAAGATCAGCAGCCTAAGGTTTTTGCAGGAAGTATGACAAAAGAATAGCTTTGCCATGAGACAAGATGTTTGTGCTGAGATTTTACCAAGTGAAAAGGCACACAGAAGATTTCTAAGAGTTTTTGGAGACTGGAATCACAGTCTGACGATAGCAGTGATTTAGTGAGCCAACTGATGATAGTTGATGTGAGATGCTAAAGGAACTTCAGTCTATTTAAGGAAAATTTAAGGGATAGATAGATGAATGAAAAATTAATATTTAAAGATGGATTTAGTAAGAAAGGTATAGAAAAACTCAGTGCCTTGAAGCTGAAAACATATCCACTCTCAGACTAGAGATGAGGTATATTTTTAATTGTGAAAAGAATTAACAACCTTCAATTAATAGTAGATTCCATCAATGACTGAAAAGTAGCTAAGAGTTTATGATGTGGGTGAAAACCTGCTCTTTCCATCTGTAGCTAGAAGCTGTCAGGTAGGTGGCTAATTCAGCAGAGAGACGCAGAACAGTATGTCATGTAGGTACAAACTGAGCTGGATGCAATGTAGACTAACTTGCACTAGGAAGGTCCATTCCTAATTTTGGTGTAAAGTCACATTAATGTAGCTATAGAGATTCAGGTTGAAAATTGGCTAGTATTTAATACCTTGAGAAAATAAGAGAATGCATATCCAACTCACCGTGTACACCTACTATTGGGGAAATTCTGTAATGGAAAGGCAGATATCATCAATGACCACCTAGAATAAGTGAATGAAGTTCCTTGAGTAGAGCTATTTAGTAGATAAGCCCACATTGACATGAACCTCTCTGGCCACTAAATCTATTACTCAGGTGAAAAATCTATTACTAGGTGAAAGCAAATGAAAAATAAGAGCGATTGATAATGAGGAATGAATGAAATGTTATTCTTTGAATGGCTACATATGCTATTCTTTACCGTATTTAAAATTATTTCCACCAGCAGAATGATCACTGTGCCTTGCCTCAGATGATTGCTTGTTTCAGTCTCGTCATATTTTGATTTGTGTTTGCATGGAAATAAGCAAATCTGTTATTGTCACAGTTTGACAGTGTGTGACAAAATGAAATGCCATAAATTATTTATCCCTTATTCATTATTCTTAGACCCATCATGTTTATGAACATTTCTCTTTATAAATTTTAATTCATTTATTCATTTAAGTGTGTCCCTCAGGAATTTTTTTAGGAATGAAAGAATGAAGATTATATAAAGCTGAAGTAGCTCTCTCTGGAGAAGTTGGGCAAATGGTCAGAGGGTATTATAATAAAATTTAGCATTAAGTATAATATTTCACAGAACCTACTGAGGATTGTAAATATAATTTGTACATCTCTTTTCTGTATTAGTCCACATTTGATGCAATAAATCAATTCTTACTCACTTTTCTTGGAAGTGATTGATATACTTCTTTTAAAATAGTTCTAACAAGGTTTATGTGTCTTTAATGATACTAGATAAAAAAATGTCAGGTATGCTATTGCACAGAACAAATTATTATTGAAGAATTGTGACACTGTGTTGTAATCTAGTTGCTGGAAAGCATTTTAGAGGTAGTTATTATTTGCATAGATTTTCATTTGCTCTTGTGGGTGTTCTGAGATCTAAGAACACTTCAGGAAAACTGATTTGAGCACAAGTCCTGTTTGCATTGGTTTGATAATTCTTTCCTTTCCCTACCATTATAGTTCTGCACTGTAGACAACCTGAAAATTTAAGGTTGCTGGACAACATCTGACTGTGCTCTGTATGTCAGTCTGTTTATACTTTTTTGCTGTGCCTCCCACTTACCATGAATATGTAACTAGGTCATGGGAAGAAGAGCTACTTCAGGAGGCGAGTTTAACATCCACCCACCACTAGTTATATTTTGACCACTTTGGTGTCTTATTTTCTTATGAAGAAAATAATTTCTGAAGGCAAAATTCCTGTTATGTTTTGGAAAGATTTAAATGCTTCTAATCTTTCCCATGTAATTTTTCTTTCTTAATGGTCTGGTATGAAGCATACTACCTTTTTTATTTGAATTAGGACTTTAGGTGACTTATGGTAGCTTTGCTGATATTAATAGCTTACTATTATGCCTGATTTATCAGCAGAGAATACATAACTAGTCAGTGGGACAAAGTGAAAAAACTCCAGTATGTAGTTCAATATTTAGTAATTAGTGAATACTTAGTTTTCAAGAACCACAAGAGTTACTTTTTCCTGTTATGTCTCTGTACTGGATCTGATTGTGATGCAGTTAATTTTCTTCATAGGGAGCTATATAGTTCTGTGTTTTGGAGTTGTGGCTAAAACAGTGTTGATAACAAACTAATACTTTACCTACTGCTCAAAAGTGCTTGCACAGGTTCAAATCTTTTTCTTTCTCCCACTTTACCCATCCTCACCTTCCACTGATGCTGAAGGTGGTGAAGAAGCTGGGAAGCAGTACTGATGGGACTGTTGAATAGCCAAAGGGATGTTTCTACCATATAATGTCATGGTCAGCAATAGACCCATATTCTGCATTCTGCATTCAATTAGCACTAGAGAAAGAAGGGGATGAGGTGATTTCTTACTTCCAAGGTGGCCATTACTCAAAAAACATGGGGTCTGTCTACTGGTGGGAGGTGGTGTGTGATTTATTTTAAAAAGGAGTATTATCTATCTTTGATAATGCTTATGTTCTGTTAAGAAGACAGCAGGGAGTTAGCAGGGCTAGGAACTGATAGTTTTAGACAGCATATACGAAGTCATTCTGTTTTGGAGGGCTTTTTTATTCTTTTAGTCTATCTTATGGGTGCAAGATAAACTTACAGGAACAGATATAATCCTATTGATGTTTTTCTTCTCCCAGTCTGGCCCAATGAATATTTAAATGGACTGAAAAAAAGAACAAATTAGAGGTGTTTGTCTCTCCAAGTGTAATGATTCAGTTCCTGGTTTCTACAGTTAATCTGAAAAATAAGATATTAAGGCTTGAATACCTTAAAGTAGTAAAAACTGTATTCAGTTCTTATGCAAATTGTAGCAGCTTTCCATTACGAAAGGTGGTACAGCTAAATGAAAAAAAAAGTGAAGGGATATAAATATCATCTAAGACTTGTAAAATAAGAGAATGAAAGACAGAAGGACCCATTTCCAAAACTTAGGATTGTGAATTCTTACTGGAAAGAGACATTGATAGTGATAACTAATAAGCTATCTTAAGTGTAACTTCAAGCTTTTTTTCTCTGAATTCTACTTTGCTTACTGAAGGTAATGTGTCAATCAATAATCATAATTGATAGTATCAGTCAGTTTATGAGGTCTCTTAATTTCCTCGTAGGTAGCCTAGATGGTTAGCTCAAGATTATATTTTATTGCATTGAACCAAAGCCTTGAATCATCCTACCATTTAACTTCACAAATGTAATTAAAACATTTAAGCGCCAGTTTTACTAAACTCCCTACAAAGTGTCTAGACAGGACACAATCTCACTGGGAGAAGGACTTTACATGTGAGATCTGAATAATTTTGGATACCCATACATCTTTTGACTGATTTTGAAAGGAGCTGTGGGTTTTTGTTTCTATGATAGAAATACTGCTGCTTGAAAGAAGTCTCTGGGCCCAGGGACAAAAACCATTCTGTGGACACAGATCCTTGATCTAGTTTTTTTAGAAGGGGATCACCTGATATGGTGGACTCCAAAGATCAAGTGTTGTAGTAAAAAGTGAGTGCAGGATTAATCTTTATGTGTGTAAAAACTCTGAAACAAGTTATTTGTAACCTAAATAGTTATTTTCCTTATTCATTTTTAAACCTTAGTCCTGTTCCCACAGAAGAATAAAGTCTCATCAGTAAGACTTCTGTTACATTAATTTACAAATGTACTTAGTGAAAAACTGCATTTTCCCGAAGGTGTGAATCAGCAATTTTTCCTTCTTTTGTCTGTTTAAAAAAATCATCCTTCTTTTCCCGATTTACCCAGCTCCTGCAAAAAAAAAAAAAAAAAAAAAAGTAATTATGCTTCGTTGAGAAGCTGTCTTCCTTGTAACAGTTTTCATTCTTTAAATGAAAATAAAAACAAATGTAGTTCAGATGCCAGTAATTTCACTTGATTTCTTTCCCAGTGTTAGACACTGTCGAGTGCTGTAGCAATGTGTGAGTCTTCCCTGCTGTGTTTTTCTGTAGGACCAAAAATCTTCCTTATTCATCAAATTACACTATTTTTAAGGTTAATCTTTTTCTAATTCAAAATTCATTGATTTATTTACTTTTTTTTTTGAGCATGCATAAAATGCACTTAGGAATAATCCCTAAAACTGGATCGTACACAACATGTCTTAAATCTTACGTGTTATCTATTTTCTTTTTTTCTTGGTCTTTTTTTAAAGGGTTGCTTTACGTTACCTCTGAACAATGTTTAACTTTCAGAAGCGTAATTCATCAGCATCACATCCAGTGAGCAATTTTTTTTCCTAATCTCATCTTTCAGGACTTTATGTCCAGTCTCCCAGATACAGCACTAGAGGATCTTCTGCATCACTAAATTCTCACATTTGGCTTCTTCATATCTCACATCTTGCAATAATAGGAACTGATAGAGGCTGATTTGGTGTATGAAAGCAAACTGGTAATTAATGTGCAGATGGGGAAGTAAAGCAGTGTCACTTGGATCTTGATGCTGAAAATCAGTGCCTTTTTCCCCCCATGGGAAGGTGTGGCTGACAGCTTTACTCACGTGCAGAGGTGGCTCACAGGCACTGCCCTCGTGCAGAGCAGAAATTGCCCTATCACTCATCAGGCTTCCAGGGACTGTGGATTTGTGAGATGAGGAAAAGGGACATTTTGCTCTCATATTTACATGGAAATAAGAGTAACTGAGAGAACTATAGGAGAGGTCTTCACTGAAGCAGAGCAGAAGCAATGACTGTGGCAAATGATGGCACTGCCATATTTGTATATAACCCTGGGTATTATTTATACCCTACTTATCCCCAGTTTCAAATGCACACTTCAGAGTATATAAAGACTAACTATGCCACTACATTTTTTTTCAGACATGTTATCTAAGGTTTGTATTTCATTATGCAGTAATTTTTAATGCATTTATCTAATGACTTAAGACAAAAAGTGCAGTCATTTTAATCCTTGCTGTTCCATTGGTAGGGTTTTTTTTCCATATCCAAGAAAAATAATTTTAGAAGACTTATTCCAAATATCCCCGAAGTGTTTCGTGTTTCAAATTGTCAAAATGTAATTTCCATAATAATACCTGTATTTTGTGTGGAAATCCAGTCGGATGCCATTCTGTGAGACAGACAGGTTCATTTACTGTGGTGTTTGTTTCAATTCCATTATCTGCAGAACCCCGGGCAAATAGGTTACAGTGTAAATAGTATCCCAGAGCCAAGCAAGGGCTGTCATGTCTGGTGATGTTTGACAGTTTGCAGAGATTGCTCAGCGGGCAGTATCTTCTTGTAACTAATAAGGCCAGTATGTTCTCAGATTATCAGGTTCACACTTTATAATGATTTCTTCTCAGTTTTGCTATACCACAATGGCAGGCTGGAAAGTTGTTTGATAAGCACCAGCTAAACATATGCAGCACAGCCATATCCCATTTCTGACACATGCAGTTTTATACATGCTGGCCACTCAGACTGACATAATCCAAAAAAGGCATCTATTTGGGGACTTCGTATTTTGGCTTTCAGTCAAGTGTGAAATGGAAGTTCTGTATGATGAAATATTGCTGCCTTGCACTGACATGGAGAACCAAAGTGTCCTTGTAGTCAGTTCACCACATTTCTCAGCAGTCCTCTACACTGAATTTCTGTGGAAACACATACCAGAAATGCATTACTAACTTAGTGTGGCATTTTGCTTTCTGCTTCTGGACCTCAACTAATATTCTGCACCTGTCAAACCAGTGGCAAGCAACTTTTCCATGAGTTCCTCCCTACTTATCAGTGACTTACAAAGCCTTTCATTTTCACTGTGTTAATCTTTGTAATCCGAGTGGTCCAAATGACCAATTAGTGACATGGTGGCAAAGGCACTTCAAGCTGTTTTGGTTTTAGAGCTGAACTTAGCTTATATCTAGGCTTGTTAACAGCCTCATAATTAGATTTCTTTCTAAATTTATCCTGGATTCTAGAAAAGATCCCAGAAGCTTATGACCAAGCAATCATTCTGCTAGAATTGCAGCCATGTCCTTAATCCTGTTTGGTTTTTAACTGCCATATTTTTTTCTGTGCTGTTTCCTTATTTCTGTTTTTATTCATGGAGTTCTGGAGACTGAGGGCTGTGGTCTAGCTCAGATCATGCATTGTTTTCCACCATTTTGGTGCACTCCACCTTCCTATACAGTAAAGATTGATAAGTGTGAGCATTTCTGTTCCTCACAGGATGCCAGGGAAAGGCAATAGGCTGAGTGCAGCAGTGTGATGAAAGGAGAAAAGGAGTGTTGTTCAGTTTAAGTGGTTTTCTCCCTTCCTTTTCTCATCAGCAGTTCTTCATCATACATGGGAGGTGCAGTTTCCTCCAGTCAGTGTGTCCAGAGACAGCTGTGCAGCAATAATCAGTAAATGGCTGCTGTGTGGTTAGGGAGACATTTCCACAAGGAATTGGTGCAATATGAGGCAAGAACTCTGCCATAGGTGACAGCAACTCATGTACCAGCATTCAAAAGGAGATGTGTGCTTGACACATGAGAGCAGTGAAATGCTGAGGCATTACACTTTGGGGCCTGTGCAAGGACTAGACAGCCTTCACTTGACCTATTTCACCCAAACTAAGAGCATGTTATGTAATAGCTGCTGCTGTGGCTATTGCAGCCTCAGGACTGAGGCATTTTCCATTGTTCTCTTTCTTCCAGCTTGTGAGGGTTGGTGGACTGAATCTGTTGCTCTCCTGCAAAAAATTATATTAATTTCTATGCATGCATCTCATGTTCTATTGCAATCCAGACATAAACGTGCATAGGAACCTCTGTCTATAAAATTTTAGATTTGGGAATATAAACCCTTGTATTCATAAAAGTCTAAGTACTCTTTAAATAATCCCTATTCACTAGACAAAGTAAAGCAAGGAAGGCAGCAATAAAAGGTAAATAACATGTATTTTGAAATACATAGTCATTGTATCTAGTTATGAAGAATAACAAATTACAATATACTTTATGTCTGAAGCACAATAATAAACCCAAGCAAATAGTTTCTATCTCAGCAGTTTTACAAGACAGAGATGGAAGATTTGGGCACCTTTAAGTAACTGTATTTTTTTTCTAATTTTATTTAATAAAGTTGTTTCCCCCCAAAAATTGTTCGATTAAACAAAGGCTGATCTTAGACTTTTGAAATAAACTAAACTCTCTAAAATTTTCTGATTTTTCAATTGATTCTCATTTTCCAGCTTGTGTTGTGCAGCCTCAAACTTCCCTTAATTTGCTTTATAAGATTTAATATATAGCTGCCAGACAAAATTTTTTATTCTGTGCAATTCTTCCTAAATAAACCAAATTAATTTTTCTGGGATTACAGCTCCTCAAGTCGACTCCCTAACCTGCAGAACTAAGGTTGATGAGCAATTTCTAATCCATGCAGAGCCAGCATTAATTTCCTTGACATCAAACATGGCTCTTCCTTCTGCTTGGAACTTTCACAAGTGCTGCTGTTCATAACTTTTGTTCTCACCACTCATAAATACAGGCAGGGACAAATAAAGTTCTGAACCCCCACACCCCCCAACTTATTTTGAAATCCTGAACAGGATTTCACAAAGAGAAACTACAGCAGAACTGGTAAGTGTAAATACAGAAACAAGCACTGGGGC
The DNA here is from genome assembly GCF_009819885.2 of Catharus ustulatus. Classification (NCBI taxonomy): domain Eukaryota; kingdom Metazoa; phylum Chordata; class Aves; order Passeriformes; family Turdidae; genus Catharus; species Catharus ustulatus. The sequence continues at coordinate 34,381,886 of NC_046224.1, forward strand.
AACACAGAGGCACTCAGAAGTCCTATAGAACAATTTCTACCATAACATTTTACATGGTGTATACCTATGGAGCTATATGCTGACTGACAGAGTGGGAACATGGCCAGAAGAGGGTAAATTTCTGGTCTCCATTGTCAGTTCCAAATCTACTCCATTTATTGCTAAACTATCTCTCTCTAATAAAGAAGAAGACTGCCTCTTTCTTCAAACTCTGGCTTTGCAAATTGTCTTCTATGCCTCCTTTCTTCTACAAGGATCTTCATCATATGATTTTCTGGTTGCATTCCATCTTTGTTAGAAAAATTTCTTACTTCTCTCCTGCCTAATCTTAAACCTGCAACAGTCTGTAATATGGGCACCAGAAGGGGACAATTAAACTGATCAGTTTATCCAGATAATATATGTACCAGCAATCCTTTTAAATTACAGTAGTTTCACGAATACAAGCCGCACGGATTATAAGCCGCACCCCCGGTGCCTCGACAATGTTGCTGTCTTTGTCAATAGATAAGCCGCACCCCGAATATTAGCCGCACTTTCGTTCGTCGCGAGAATCCGTGCGCAGCTTTCACAAATTGGCCAATTAGTAAGAGGATCGCGGCATAGCGGGCTTTACTGGCTCGGGGCGGGGCCAGGCAGGCTCGGCCCGCTCATGGTTGCCGACGGGGCCGGGTGGCCCAGCTCAGCGCCACGGCTCGGCGGGGCTGGCCGAATGGTGCTGCCGCCGCCGCCGGGCTCGCTGGCCCCCCTCTCCCGTCAGCACCGCCCCGCTGCCGCGTTCGCTCGCCCGGCTGGCAGGGCTGCCGCCGCCGGGCTCGCCGTCCGCCCCGCTGCCGCTTTCGCTCGCCCCGCGCCGCGCCTCGCGAGCGCCGCGCCCGCCCCGCGCCGCGCCCGCCCTGCGGCGCTTTCGCGGCTCGCGGCGGCGCTTTCGCGGTTCGCGACTCGCGGTTCGCGGCTCGCGGCTCGCGGCTCGCGGTTCGCGGCTCGCGGTTCGCGGCTCGCGGCGGCGCTTTCGCGGCTCGCGGTTCGCGGCTCGCGGCGGCGCTTTCGCGAGCGGCGGCGCTTTCGCTCGCCGGGCGGCGCTTTCGCGAGCGCCGCTTTCGCTCGCCCCGCCGGCAGGGCTGCCGCCGCCGCCACCACGCTCGCCGGCCGCCCCCTCCCGTCTGCACCGCCGCCGCGTTTCCTCGCCCTGGCCGGCACTGCAGGCCCCCGCACCGCCGGGTTCCCCCACGCTGCTGGCCCCGATTCTGCTGGGCTTCCCCCGCTGCCAGGTAGCCCCACCCGCCGGCCTTCCTGCTTCTGCCATGCTCCCCTGCACTGCTAGCCCCAGTTCTCCCGGGCTCCCCCGCCCTGCTGGCCCGGGCTCTGCCGCCCTCCCTGCCCCGCCCTGCTGGCCCAGGCTCAGCCCCCCGCCCCCACACTGCTGGCCCCGCCTCTGCCAGGCTTTCCCACCTCAGCCGGGGCCGGCCGGGCTCCAGCTTGGCTTGGGGCTGCCGCGGGCTCTCACTTCCGTGTTGGCAGCTTTTAGAATTTTGTTAATAGATTAGCCGCCCCGGAATATTAGCCGCACTTCCAGGTTTCCACCAAAATTTTGGTCAAATTGGTGCGGCTTGTATTCGTGAAATTACTGTAACCTTATTACAGCTATTGCATATTGAAGGCTTTTAGTATACGTCTTAACTTTTTTTAGCTGCTTTTCTGAACTGAGAGATTGTATTTAGTTTTTTGTAACCAGTTTCATTGACGATGCTTAGGGTTGTGAATTTCCAAAACTGAGTTCCTGGTTCTCAGCATGACTGATTCAAATCCTTGGTTCCTGGGTATTTATTTTATTGCACTTGTGAAACTGTCTCCTGTTTTCCAAATAACTAGTCTGCTCTTTAGTTCCTCTTTGTGTAGCTCCTCATTCACCTTTGCATGTAAGTTTTATGAACAAGTATTGGTAGACTTTTTCCCCCCATTTTTTTATTTCTCACTGGATCATTGATATTAAGATAAAAGGCTCAAACAGAAATCTGCAATTATATCAGGATAAGAGGTTAATCTCTTGTGTCTTTTATGTAATGAGATTACTTAATAGTCCATTTTTACAACTGTTTTGAAAAAATTTAAGACTGCATATTTTCAAGATAAAAATTAAATTTTAGAGTAATAATGAATATGGAGATGACTATGCATATACTTGTGCATGCATTTGCTATATATATAGGGACATAGTGGTTACTAACAGGCTTTTTTAATGCTGAATCACACCAACAGAATTTATATTTTTGAGATTTTATTAGAGATTGGAGGACCTACATTTACAGCACTGTCTTATAAACTAAAATCTGACTTCCTGTAAAATTTCATGGTGCCATTTCAAACTATTTAATCTCTTTCATCTTAGAATGCAAGAAGAGCTCTTACGTGCATTGAAATTAGTTTTGAAAGTGCAGTTAATAATGTAGCCTGTCCTGACCAGTGATAATTAGGTGTTGTGCAACATCACTCAGATGTTGCACATCAATTCATGACAGTATATGAATGTGTAATATAATATTCTATCAACTGTGATGCTAAAAATAATTGAAATTATTGTAAAAAGGAATAATTTTACATAGGTACCAATTATTAGTGGATTTTGAGAAGATATAACATGATGCTGAAGTGGTACCTGAACTAAATATTGCTTTTCTAGTAGAATTAATAAAAATAATTCAAGACTGTGCTAGAAACACTGTAACTGGGTTGTTAGCAGTTTATTGCTATTGTATTTGTATTAAATATCATATGTGCCTATGAACAATGTTTTTATGGTCAATTCGACAAATACAACATAAGTTGCAACCAGTGCCAGAGGAGCTATTTTACCGAGACTTCCACTAGTCTGACTCTGGGCTGGGGAACATTTGTAAGAGTGTTGTTCATCTGCAAAATGAGTTGTTCCCAAATTGTTCCTCTTCAACTGCTGGTGTTCTCTGTGTAAGTGTTACATTGAAGAAGGAAATGCATGCTTTGCTCAATAAAATTCAGTTTTCTGCAGTTTCAGTTCTGGGACAAACAACAATCATGGGACGATTCAAGTTAGAAAACACAGACCTCAGAGCTAAAATATGAGTGTTGAATCCAATATCACAAGGCAGTTGACCTGCCTTGGGTGGACTTACAGTCCAGTGTTCAATTGTCAGGCATACCTTCAGACTGGTTGTTATTTATTCATACCTGATATCTCAACTTTTGTCAGCCGTTCTGTGATGTCAATGGAAATTTTCACACAATCTGAACATGTGAAATCTGGGACTGCCAATAAACACCACACTTAAAATAGAAATGTCTTCTTTCCATTTAGACAAAATCTGCCCAGTAGACACCATGGGAATGGGGAGATCTCTGAGATAACTTTAATTTAAAGTACTATCACTATGATAGCATAAATTTCTGAACAGACTAATTTTCCTTCTCCTTGTCTGAACAAATTAGCTGAAGTGTTCTCAGTACATGAGCTACATAGTTTAAAGCTTGTCCATTTCCCTCGTTATTGAACTAAGGTCTTGAATACAGCTACATTCCTATTAGAGAGGCAAAATCATCTTTTGGTTTTGAAAAATTCTCCAGGTGCCTGAATGTTTTACAATTTCTGTGCCATGTAAACCTGACTTCCATTTAAAATAATGTCGATTAGACATGATGGTAGCTCTATAAATTTGGATAGAGCTATTGACCAAAGAACTGGAAACAAATCATCCAGCTCAAACAGGATTTATGTAGGATCTTATACTGGTTAGTTACTTCTCTGTAAGTAATTTTTCACTGCAATGTTTCTGTATAGAAACCATAACCAGTGAAGCAGTGAAAATCATCCGGAAAGGTTTTAATTTATAGCTTCCATTCTGTTACTGAGGTTGAGAAACTTTTATTATTACAAGAAAAGATGGCTTTTAAAATGTTCAAAGTCCTTCAGCTTGTTTAGGTTGCTATGAAATTATAGATACAGGGTGAAGTAGGCATTTCAGTGTGGGATTATCAGAAAAAAAAAGCTGTTGAACCCTCATTTCTTAACAAGCACACACATTCCCAGAATTTTATGCCAGAATTTTTTTTGTGCTTCTTGGATGCTTCTTTAAAAATTCTTGTTTTCCCACGAGTCTCCCTGCCATGCAATGTTTTAAAAATGACTGTCTTAAATAAACTGCATTATTGGGAATTTTCTTGAGGTGTTAACCGGTTGCTTCTTTTTCTGTTTTTGGCAAATATCTTCTCAGTGGATAGTTTGGGACAATCTATTCAGACAGTCCATTTATAATCACATTCTTGCCATTGTCTGTTCTGAACTATGTCACCAAGGAGAGGCCGTGTGGCCTCACTCCTTCATAGTGTAGGAAAGAAGAAAAGGGAGTCCATGCCTTAGGGAATGGATAGAGATGTGCAAATGAGAGACATGAACCGGCACTTATTGAAAGAGGATGATGAGTAGATTTGAAGTACTCTTTACCCATTTCCTTAAAAAGATGGGCCCATTTGCCTGATTGTGGAAAGAGATTCAGGTCTTAGGTGAGGACAGAAGCCTTATCTTTTTTTTTTCCCCTGTTTTCCCACCATATCAGATATTAAATAGCAAAGTATAAAGAACAACTGCAAGAAAGTTTTTTCCCTACTGACCAAGTACTTAGCACAGTTTTCCTTAGATATGAGGTTATTTTTTCAGTCTGAGAAATTTCTCTACTGACAATGCAAATTTGTTAGCAAATTCTAAGTGAATTTTCAGCACTTGATGACAGATCATTGGCTGTCAGAGAACCATCTTAACTTTGCCGATTTTTCCTTTTAAATACACCAATTAAATACATCATTATACAACTTCAGTACTACTGCAGGAATGTATTTCTTCTTGAGAAATAAAATATCTGACCTCCAAGGGAAGAGGAGGAATTGTTTTCAACATTCACAGTTTTGTGAGTAGACTTGCAGCCCAGTATTTTGGAATGCAATCTTGGCAGATTACTTTAATAACTGAAATTAAATGCTCCTTAACTAAATATATATGCATTACTAGTAGAACTTTTATAGAAGGCATCAGAAAGAAAACAATGCAAGTTATGTTGAAATGATTGCTCTAATTAAATACATTTTCAAGTGTGACTCTAACATATTCTGTATTTACCTTTTAATGATTAACTAGGAATAGCAGATGAATTATAGGAGAAAAAAACAAACAGAAAATCACGAATGTTCTATTGATTTATGTCTCTGACACTTTCCCCTTTATGACAGATAAAATAGCTTTAAATTTGATCTGCATAAAATATTGTTAAACATTCCAAATGTTCAGCTTTAACACTGAGCAATGATTTGAAATTATTTTAATTGAAAAGATTGAAGAAATAAAAATTATTAAAAGATAATTTAGGGATGAAGACAGCAATATATGAAAATTTACACTCCACTAGACTTGTGGAAGAAAGAAGCTGACCTGTTTAGAAGGACTTAGAAATAAATGGTCCACTTTACTAAACTTACTTAAGGTAAGACATGAGTTACAAAATAAAAACAATATCCTGCAGCACCAAATACTAATGATGTGCTAGCATTTTTTAGATTCAATATATCCAGGATTTTATAAGAAAGAGCATGAACAAATTGTCGGCCTTCCACAGCAGATGGAGGTACTCACAGAGGTATTTCTGAAATAAAATGCTAGTCGACTGTGAATAATTGATTGATAAAGTAAATATAAGAAAAAACCATTAACAGATGGCTAAAATTCTTCAGGTTGTTAGATAAAAGACCCATTGCCATGGACTGACTCACATATAGAATAATCAATAACGACCTCAGGCTGTTGTCAGAGATGATAGTATCACAAAAAAAAAGCTCGGTAAATTCTTTGCTTTTTTCCTTTACTGGTGAAGCAATCTGGGCAGAATCCCCCACCTGATGCACTTTTTATTGGTAAGAGGAGGTCAGAGGAGTTAGATAGGTTTGAAACATATACTCAGAAAGTATGAGACCAAGGAGATTTTCATGTGAGATCTTAGCAAATAAGTAGGATTGGATAATATTCACCAAGACAGTGCTCATAAGTGAAATTGCAGAGCTGTTGTCCAAGAGTGTAACCTTTCATCATGAGCAGCAACTGTGTCTGCATATTGGTGAGCTGCCAGTATAACTCTCAGGCACAGGTTTAAGGGGAAATCTTATGTACTACATCCAGGTAAGTCTGACTTCTGCCTCTGGTTAGATGATATAGTCTATTATGAAGATTATGGCAGCAGAATGCATGAATAAAATTTTGTCTGAGAAAAGGGGCATCACAGCTGAGTTAACAGAAAGAAATCCTGCTTCTCTGATCTACTGGACTTCTTCAAAAGTGTCACAGAACGTGAACAAAGAGAAAACACGTACACAATATACTTGGATTTTCAAAAAGCCTTTGTCGAGTTTATAGGCTAAAGGTTATTAAACACTCTGAGGAGGGCATTCAGAAATGGAATTCAAGATCCACACTCAATAGTTCTCAAGGTTTATGCATTAATCCATTCCTTAGTACTCTACACATTCCAGCTAGCTCTCACCAAGACAAGTTTGCTGTAGTAGATACTAGATCTAAGTATTTTAATTCATGTCATGTTGCTTAGTTTCAGGATCCATCTCGACCCTCCTATTTCTTCTCCTTTTTTCTTTTACATAAAAATATGTATTCCATGTTTTTATAGGATTTGAAGATATTTTTAATAGGGATTATGCTAGAAACAGGATCGTAATTTTACAAGGCACACATAGATAAAGCTTGATCAAGTACTTTTCCTAGAGGCAGAAGCACATCTTGGAGTAACTTCTAAGCTGTAAATACCAAGATCTATGCTTTTTAAGTGTGTCAGAAAGTGCAGGTAAGGCCTGGGTTTTAATGGGATACATAGAACAAACGCTAAAGAGAGCTATCCAGGAAACATGACCTCTGCCCCATTTTTTACTGCAAGGGGGTGATATTGCTTTGGTTTTTGAAGTGAGTGGAACTGATGGTTCAGGATTCAGACACAGGGCTAATATCCCAAAACTTTAATGATCCATAGCAAAACCCTCTTCAGAAGAATTATATTGTATATGCTTTCAAAAATCTTCCTTGTCCTACAGTGTATGGTATTATTCAACACCAGTGTGACCTTAGTGTCTTGTGTCCATTCATTACTGCTTAGTAGACTGCCACATGAAAGTAATTAAATTAGGCATTTTTTTCCTCAGACATTGACTGAGGTGACTAGCAAGTGTGTACAAATCATGACTACATAGCATAGGTTCCCTAGCTTAAACTCTTCACAACTTCTACTTCAGTAGTTATTTAATACAAACATAAAAAGTTCAATAAATTACTGTTGAGACATGGGTATAATCACCACTGTCAATCATAAAAAAATTACATAAACCAGCTAAAAATCCTGAAGATTAATTACTTGATAGCTGATTGACTGAATCTGTTATGACAAAAAGAAATCTGACATTTCTTCTGTGAGTAATCAGAAAATAGAGTAAGATGATACTGTCCTTAGGGCACTGTGACCATGTGAGTGACAAATTCTCCATTCAGCATACACATGCAGGGCCTGACATTTTCCCAGCACCAGTAATTGTCTATCATTTTTCTTCTATGCTTTAAGACCTCCTTAAATATGTCAGGACTAGACTTGCTTACCCTGAGTGAACATTCCTCTGAATTGATGGATATAAAACATGTACAACACACTGACACTCGAAACTTTGCAGATTTCCTAAAGCAACAAAGCTGTTAAAGGTAGGGCAGAGTTGATTAAGTGCGGAAGCATTAAACTTTTAATGATGTCTCATTGATACCCCACATAATTGTTGCTATATTCAGTGGCTGTCTTTGTAAGTGCTCCTTCATTATTCAACAGGCCAAGGCACTTTGTGACTGCCATCAAAATCAATTCCAGTTTGGCTACTTTGGGTAGGGGGTGCGGGCAATGAGGCAAAGAATTAGCCTCCAACTAATTTCCAAAGTCATTTACTCACTGATAGCTTAGCACATTTTAGTAGCAAAGGCACTGTATGTTGCGGAACATTTACAAAAATAGTTTGAAATAAAGTATGGGAAGAAAATTATCTGAAAAGTAATATAGGGAAACTGTTGGGGTAAATGTTAATGTGTGAACATTCCAAATAACTGTTGCAGATTGAAGATTTTAGGGCAAGATTTTATACATGAGATTTGATCCGCTAGACACCTTTTCATTCACTTTTAAAAAGTCAGCGCACTGGTTGTCTCAGCTGAAAACATTCATAATTACTTACAAGACATGTTCATCCAGTTATCTAATTGAATACATTACTGTTGAATATTGTAATGGGACTAATTAAAGTTACAGCATGGAAGGAGAGAGGTTGTGAATTGGAGAATTGCTTAGAAGATGCTTGCTTCCACCAAGCTTCAAAGGGCTTTCTTAGGCAATCATTTAATTTGTCTTAATGTGAGCATCTTAAAGAAAGGGCAAAATGATAATCCAAAAAGGCAATCTTCTTTTTCCTCCCTGAAGAAACTGACTATACAGTCTGTGGAACATCTATGACATTTAGACAAATGACTGTAATACTATTAGGAAACATTTTTTTCATTAAGTTCTTCTATTAAAAACACACCTGAACTCAGGGTCCTACCGCTTCTCTGAGAGAATAAAACTATAGAACAAGTGCTTAGGTTTATAAAATAAAAAAATATCAATGAAAATTCACTGTATATATGACCTATACTTTCAAAGAAATGCAAGTTATTTCTACTAATATACAGACACATTTTCTACATTGACCATAAAATTGGTGAAGACTGAAAGCAGTAGTATCTAAACTGTGAAAATAGGAATTGGCCTTCTCCACAGGAAGTGAAAAAAGAACAGGGTGGGAACAAATATCTGTGCAGTAAAAAATAAACCTGCTGTTTTGTGGTCAGTAATGATGAATGAAAATGTGAGTTTTCATACTGTGGACAATGTTGCCACAGCAACTAGCCTGACACCTTTCTCAGTAGCCACTGTTTGCACCATGAAAAAAAATTAAAAAGATCCTATAGTCTGTAATCATGCTCAAAATCACTACCCAGGCTCTCTCATGCTCCCATGGTGGTCTTCTTGGTGGAACCATCAAACACAACAGATCATATATGTGTTTCAGTGCAAATTTTTCTTGAAACAAAAAGAGATGGCATCTCAAGCATTTCTGGGTACAGGAGGCTCACTGCTTCAGACTGAACATAACTGCTCCAGATTTCAGCACAAGCAAATCCTTTATAATGTACAATATACAAATTTCCATGCAGTCAGGTTCCCACAAACTGGGTGCCCCTTGCAATTCTAGAAAAGCACAGTGGTCTTCAGAAACAATGACATGCCCAAATGTTCCAGTGCTTCTGATGCACATATCAAAGTGTCGTCCACTGGATAGTGTTTAGGAATATTACAGTCAGAAAAAATATTATTCCTTAGCACCACCATGTATCACCATGGAATCTTCATGAACACTAGTCAGTCTGACTGTGTGTGATGCCTGCATGTTTCAGAATGAGAGTAACTTCCCCTTTGAACAATCTGCCACCTATCTAACTTCATGATACAAATATCACTGAGGTTATCTACCATCCTCTCCTTGCTGTGATAACTTATGCAGTACAGAGCCTCTGAACATATTCTTCACTCAGGACAGCATCCCCTGGTTTTACTTCTACGTGCTGAAACATCAAAGTTTCTTGCCATCAGCTATAATCTTAATGGAAGAGAGGCATCAATGACACATTTGGATATGTACCACTGTTACAATATCCAGAGATGAAAAAAATAAAAATGCTTATTACAAGTAAATAGAAAATCAATTGAGTTGTGGAAAAACAAACTTTTTCTTTTTTTTTTTTTTTAAATAAAGAAACATTTCATATTTGTTATCTTTGAAAACAAGTCAAATATGTCTATATTTATTTGTGTGGTCGGCAGCCACATTATTTGGATAGCAAGTGTGAATACAAACAAATGATGAAAGACAAACTTGGTCTAAGAGATTTTCTAACCATAGTAAAAAACTTTGATTTCAATGTTATAGGACGACTTATAGAACTGTAACCTTATAACTGTAATCAAATAATTGCACCACTCGAATTATTTGTATTTGCTTCATACCATTGTGAAAGAAGTTTTAATAGTGCTTTTGCCATGATTTGAGCATCCTTATGGCCTTCAGAGGGTTTGAAGGGGGTGACATACATCATATTTGTTCTACAAAGTTTGTATGGAGAAACATAAACTCCAAAATAATGAAACAGAGTTTTTAACATCAGTTAAACACATCAGTTTCAAATAGGTGAGCAACCTTGATTTTCATTACACTCACCTAAAGGTAAAAGTACTCACAGCTTACATTGATGAACATAAATTCAACACCACAAGAAAATAAATGACAGATGCCGGAAAAATGCCTGTCATTGGCTCAAAACGCATGGCCAAAATTCACAGAAGCATTTGATGTGATTAAAGTAGGATGTGGTGGAGTTTGCAGTAAGATTTCTGTATTTATATATAATAAATTATAATTTAGAATTCTACAAATATATAATTATATATTATATATTATATATTAATAGTTATATAAATATGGATAGATGATAGATAGATAGATAGATAGATAGATAGATAGATAGATAGATAGATAGATAGATAGATAGATAGATAGAAAATAAATAAATATATAATCAATAGGAAAATACATGATCAGAGAAGAAAGACTTAGTAATTCCTTACAAGGGCAGTTACCTCTGAAAAGACTCATTGCTTCTGGGCCTGCTAAAGCAGTTGTACTAAACCGATATTGAACAACTTTCATAAACAAGGCATTGACTTTTCTTTGCCAGATGAGTGGCTTCATCAGTCATGCACATACTCTATTTCATTTTTTTTCTGTCTCTGTAAAGTTTGAATATTTATTTTCATCTTCTTTAGAGTAGAATAGATGTTATCTTTTTCTCTGGTGTAGTAGATTAGATCTCTCTTTTTTCCCCCTTCATTTTCTTTTTGGAAGTAAGAATTTAGTTTTATGTACATTGAAGACTTTCTCTAAGTGGATGACTTATGTTGCTAAATCCAGAAGAGACTACGGGCTAAGGATGACAGTCTCTAATAAGTTTGCAAATCTGCTAAAAACCAACTTGTAGAAATATGCTACTCTATTTTCTCTCTTCCTACTCAGCTTGCTTGTGTCTTTGGGCCCAGTTCTATATGTCCAGCTCTCTCCTTGAATAACATCCAGGTCTTAGGGGTCCAACTTGCAATGGCATTCATCCTGAAGATGAATGAATAAAGTTATTTTTGGGAACAACCAGCTTTAGCACACTCGAGTGCTTTTGTGGAGCTGAGAAAAAGAAAAACACATTTCATTGCTGTTTCTGCCAGATGATAGTAAGTGAGACAGAATCACATGCAGCTGCAGAGAAAGCTTTGGAAAAAGAAAAAAAAAGTCTGGTGAATGAATGTATGGTTTATTTCATGAAACCTTTCCCAAGAGTACCACTACTTTTTTTCCCTGTAGGCAGGATGGAGGCTTGTTAATTGAACTCAATCTGTTTAGTTTATCTAAGAGATGGTTAAAAGGTGACTTGATTATGCTATTTAAGTAACTGTACAGGAAAGACATTTCTGATGGTAGATGCCTTTTTAATCTAATAGGGAAAGGTGTAATGAGGTCCAGTGATTAGTAGATGAGGCTAGACAAATTTGACCTAGAAATAAATCAGAAAATTTATTAGTGAGAATAATTAATCACTGGAAAAACTCAACAATGGATGAGGTGAGTTCTTCATTATGTAAAGAAGTGAGATTGAATAACATTCTTAAAAATATGGTGAAAGTCAAACAGAGATTATTAATACAGAAATTGCCCACTACAACTCCCTGCCCTGCATCATTTGAGGTCAGAGTAGATCATCATTATGATACCTTTTATACTTAAAATATATGAATCAATAGATCACAGAAGTTATCTGTTACATCTGTTACTTCATACCTCTTACTCCATACACTCACTATTTACATGTTCTGAAGAGGGCAGCTGGGACAGAAAATACTGCCCAAACTGAAAAATGATAACTCACAGAGCAGGAGATTTTGTGAAAGTGCAGATGTAAAAGTTCTGAATATTGTCCATCCACAGGCTTTGACAACATCTTGACCGGTATTTAAAATCTCTGAATTTTCCTGTTCAGGTTTAATGCTTACATTGTTTTAAATTTAGACTGAAATATCTGCCAGCTGCAATCTTTTCCCTCACTACTAAAAAAACAAAATATACAGGGAATGATGACAACCCATATATGGGCTAGAACAGAAGCATAGGTTGCCTTATCAGTACATCTCCAGAATGGAGACAATCTACAGGGAAGCTGAAAATATCCTGACCTCTGCAGAAGACGTAGCCATTGCTGTATTAAACAGAAAGGGCTATTACTGGCAAGATACATTAATATTAGGTGGTGTGATATGGCTTCTGGAAATAACCATTTCTTATTTCATTTGTCCAGAAAAAGCCAGATGAATTCTTTCAGCCAGTCTTCAAACCTTATAAAAAGAACATATTTAAAATATGTTAATCTTTTTCCATTTGCAAATACTGAGTCCAAAGATTTATGTGAAAAGAAATTTAAGGGGATAAAAGATAGATGAATAAAGAGAAACAATAATATTGGAGAAAGACAATTTCTACATTGGCAATATATTTTTAAAAAAAATCCTGCTAGGTGTCTTGGTAAGGGTCTAACCTTAGTTATCCTTGTTGTCCATACCTCTTAAAACTGTTCAGTCTGGGGTTCCTTCTTCCTTTTCCTTTTAGCTCGTATTGGTTCTCCCAGCTGAGCCATCCCTTAGAGTTATGTTGTTTCAGGAGAAAGAGGAGACGAGAATTTGCACACTTGCAGCTCTAGCATTTCAGGTCTCTTCAGCACTGATGCAATTTTTTGTTCATCCATCCCACCTGCCTCCATACCATTAATCCCTGCTCATTGTCTTCTTGCTACTGGCACTTTCAGAAAGAGAACAGCACTATGTAAGATGTACAATAGGGAACGAATGTGCTGCCCAGAACAGAAAAAATGTTATCACTTAACAGAGCTACGGGTTATGGTGTTACCAAAATGACCCATGTGACTCTCAGCTCTCTGCTTTTCACCAGCATGAGAGCAGTTCAGTCAATTATGGCACCTGGCCATTTGGGGTTCTCATGCTGCTCAGAGCTAATCCCATCATTTGTTCATGGGTATAGTTGTTTGAGAGTTTTTCTAGGTTAAAGAGCTTACAATCAAATGTGTCATTTCATTAAAGAGGACAAAGACTTGCAGAACCCTACACTGCAGAGTATCACTCAACAGCTTTACAGCGTTATGTGGGCAAAAGGGGTATTTTAAGTAAGGTGCTCTATTACTACAAGAAAAATCAAGTTATTCTTAAAGTCTGTACAGCTCTGAATTGTAATTCCACTTGCCCTGTGGAAGTGTCACATCCACATGATTATGCTTCCCAAGTATTTACTGTCTAGGCTTTTACTCTGCTGACAAACATCTAGCTCTGCTGGCTCTTGATAGGAAAATAATGATGATGTGAAATAGATTCAATTCCTTCTTGTGAATTATATGTAAAATAATTATTTATTAAAATAAATTTAAAGAAGATATCATTAGTAGCAACATGCATTTAGAAATGAGCTTGATTTTTAAATTCTCAGGTAAGTGACATGACTAATGTTTTGACAAACACATACACTGCTTCTGATTTTCATTTTTACAAAGTTTATTTGTTATGGAGTGTAGGTGCATCAGTGAAATGCAAACATCCCACAGAATCCCACAACATTGCTTCAATAGAGGAAGTCTCTAATACAACAAACTGAAGAGACATCAATTTGATTATATGTAAACTCCCTGCTGCATCTCAAAATTCTGATTTGAGGGATACCAGGATCTGCAGGCTAGCTGTTAAGTCATCAACCATTTTCTACAGCTAAGGTGCTCTTCTTGGATAGTAGATGTGCATCAAAAAATGAGTAGACAGCCTTGTGTGCCTTGAATATCATCATTGATAATGATTAATTTCTGCTGTATCAGAGCATTTTAGGGGACTGATTGGATCATTTTTCTGCAACAAACCTTTATACAGGATAATCTGAGAAATTACTTTTTTTTTTTTTTTGCTTTAAGAAGTAAAGGTAGCTATTTTGCACCTAAAAATTTAAGAGCTTTTTTCCTATCATCCTTGAATGTTACTGATGAAAATATTTTTCTGCTGTTAGATGATATTGAATGGATGCATTCATCATTTCTATAATTTTATCCAATTTATAATGAAGAAATAAAGAACAGGATCTAATGTTAATTATTCTTTCAATTCTTTCTAGTTGCTTCTTATTACTTTTTCAATTAAAAAAATCACAATTGAAAAATTTAATTCTTGATTTAGTCAAAACAACACAGGGATATTTTCAGCACACAAACACTGTTTTTTGAAACTTTTAAAATGTGTAAATAGCTTTCACTGCAGAAGGGAAGTAACAGGATATTAAAATATTTATACAGCTAACAGAAAACATGTTATGGAAAGTAAGTCAAAGCTCAGAACACTTGTACTATAATAAAGCAGTAACTTCTAGATGTATGAGTTTCCTTAAGATAACCTTATAATGTTCACATTCTCACCTTAAAAATGTTCTTTTTTTACTTTTAAGACAATCTCTCAAGTGTTGGTGTTATTTTATTAGCCATCATTTGGAGCATGGCAGACAGCCAGAGAAGCACTCAATAGTATTTCCTGTTCACCTGACCAGTCCTTTGCAAAATGAGGAGATGACATACATAAAGCTAGAAAATTAATCATTCATAGAATCTGTTTACTTTGAATTTGCATATTACTCTATACCTCCAAATGGTAAACAAAAATATCTTTGGATCTGCTGTGTTTTGGACACTGTGTATCTGTATCTTTGAAATTAGCAATTTCTCTCTCTTCTGCCTTTGCAATAATTTCATTTTTAAGATATTAACTTCCCTTCTTAAGGATAATTTACTTCACAACAATCTTCTATTCTGAACAACACAATGTTCTTACCTTAATTAGCATCATTGTAAAGTACTATTCTTTCATTTTTAAAGCCTGTAGTTATACGTGAATTTTAGTAATAACACTGCAAGCACTGATACATAGTGTGTTCTGGATCGTTAAAACTACAAAATGAGAAATATTCATTGCTGTGGGTATTTATTAAAGTAACAAGTATAGTACTGGCTTCAAACAAAATTTGATTTCCATTGAATATCACAAATTTTTCAAGAAAGGATTGATATCAGTGTCTTTCTGGATTAAACTACTTACTATTTGAAGTAACTATCTCATTTTTCTTCTAGTTTTTCTTTTTGTACTTATTATTGTTTCATATAAAAGGTGTTATTCTAACAAATATTCATGGAACATCTTTAAGTGTGCAGTCAGCTGACTGTGCTTCATCATTGCAGAGATTTCATACTGACATGCTCTTCAGGGACAAGCTGTCTTCTACAGGATTCCTGCAAACCTTGACCAAGGCACTTAATTTATCTGTTTTCTTTCTGTAAAATTCTCATAGCAGTGCTTCTTTTTCTTAGTCTGCTGGAGGTCTTTGTGACAACATTTGCAATCACAGTATTTACTGCTGTAAATATCACGCCCAGTATGAGAGGAAGTTTGGTTTTGACCGAGACCTCAAAGGGTTTCTGCAATAAATGAACAAGAATAACCCTACACATGGATATATGTAGACAAACTAAAATTACATAGCTACTCAACTGTAAAATGCATTCTGCATGAATCCAGGACATCATGAAATAAAATTTCTACTCATGAGATTGGGTTTCTATGTCTTTGCTCTACCTTTTGAAATTCACCATTAGTCATGGTCAGCATAGGGAATTGCCTCCATGTTGTGCAATATTTACAGCACAGATCCTGTCAGCGCTCCTCAGCAGACTCTGCGCCAAAACTGCAATCTAGACGTGAAAGCAAGTGTGTGCATTAGAAGGAAGGGATAGGTTTGAAAGAGAAAGAAACCATCCAGGCTGCTGAAAAGAGACATTGGATGGAAAAGACTATCCACAGGTAAGGAAGGATAGAGGTTTAAATTAGTTTCTTTCACTGAGAAGTTTTTCAGACTGGTTCTTAATTTTTTTGTGTTTCATCCACTAGAGGCTTATGGCATGGAGAAAGGTTGATGCACACTGCCCTATATTGTGGAGCATGAACAAACCTTTGTTTGAAACTAGAGTTAAACCTTTCACTTTGTTCTGCAAAATTTCTAATTTCATCTATTTTAGAGGCAGGCTATGATACCAGTGAGGATTGAACTAAGGATTTGATTCCTATTTACAGCATGCTCCCTCTGGACATTGGCTTGATAATTTGCATCACTGTCAAATTTTGTGCATGCACTCCAATTCCCAGAATATATAATTCTCTCCCTTGAATATAAACTGGCTGCTTTAGCTAAAACTTATCACTACCATAAATAATTCCAGGAGTATTTCAAAGAAAAGATTACAGGGAAAGGTGTCCATTTGCATTTTTTGTATTCCTTATTATTAATTTATTTTATTTTCACTTCATTCATTTGCATAGTAAAGCACAATGTACAATAATTTCATCATCTAATTTCTTGTGATTAAAAAAATCTATATATATTTAGGGTGTAATTTTGTATTTTTTGTGTTTCGACATGTAGTACAATTTTTGATGGAAAGAAACATATTTTAATGTTTCAAGATCAAGTCCCAGTGCTTTATGTCTATCAGGCAAATATGCATTTGCCTTTTTCTAAAACAAAAAGTATCTGATTGTGATTAGTGTTTTTTTCTTTTTTTGCAAACCTTAAAGCCAATATAAAAGGAAATGCTCATATATTTCTATAGAAACAGAAGTATAGCTGACATTTTAATTACCTTCCATAAAGTGTCCCTGTAAGTCATAAAAAAATCAAACAAAGTGCTGTTGTATTTAACATTTCAGGCAGTACAATTCATGAATAAGTTGAAGTTCCTAGCTCTTCGTAAGAATTTTGCCTAACAAAACAGTACATTTTTATATAAGACCCTTCTTTAAACATAAAATTAAAGCTCTTCAACTAGCATTCTGCTATTCTGAGGGACAAGAAACATTTTGGTGTAAGGTGACCCAATCACACTGTACCTTTAAGACAGTGACAGACTGTAAGAGCTTATACCTTCCTGCAGATACTGTGATTCATGTTCCAGTTCAATCAAAATTATTCAAAATAGTAGATATATGAACAAGTCCAAGGCATTTTTGGTCTGGCATTTTCCAGAGAAGGAGGAAAGAGGGAAGGAAGAAAAAAGTGCAAGTAAACATCAATCTAACTAAAAAAGTCAAAATCACTTGGATGAAAACTACGTGGGGTGACCTTCAATTCAGCATATAATTCCAATGTCATCAAAGTTCAAGGTTTTTCCTCAACTGCCCTATATAAAAGGAGAACAAATGCTTTCACCTGTATGCATCATGTTGTCATAGGAGGGCCTACAGTCAGTAGATATACCAATAAATTACTGTAATATTCTGCTATTTTTCTCAGTGTATTTTAGTGTACCACAAGAGCAGATGTGTATTTATGATGGCATATATGTATCAATTACATCTTTATGGCATGTGCCTGCTTCCCCAGAATGCTGTCTATCCAATGAGTACTGCTGAGCTGTGTGTGAGAAGCTGAGGTACTGCCCCGTCTCTTCTATGCCAGAAAGCCCTCTGCTTTGGGAAAATAAGGAAACCATCCAAACAGTTGAATAGATTGAACACTGAGGTGGAATATTAAGGAAGATTAGATCTGTTGAGCTTTCTGAATGCCTATGTTGATATAATTCTCTCTGTGCAAATGTGCTCATCTAAAGTTGTTGGTCTAAAATTTGGCATCTAGTTGTTGGATCCCAGAAACCAGGGGTTTTCAAGCTTTCTGTGCTGTCAGGCACTGGCCCCCTGCAGAACACTGCTTTTGACCTGAGGCCTTGAAGACAGCTTCTAAATATAAGTAATGAAGTTAAAATCACTAATGTGTAGTGAATTAAAAGTGTGTGGCTGATGGGTTTTAAATTGGAGGTTTTATAGTAGAGTAATAAGTATAGGACAATATGAAAAATTTTGAGCCTTGTCTCTTTCAGTGTTCATCTTTCTTCTTCCTTCTTATTCATTGGTTTCAAGTGGTAGTTTCTAGCTGGTCAGTCAGTGTCACACTAGGGGGCATAGAAATCTAGTTATTAGGTCAAAAGTATAAATAATACAAATGTTAATTCTCTATTAAACTGTTTAGCTTAAAAAAACCCCCTTGTAACAACTACATCTTTTGCCATTTTTCCTCACTTCTAGCAAGTAGCTAGAAGTGCTGTTGAATGTTCTGTACCTTCTGATAAAATTTAATAAAAAACCAAGCCTGAACACAAGAAAACCAGTTTCTCTCATGTTTTTGTTAATCCTACCTCTAAGTAAAAGCAAACAAAACTAAAACAAACCACTAATGAAGTGGTGCAAAACTCCTGCACCGCTGTTACATCTAGTCTAAGGTGATCCTGCAAAAGATAGAGGATGTATTTGATCTTGTGTAACCTACAGTTATCCCAAGCTCAATTTCATTTTAAGTATGCAAATAAATCCCCTTCAAGAGATTATTTCTATGTGTGTGAAATGGTTGCATATCCCTTGTTTATGTCAGTTTGCATCAGCTCCACTACTGACTAATATTAGGATCTATCTGAGTCCTTGATTTTTTCATTTAAGTATGAGTTGGAAAGCTCTCCAGAAGCTGATTTTGGAGAAAACACAAACTTTTAATGAAAATACCAGAGTGATGGACTGGTTCATTCTGTCCAGGAGAGAGGTGTGGCTTGAGGGGCATGGGGAGATGGTTCTATTGCACCTCACATCATTGCCAGGGCAGGAGTAAGGGGCTCTCACTTCCCTGGAGGAGGGTGTTCACGTGGGGAGAAAACATAACAGGGAAGAGCCAACAGACTATTGTCACATCTTATACCTTTTGTTATTAATTTATTGCTATTACTGTTCATCTTCTTATCTCTTTGCAGTTTCCAAGTAAATTGTTCTTATCTCAACCTATGATCTTTGCCTTTTGTGGTTCCAGATGGGAAGGAGGGGGAAGGAGTGGCAGCATGGTTTTAATGGGACTACTAAACTGAATACCATTTGTAAACCACAAGAAGCAGATATAGTAACATCCAACCAAAAAGATATAAAATCAAACCTTTTCATTTTATTAGAGGTAAAGTAAGCTTATTCCTAGCATCCTTCATTAACTTCCTTATTCATTTCCTGACAAACCTATAAATTGTGTTAGATGTCCATTCAAAAGGTTCTTAGGCATTCCCAATTTAAATGTAGGAGAAGATATAATAAATATGAGTGCCAGATAATAAATGGTGAAGACCAGTAAGAAGGTCATTGTGACTGGAGGTGGCTGTGTGTACATCTGGGAGCTGTTCGAGCACGTTGTTACAGCTGACGTCACTAGATGGCAATGTTACATATCTTACATACATAATGCTTTCCATTAGAATGCAAAGAAAGCGTTCAGTCTCTGAAGAAATGCTACATGGCTGCTACTGCTGTTGAGCAATTGTTTTTGAAAAGTACCCAAGTCTACTGTTTTCCCCACTTTAATTTCTGTATTTGGTAATGAGAAACAAACATGATTTTTCCACTCATATTTCTGGAGAAATGCAGGTTTGACTGCTTTTCAGGGTTGGTTTCATTCCATACATGTGGAGGGCATGAGGGAAGCACACCCAGGCAAATTTCTGCTTAGCTGGATAAACTGGCTCATGAGAATTCAGTTACCATATTGCAGAGGTCCAGTGAGGGTGTCAGAAGCAAGGTACTCTTTCCAAAACACCAGCATCACTTATCTCCTTATCTCTCAACCTGTCATTTACCTGGGAATGAGACCAGATTCCTCCCAGCTGGTTAAGGCAATGCCAGAAACACTATTCCTGCACAATCACTGGTACCATTCTGCCTTTGGTAAACAGAAAATGAAGTACCTCCAGAGAGTGAATCACACCATTGATGGGCGCTCAAAATGTCTTTTTAGCTCTTTGGTTTCACAAAGATTTTCTGAAGAGACTGATCCTAACCAAAGCATTTCACAGAGGTGCACAAGGGCTGTTCTGGGCTATAGTAACTACCTTTGTGCAAAAATTGTTTAATTTTCAAATTAATACTGTTTACCAGACAGACTTTTTAGGGATAAATAGAATAAAGATTGAGAGATTATGGGAACAGGAAGGAATTAAATTCTACAGAAAAAGATGGAAAATCAGGGAGAAATCAAAAAGCTGAAGTAGCCTGAAGTCTGTGAATAAATACAAGAAGCAGAAGGTAAACTGCTGCAGTGAGTCTGGCAATGTTCTGTGTTTGAGCTCTTCCTTTGCTCTAAGCAGTAGAGATTATTTCTTTACTTTAGTCTGCTTTTTTCAAAAGCCACCAGAAAACAGACAGAAAAAAAAAAGTTAAACTGAAAAAGTATATGCATGTGAGTTTTTGGGGAAGGATAGATCATTGAAACCCTCGCATCAGAATTACAACATTCTGAATATCAAGAAGGAATAAATAGAAGCAAATACATTCCATAATAGACTATAATGGAATAAACAGAACTCAACTTCCTTCTAGAGGAATAATGGATGGCTGTGTCTCTTAGCTGAGCTAACCACAAGTCTCATGCAGCTAATACAAATTCAAGGCCATGCTGGACAGGTGTTGGCACCTTTGAGAACACCTTTTACATATATTAGACAGCTGTAGCTTGCTAGCAGATTTTTTCCTTCCAAAGGATTGGATCTGGATCCTGTGACAGCAGAAATCAGACTAGTGCAAAGCCTGAGAGAACTAGAATTCCTTGGAGATGAAAAGGCGGAGAATATTGTTACCTAGATAGATGTAGTATCATGAGCAAAACAACAAGGACATCTGAATGTCATTCCTTCTCTTTCACTATGTGAATCCATAACTTTCTGTGAGTCATTTACCTACTCCTTTTGTTATGTAGTTAGCCTTCACTTAAATTATAAAATTAAACCATTAATCCATTGCTTAGTTCCGTCTAATGTTAAGACCATGATGGGCAATATTTAGATTCTATCTGCCTTGAAATTTAGGATGCCACCAGCCTTACACGATCAAACTGTAAGTTGTTATTCACCTGTTGACTGAGTGTTCACTTAGTGATGCTTTAAAGAAGTAGATTAGTATATTCCAAAATGGACTGCAAATCAGACATAAGAAAATTCACATTTGGAACAACTTAATATTACACTTCGTTTATGTACACCAATGCAGTGACTTCAGTGGCATGTTATATTCAAGGTGTGTTTCTGTCTCTATAATGAAATGAAGACAGGAAACAGAGATGTTTAAAGGACTGATGTAAGATTGTAACCTAATGGTATTGCAGTGGACTACCGAGTTTTGCCCTCATACAGAAGTACATGAATTTAAGGTATATGATAGGTTGTACATGAGCAACCTTGTAAAAAAAGGAGGTCTGACTATACACAAAATTAACAAGAAAACACTGCAACATTTCTATTTAATGCTATAATTTAGTAGGTGCTTGAAATTATTTCAACTGAATTGTAAAACATGGTTTTGGATGTGGAATATTTTAATGATCTCATGATATAAATTAGCCTAGGAGGATTCCTAAAAACTATTGATTTTTATTGCTGTTGTTTTGCATTTTAACTCTCCACTTAATGATTGAAATGAGCTTGTTATAGTGTTAAATAAGCAACAAAGTTCAGTATCTGTTGGACCTTCCATTTGTTCTCTGACTGCTGTTGCTCTAGCACTCTGAAAAGCTCACTGTAATAGCTGAAGTTTTCCATGTGTGTTTTTTCCCCCTCTGTCATACATTTGGAGGTTTACAGGAGAAAAAAAAAAGTTTAAAAGAAGAAGATGGTGAAGTTTAAAATTTTAAAAGTTGAAACACTCAAAGACTAAAAATTGGCAAAGATTGACTGCAAACATTTCAGTTGTTTTAGAAGAACTATGGGTTGTATCTATGCATCTGAACACATGGATAAATATAAATACATAATTTACTATATGCATGTTATTCTAAAAGTCTACTTTTTACAGATTACAATGATCTTTGTGATTCCGAGTAACTGCTTTGGAATGTTGAGAGCAGCAAACTTGATTGTGGCAGCTACCTAGCTGAGCAGGATAATACATGTATTTCTATGTATCCACAGCTAATTACACTTCAACTGCAAACTAGTATAGAGATATATTATTTTAGCAGCAAATCTTACTTTTTGGTCGTTCTACTGTCCTCTCAGAGACTTTTAGGCTCCAGCCCTGCTGTACAGTCCCACTGCTTATGTCTGGCTTGCTGCCAAACACAAATAGTTCTTACAACTACAAGAGCAAAACCTAAACTACAGGGCTAAATTCTTCTTCGGCTCATGTTGTGTGCAAATACACTTAGCTGCATAGATCGTCAGCATCTCTCCTTGTCATGTGAAAAGGGAGTTTCCTCAAAACATTTTGTGTTTGATTATTCTATCAGTGCCCCAGGAAAGCCAAGAACCAGTCTGTCAACGTCCTGTTATGGAGACTCTCCACTGAGAAATCTCCTGGATTGGAGAGCAGGTTGACTGACTTTTTAAGGGACACAGACCAACAGAGTAAGAAATATCCCCTTGTGGCTCTCCACACTTTTATTTGAGTATGTTACCTTCTTCCAGTGACTGCCAGTGCCCTTGAAGGACTCACACTAATAATTTACAGAGTAAATTATTTTTCTTAATGAAATTCTTTATTACTAACAATGTGACAAGTTGAGGTTCAAAGATTGCTAGTGATAGTATCTAACTGCAAAAACATATTCAAAGCAATATACAGACATGCTCTAATCATTAATCATTCCTCATACATGAGTATGAGTCTTACCTAATAGACATCCCTAGCGTGCAGCCTGCCGATAAATCCCAGAAGTTATGATAATCTCTTCTCTAACTTCCCCCCATTCTTAACTTATTTTTATACTATTTCTTTTTCTTTAGGCAGAGCTTGAGTGGGTCTAGTCATGCATCATATTCAGTCAGGGGTAATTGTATCTTGGAGGAGGGTAACTTTCAAATGGAGGCATGCATTTTACATCTGAAGTAACTGGGATGGAGATGTGTATCCATCTTACATCTCATTTTACATCTCATTTTGCCAGATTGGTGCAAAGTTGTTATAATTTATATGATGAAAATTCGTAATTATTTTGGCCCTATGCAAAAAGCCTTTAACAGGTTCAATCTGAAGATTTTTTTCCATTTTTAACTAATGTTTCTCTACTTCGTTTCTTACCAAAAGTCAAACATTGGTATAAATTGACAGATACTTAGATCTGCTTAGGTTTACCAATGTGTACTACTGTATAAATAATCAGTAATAGTCAGAGGTAAATCTTTTCATGCCAAGGAATTGTAATTTGAGAATGAGAAACCTGGTACTGTATGTGGAAATGTTTTGTGTTCTTTTGCTTTGCTTGTTTTCTTTTTTAATAATTTAATTATAAAAACAGACAGTAAGCTGATTCAGTCCTATGGGAAAAATTTGCTCAGACAAAATCTTGCTTATGGAGGAAAAGACTCCAAATCATCCTTTTCATGGGAAAATTACTGGGGAAAGAAAAATTAATGTTGTTCCCCAAGTACACGTATGTTAGAAGAGGCCTAGTGATTGAGCAGTTGTAAAACCATTATTGTGTGCATGGGAGCTCTAGTGAAACATGATGTGCTCTCATGATGTCCAATGCAACAAACAAGGTGGAAGTTCAGGATCTGAATGTATTCTGCTAAAATTAATCTTTTTACCCTTTTCTTCATCATTTAGAACTCTGGCTGCAATGAAGTGACATTTGGTCTCTCTACTTGGCAGCTGTCAACTGCACTGCAGCGTTGAAGATAGCTGTGAGATCACATTGAAAGAGATGCATATAACCAACAATGTACTTGAATCAAACTGCATCTATGGGGAAGTAAACAATCTAAATAAAAAAGTAGAATAAAAATGTTACAGAGGATGTTTACAAAGGATATTAAAAAAGAGATCTTTTTCTTGGATAAGTCAGAAATTTCATTGAAAATTCAAGCTGTCAGATGTAATAAAAGATTTGTATATGTTTCTGGACAAAGACCACAAACATACTATCTTGTCTTGAGTTTCATGGAGTTCACAGGATCATCCCAAGGGGACACATTTTATTGATGGTCTTCAAGGCACATTTCAATTTTCCAGCAGTTGATAGAAGCTAATAGTCCTGAAAACAGAACAGAAAGTGTTATGTCTTACAAATCAATGAAAAACTCTTCCCTGCCCCAAATAACTGGGAACCATATGAGCAAATGAGTAAAGGCTCAAGTTCTTCAAGTGAATGCTTCAGAATCAGAATGCAAAGTTCATTTTATAGAGGCAACTATAACAAAACGTCTTTCTCTTCGGGGATTCCTGCTTGAAGCCAAGGTGATGTCTATTACTTGTTATTGTTCCTTAAGTATTTAATTTTTATATTTTTGTGTGAAGTAATTTTCAGGAATATGATCTGTACTAACCATTGCCATCTGATTTGACATCTCTTACAATGTCAGTTAGATAATGTTATTGTGAAACTTGGAATGGAAATTACTTGGATGACTGGAAGCCACATTAAATTCAATTGGAGTTAAATAGGCTATTAATCAACACTTGGTGACTCTGCAGCCTGAAGTTCTCCTTAGTGAATAGTTTTGAAAAATGTTATGGTGATACAAATAGAAGACATTTCACTATTAAACTAACCTTGATAATACTGGTACGATATTGTTATTGCTATTATTTTTCCAGTATTAGTTCAAGGGTCTTTATAAGCAAGTCATGTAAGGGTATTTCATTCATGGTTCTCAGCCAGATTCTGTCTTTTGATTTTTGTAGAGGCATCCACTACAGGTTTACTTACCTGTAGTTTATAGAAGAGTCTAGGCTTTTATGGATTGTGTGTTTACATTTTCTAATTTACAATGTTCTGTGCTGTTCTATCTAGAGATAACCAATACAGAAAACTGCAGCTAGAGTTTCAGTGAGTTTGAGTTTATAAAGATTTACTTCCTGTATGTTGAGGTGAGCATATTTAAAGATTATTTTAAAATATTTTTGTTGTCTTCAGAAGTTTTACTAGCAATAAAAGTATTTAATAAATTTGTTTCTCTAAGACACCTTTGATTATATTTTATGATCAAGCAACAGAATCCTGGAGTGTCTACAGAAACAATGTGACCCTGTCTGTATAGTAGTATGTAGTTAAAGTCAACTGTTCATGACATAGTCTTGCAACACTTAATTTTTTCACTATTTTATGGGTTGAATTAAATTTGCATTTCACTTCTGCAAATAGGTAATTTAAACATAGATGCTAATAAAAAATTAAAATAAATTATCATTGACTTGAATCTTGGCTTCTAAGTGTATAACATGCAGATTTTATTTGATGGGAGTGAGTTCAGCTCTTTCTTGATGTGCAGACAGCTAATGTTGTCTCAGATTAGCCATTCAGATTCTAGAACACAAACCTCTTTGGATATTTTAGAAAATGTAGTTCTGAGATTTAAAAAGTGGCAATTTTTTTAATGTACTAATTTTTATAGAATGACCTCTGAGTTGAGAATTTCATGAAAATGCTCTGCATTAATAGTGAAAGTAACTCCTCTGATACCTAGTGAAAGGTATTCAACTGAGTGATAGCTGGGGTTTAAAATATTTCTTACACATATAACTATATTCAGGAATATGTATCCAAAGACATTGGAAATCTTACCTACATGAAAACATTCAACTAATATTCTTCCTTTGAAAACAAGTTAATGGATAACTTACTAAAAAAATTCTTATTGAAGATTTGCACATACAAATAAATAAGAATCTCAGATATCTTCATAGTGCTTGAGAAAGACATGCTCTTAGATAAGAATTTGTATATTCCAATCTGAGATTTAACTTGTTAAGAAAATTGAGGTGGGATAAAATTCATGAATGAAAAATTCTGGAAGTCTGGTTCAGCAAATCTCAGTAAAATATAGTAAATTTAGAATGCTGGTCTACTTGGTTTTAGTAGAAGATATGAAAAATCTGATTTCTCTTTTGAAAAGCTTCTGCTAGGCATATATGTATATTTATAATAATATTTCCCTGAATATTAAAAGAACTCAAAAGTATTAAACTGTTTGTGGCCATTCTGACTTCTGTAATAAGATATCCTAAGTATGATAAATATGTGATTTGTATTTATATGTTTTCTCAGTGGGGCCTTGGTTCCTCATTTGAAAGCTCTAGCTGTAAATGAAATGGAAGTATTAAATAGTATATGTTCCTATACTCTATTTTCACAGTTTCATAAACAAAAACATATAATGGTAAAAAAGTCTATTCATCTTGGAAAGTAGTTCAGCTAAAAAACTTTTAAAATTAAATTTTCTACAGTATCATCTAATTAGCATTTTTTCCTTATTGTGTTATTGTTCTATATGTTGAGGAGATTAAAACTCAACTGGAATCAGTGTTTTTAAAAGCTGCTTGGTGTTTCCAGTTATTATTTCTCCCATCACCACCACCCTCCCTGACTCCCAGCAAAGAATAAAAAGTAGTATGCTCAAAGCCTATAAAATTTATTACCTTCTTACTGAAAACCCACCTTTTAAAGGTTTTATTTTGCTTATATGCTTTTAATTTAGGATATGGAAAATTGAGGTTGGTGCAAAAATACCAAAATGTTATTAATTTGGAGTGGGACCTAATTTATGTATTAATACTTATAGATGCTTTCTTATAAATGTCTAAATGTGAGATAGATGGCTTGTACACTCCTTTTGCTTTGCTCCTAGATGCCATAGGTTTCAATTTGGAGAATGAATTGCTGTTGAGGTGAAACTGCTGCTGGTGTTGGCATAATGAAGACTTGTAGAAATGAAAGGAATGTTTAGTTAAAAAATTAAATTTACCTGAATTTATGAAACTCAGTGATAAGCAGAAATTGAAAGTTTAGAAGTATCTGAATCATAATTTACTGGTGAATCTTTAAAATTATAATTACAGTCTGTTTTTGATTTTTTTCTTTTGATTTTGTTCCTACATAATGAGACTTCTATTTTTCCAGGAAGTATTCCTAGAAAACACATTGAAATTTTATTTGGAGCTATTTCTATTTTTCATCAGGTTTCATTTTTCTGTTGCTGTTAGTACATACACTGAAAATGTGACAGCGAGAGTACACAAAAATCATTGTAGTTTATCAGATCAAGCCCCCTCCAAGCAAAGCTACTATTTGGTGCTTTGTTAAAAACAGAGGAAACAAACGAACAAATCCCCAAAAACTATGAGAAATAGGTTAATTATTAAAACATCCATTTTTTGGCAACCAGGAAGTTGTGGATTTATAAAGACAGATTTTCTTCTCTAGGAATCTGTCAAATATTCATTGGTGCTCCTATGGGTCCAGTAGCATCCCACCATTAAAGCAGAAAAAAAATATTGTACTCCATGTCTGTTTTTCTAGAAGGCATCTCAGGATATTAACTTCAGTCAGACATGACAAATTATTTGAAAAAATCCCATAGCATTTATTTGCATTCAGTTCTGAAAGTGTTAGATATTCTTGTAAGTTTCTTGGTTTTACTGAAACCAAGGAAATGAAGGTAAGCAGCTTTCAGAATAAAATGCTCAGTGTATTTTCATTTGAGTAAGTGTCTAAAGGCAAAGCACAAAAAGCTAAGACAACCACTTAACAAGAAAAGATGTCATATTTTGTGAGATCCAATCTAAGCAGAGATGGCACTCTAAAGATTACTTACCTACTCTTTTATTTCTTGCAAAGCACAAAGCAACAATTTTTCTCTACTTCTCTTTCATATTACTGCATTGTATTAATAGACTGTTGTATTATCAACTTCTAAGCAACACTGAGAAAAGATAAATAGAAGAAAATACACTTGGTGATTTAGGAAATTACTCGGAAAAGTAATATGAAAGTGATTGTGAAAAGTCATGCATATGTGTTTTTGTGTATACTAATCTTCATTAAAAAATAATTC
Source organism: Catharus ustulatus (assembly GCF_009819885.2). NCBI lineage: Eukaryota > Metazoa > Chordata > Aves > Passeriformes > Turdidae > Catharus > Catharus ustulatus. The sequence continues at coordinate 34,410,060 of NC_046224.1, forward strand.
CCACTTTTCATTTTGTACTAAAAAGGCAATTTATTTATGATATCTAAATGAGAAAATGATGGTCACATGAATAAAGTATTTTATTGTTATTCTCTTTTACTTGCAAGGGAAAATAATGGTAAAAATATGATTGCCATGAATTGCCAATTTTTATCATAGATGAAACTAGTGATTGCAAGTTGCAAATGCTTTGAGTAAAAAAGTAAATAGGATATTGGCTTTTTATCACTGGTTGGGTGACAGGTGCTTTGAATATTGAAAGACATGCTTTTCTAACTGAAAAATTCCCCCTTTCAGCTCAGCAGCTTCAATCTCTTATTACTGAAATATGATCATGTATGTTTTATTTTATAACTGCTTTCAGCAATTCTCAAGGTCTCCCGAGCAATCTCTGGCTAAGACAATGTAAACCAGTAGAATACAACTGGATATCACTTTTTCATTGACAGTGAATGACAGTGTTAATTACGTGTTACAATCCCAGATTTGGTGTCATCTGTGTTTGCATCACAGTCTGATCTATCAGTCTGCATGCAGGTAAGCATTCCACTCAATTCTGTGTAGGAATAAGCATTACTATTATTATTATTAATATTATTATTATTATTATTATTATTATTATTATTATTTTACCAATAATCTGGCATAATGGCAACCTAGAGTTTGTGAGCAGATATATTCAGTCATGAAAGGCAGGTACACCTTAGAAATTGGTTGTACTTTACACTTTCAGAGTAGAGCAAGAGGGGAAAAGAAATCTTGTCTGAATTCAGTGGGTTTCTCATTGCAAAATAAATCTGAATTATTTTCAGACGGGCAAGAGGATTATGGCAATTTCATATAGAAATAGATTCATAAAGTGGCTCGGGTTAGGGGAGCTTCTTGACAGGCCCTGGTAAAATATTCTATCTCCTTCTTAAAAGCTCAATTGTATATTGAAAACTTAATCTAAGGTCCCTCTGGAGCCCTCTCTTCTCAGGTTCAACAACCTCAATTCAACCTTTCTTTATAGGAGAATAGGAGAATATAGGAGAATAGCTCCAGCCTTCTCTGGATCTGCTCTAGCAGGTTCATTCATGTCTTTCAGGCACTTTGGATCCCAGAACTGGATGCTGTACTCCTGGCGAGGTCTTGCAAGAGTGGAGTAGATGGGGAAAATCACACAGCTGGACACAGGTCTGACGTGGTTGATTTTCTGTTCTGAAGGTGCCCATTGCCAGCTCGTGTCCAAATTTTCCTACACCAGTCTGCCCAAGTCCTTCTCCTTGGGGTTGTTCTCAACCCATTAATCCCCTAGTCTGTAATGACACTGGGGATTGCCCTGACTCCACTGCAGGATCTTGCACTTGGCCTTGTAGAAGTTCCATCCCTCAAGGCTGCCAAGGTCCTCCTGGCTGGCAACCCTTCCCTCAAGAACACCAACCTCAAGAGTACCTTTCAGCTTTGTGTCATCTGCAAACTTGACTCAGTCCCATTACCTATGTTACAGATGAAGATATTAAATAATATTGATCCTAGTGTGGATCCTTGAGGGACACCACTCATTACTGATTTCAACTTGGACATTGAGCCACCGACTATAACTCTTTGGGCACAAGTTGATTCCTTATTCATTTAAAAGTCCATCCCTCAAACCCATTTCTCTCCAGTTTAGTAGCTGGGATGCTGTCGGGGACCATATAAAAAAAATTGCAGAAATGAAGGTAGATGATATTTGTAATTCTTCCTTTTTCTACTGATGCAACCACTTTGTTGTAGAAGGCCCTTAGGTTAGTCATGCCAGTGTCATGTCCATGGTAGCGAAACATGAACATACAGATTTTGATGTCATTAAAATATGAGCTGGATGGCTTAAAAAAACAGTAAGTGGGAGGAAACATGAGTGATTTCTAAAATTTAAGCTTACTTCACATCTGTTTATAAATCTACTGTCTTTGTAACTTCAAGAGACAAAGCCAATGAGACAGAGAATTTAAGTGCATTGAATAGCAGGTACTAATTGATTAGAAAGCTGTTTTTGAGCATATGGGCCTTGTCTTTGTTTCTGAGCATATGAAAAAATATTTTATGGTGCTGCATAAGTAAATAGGAAGCAAATTGTTAAGGACATTGTGATGAATTTGGAAGACAAGACACAGTCTTTGTCTTACCCTGTTGTTTTGTTGTTACCATATTGCTCTACTTCACTTAAGCTGCCACTTAATAAGATGAATGGTCACATGGTGGTTGTTTGGGAGGTTGAGATCAGTCCAATGCCTTGAGAATATGAAACCTTCTAGTCTTCAAGGTATTGTTCTGTAAGTCAAGTAATATAAAGATCCTAGAAGTATTCTAGAACAGGCTTCTCACTTTTGTTGCCAAACAAAGCAAAGTAATGATGTGGAAGGGTCCACTTTTGGTCTCATTTGTGTTTACTAAGTATGATTTAAGCCCATGACACCTAAAAATAACATTTGTACATCTAAAAGTATTTGCAATGTATTCTGCCATCCCTAATAGTTTGGGGTTTTTTTTTAGTTTGTTTGGCTTATCTCTGCAATTAGGGGTTGATGCTGCTAATACTGCTATTACTACATCTTCTAATACTACAATTAGTAAACTTTGAGTTTTTGCCCACAGTTTACTAATTGAGAAGAGAAAAAATTTGGAGGTTTTCAGTTTAAAAACAGCTATCAACACTTGCCTTCTGCTTGTTAGCAGGTGTGTGTAAATTCCAGTGATAACATTTTATTTGTCACAGGATTCAGAATCTAAACCCTTTACGACTAATCACCCAATTCAGTCATTAAATATGAATTACTTAGATGTGAAAGAGATTAGCAGAACTAAATCAACATGAAAGGGCATCTTATTGATTTCAAACTGCAGGATCAATTATTCAAATATTGCTTTCATGAAAATCAATGATGGGCTTTTTTTCTGACTCTAGATGGAAATTGAAGCCCATATTGTAACTATTCCATTTTTCTGTAGATTTGCTTTTGTGGACGTCACAGTTTTGTAATTGCAGAATCTTTGTTCCATATTTTTTATTATACATTAATTATTAATTTTCAGCTCTCAGAAGGGCATAACAAAACTAATTGTGGCATTATAAACTAGATAAAAAAGGACAGCTATTGCAAGTGTGTCTTCTTTTATTATCAGAAAGTTGTTGTGAGCCATCTGGGATACAGTCCAAAATTTCTTTTTCCCAATTATAATGAAAGCTTATATAGTATGTTACACCTCATATTTATTGGTAATCTTTATTATGAGAATAAGGAGGTACAATTTTAGTAAGTGTTAGGGAATACAAAAGACAGTGGTCTAATATGTCTATTAGTGGGTTTAGCTGTTCACACATATAATAATTCAGTATTCCACAGCCATAAACAGGTAAACTTACTTTGAAAATTTCATGAGATATTGATTTTATTTCTTTGACAAAAGATGAAATGAGAACACAGCATGTCATAAGAGTAATCTGTCCTTGTGACAATGATTGCAACACAAACAGAAATCTAAACTTTAGGTCCACACCATTTTCTAAAGACAAGAATATTCTGGTTTCACTGCTTTTTGTTCTTTACTTTCCCCTTTTATATAAAATCTTGTGTTGCAGCAAGCCAGTTTTGTTCTTGAGTCATCTAGGTGAGTCAGTTTCAGACAGGGGGGATCCAAATGTGCTATGAGATAATCTGACCCTGTTTTTCTTACTGAATATGTTGAATAGGTTGCTTAGTCTCTCTGATTCTCTCCTTGTTCAATGTTTCCAGTGAAGCATCATCCTAACCACCATAATGAAATTAGACTGAATATAAATGGATATAGTTAGCATTTATATAGGCATGCATATATATGTAAATATATATTATTTATTCTTCTGTTTTATCTTTCATGTACTGCTTGCTTTCTCCATTTGGTGCCTTCTCTGGATAAGTATACAGCACCTTATGAGTGATAGCACACTTCAAATAGGCAATGGTAATAACGCTTTTTACTTTAAAATTGTGGATTTTCAGTTCTTTGGAGTTTTTAAATTTATAGCCAAAGATGGGTTTTTCCTTATTTTCAGATTTTGATGTTCACTGACTCTTGCAGAGGTGTGGATCTGGCATCTGTTCTGGATCTGTTGAAGTAACAGAATAGAGGGGTAAAAAAGGATATTTTTTCATAGATATTTCCCTTAGTATACTTTGATGTATAAGATGTTCATGGCTTCTTTTTTTAGTAGTGCTTTCTGTTGGATTGTCCTTTCCTCTCTCTTTCTACACAAACAATATGCCCAGCACAAGTTACAGCTGAACAAGAAGCAGGACTATTGTCAAATTTTCAGTGATTATATGACACATTCCCTTAGTAGCTACTCTGTGAAAAAGACAGATCAAGTGTTGTGAAACTCTAATGATAAACCCATAAACAAACTCTGCAATCAAAAGAAGACATGGATTAATGTGAAACAGGGCAAAGAAAGCACTGCAGTCAGTCTTTATGATACTTCATATTAACTAGGCTGATAATTTGCTATGAATTCTCACAGTTTCCTGTTACAAAAATCTTGTGCTGTCAACATTCTACTTACATTGCTTTCGTTACTTAGCCTTGAGGGAAAACCCTCACTTATCTCAGGACACCGTATTGATTTTTCCTTGAGTTTCAAACTATTTTTTTCCTTATTAACATTTGATTCAGTTGTTGTTATGATTACAATATATAGGGTCAAGGATCTTTGGAACTTTACATAGAAATTTTGTTTAAGTCAGAAAATAAAATCTTGGTTTTATAGCCAGGAATTTTAAGAGTAGCCTGATTAATAAAAATAAAAATAAAAAAAAATAAAAAACAAAATTAAAAACAAAAGAAGAAGTATTTTCTCATTCCCTCATTCCTTTCCAGAAAAAAATTTCTCATGAGGAGACCATAGCTGGAGTTCTGTGTCCAATCTGGGGCTCCCTAGTATGACAGGGACATTAATATATTAGAAACCAGCACAGGGCTATGAAGACTAAATAAATTGCAGCATTTGAGCTATGTAAAGAGGATGAGAGAGTTGGGACTGTTCAACCTGGAAAAGAGAATACTCAGAAGGATCTCTGACAGTCTTGGGAAAGAAGCAAAGAAGACAGAGAAAGACTCTTTGTGGTGCCTTGTGAAACACCAAGAGGCAGTGCCAAACTGAAATGCAGGAAATTTCACTCAAATACAAAGTAAAAGTTTTTTATTGTGAAGGTTATGGTACTTGAATTATATCCTTTATGGACATCCACCTGAGTAACCTGCTGTGATGACAATATTTCAAAGAGTAATGTTGGACTAGATGATCTGCTGAGGTCCTTTACAACAGGTCAGTCATTCTGCAGTTATGCTGAAGGGCTTCTAAATTGTTTTCTGCAGATTAAGTAAGGTCACTTAATAAATTTAAAACATTCCACCTTGTCGTATTGATTCCCTTTCTTATTTTCATTAAATATTATGTATACCCCTCCCGTTCTCTTTTAAAAGTAAAGTAGGAGATCATTAAGTAATTTTTTGAAAGAAAGTTCAGAAACACAATTAAAATGCTTTCATATAGCCCAAGAAATTTACCAATAATGACTAAAAATATGTAGTAACACATAATATGTAATACCATTTTTAATATGCTCATTTTACAAATAAAAATTTTGAATTGGATAGACTTCCGTTTTAAATGAGTCTGTGTCATATCAATTCGTCATGTATTCACCCTATTACTCAAAACAGAAAATCAAGAAAATCTGTTTGATTTACTAGTTCATGTGGTAAACAAGACTATGGTCCTTAACTTACATTCCATTTTAAAATATCCAGTTATTGTTTCAGTTTAAATGGATGCTAATTATCTTCCTAGAGCATATAGTCCTTCTAAAGGCTGCAATTTTCAATAGGATTTTCAGATTTCATTTGGATGTTGGACACCTAAGTCATTTAAGTACTGAAAAAATACAGTCTTTTGTTTCCTTGTACATTATTGAAACATATTTGATGTTTAAAAAGCTTTTCATCTCCTACTAAGTAGTCTTACTTCAAATGTCAAGCTCCTAATGTGAATTAAGTATGTTTCTATTAATTCAGGATGCAGTAGAATAGTGAGTTGAAATAATGAGATTAAAGAAAATTACTAAAATATATTCTGCTGCAAAACCCCCTTATTTATTAGTATTTATCATACGTACAAAACACATAGGTTTAGGAAATGGACTTCTAAGTTTGGAGTGTGTTGTCATCTTTTAAGGGAGGATTAAAATATAAATGGTATGGAGGACTGAAACATTTACCTCTGTTATACATGAAGATAGAATTTTATGACCAAGTGCTGGTGGAACTTTTAGAAGGATTAAATATGTGGAAAAAAAAAAGCAAAAGAAGTGGGAAGAACTGGAGAGCAAACTGGGAAGTTTGTTTAACACTCTTTTTTATATGTGAGTGTCAATCATGTTTCTGTCACAAGAAGACATTTAGGGAGTGATGTTGCAGCATACAAAGGCAACAAGAACCCTCTGTCTAGAGAAGGATTTTACAAATTTATATATTACTGTGATCAATGTCTTAAAATTTAATTTTTAATTTCTTTTTTTTTTTTTTTTTTTAGTATGTGAGTTAACCAAATTTGCTGGTTATTCCAGTTATTCCGATTTCTTCAAGGCTGGGTTATGCTAATAAGGTGCAATTCTGAATAACAAAGCACAAGGATAATAAAGGACTTAAAATGAGTTTTAAACTTTATATTTGTATTGTTCTGATCTGTTTCTTACTGTTGCCAGATTTTAAAACAAACAAAGATAAACAGCTAGAATATTGATTCTGGCTTTTCAAGATGCAGTAAAGCAAGAGGAAGCGGTGATTCTGGGAAAAAGGCCGTGTTATACATGTCATCCTTTTACACTTGCAATCAGAATGCCCATGCAGAGGAATTGTGAGATTAAATTAAGCATTGGACTTGTCATTTTTGTTAGTATTCTAAAAAGGAATTGGAAACATTAGTAAATAATAAAACTCTAGTGTAGAAGGTGCTGTCACCAAGTAACAATAAATACTGCATTAACATCTCGCATTGGAGTCTCCTATTTGGAGTGTTAAAGAGGTTAAATATAGCAATTTACATCATATTATTAGGCATAATACTGAACAAGCATTTGGATGTTATATAGCAATTTGGAGCAATTTGTTGACAATTATTAAAATAAAAGAAAATGAACACATTACATTTTCCTTGGTTAAACTATTAATGCTACTTGCTGATGCCTTTCCTTTTCCTTCAGGTCACGGACAGTACTTCTTATAGTGTTAAGTGTGTATCATTTTTATTCTATTTCAATTACATTCGATTAATATATTTATTGAGGATTAACTTTTCTTAGCATTAAAATTCAGAGTCGGACGTAGCTGTTGCCTGCTCAGTTCAGTAATGCTCAGTTCAGGAACGCTGGCATTTCCTATTAATGTAAGGAGCTTAGGCACCCAGTGTGGCTTAAATATAACAGCACTTCTGAAGTGCAAGACAAAAATTCTCTAAAATAATTCTAACCTCTCATGTGTTTGAAGAACCATACAGTCTTTCTGCATATGAATGTGACTGTGGTACTAAATGGTACTAAATGGTACTAAATGGTACTAAAGTGCTGGCACTGTGCAACCCAGCTGAGCTGGCTTTCATAGCACCTTAAAAAGACCTGAATTTATTTGAAATTCATAAATATGGAATGTTGTGACTGTGAAATCAGACTCCTCGTTCAGGAAGCTTACTTGAGTCTACCTACACTACTGGGTTCCATGCAAAGGGTGTACATATGCTTCCTGGGTTTCGGCTCATGTTAAAATAATGATTATTTTTTGCATTCATTATTAATACTTGTGAAAAATACATGACCATTAGAACAGTTTTTAGATCCCAGAATGATCCTTCACAATTTGTGTTGAGCTCTTTAATTTTCTTTTTATTCCCATTCTCAAATCTTGTATTTTTGGCTGAACACTCTTTCATAGAAAATGTACTAAAACTGAAGCCTCTGTAAGGTGTTCAGGATAGTCTGTTGAGAAGGAAGCTTTTGAAACCATTTAGACTTAGAAAAAAGAAATCCATTCAAATTTCTCATTTCTGAGAGGAATTAAGCACTTGCATATCCTATAAATATCCAACCAATTGCAAGTTGGATAAATGTTTTTTATAAAGGTTCTGCTTTGAAACTAAATGTTTGAGCGAGTGAAGGTAATTTCAAATCAGTTTGAGGTAAGTAAAATCCCTAAAATTTTAACACAACCCTCTTTTAATCTCTTCCCATGCATTATTGTTCGCTTTTTTTTTGGTTTCTTTTAAATTTTTTTTCTTCTTTTGTTTAGGCATGTTCATTATCCATTCATCATTTTCCTAGGCAACTTCACTGTGGAAATAATATGAGCATCTCAGGACTAAATTGGAGTCTGGCACCATAAAACGGCATTTTCTGTTGTTTCATGGATGCTAAAAGCTCAATGTAATTTGAACTTACATGCTGACCCAAAATGTTTGTCATGTCCACAAGCTAAGAAAAATATACGTGTTCATATTGACAATATCGAACTCAATCAATTTGCCAAATGTCTAGCTATGTTTCTAAAACAAAGCTTAGAAACATTAGAATGGCAGAGAGAAACATAGATTTCTCATAGATTTTTATTTATATATTTATATAAATTTAATATATTTAACACAGAGGTTTCTCATAGATTTTTATTTTCCATTTTAAGGCATGACCTTATTCCTTTTGCTGTCAGTGGAAACACTGACTGTTCTATTGCAGAAGTGATTATCTCAACCATACAATTGTAAACCAAATGGGAACTGTTTTGAGACCTTAAGATATGCATGAATGTAGGCATTTAAATAAGAGGGAGTAGAATAATTTTTTTTGCTTGCATTAACTGCATTTAGTATATCTGTCATAGGTGGTTAGTTCCTCTATTTTGTGTAGCAGTGACTTGAAAGGTCTTCTAAAATATCTTAATATTTTTGCATGCATCTGTGTTCCAATATGTATATGTTTAATTGAAATTTTCCCTAAGACTTACAAAAACATACGGTAAAATTTGCAAGACCTAATGATTTTGGTAAGAGTTACAGTAATTTCACGAATACAAGCCGCACCAATTTGACCAAAATTTTGGTGGAAACCCGGAAGTGCGGCCAATATTCCGGGGCGGCTAATACATGAACAAAATTCTAAAAGCTGCCAACACGGAAGTGAGAGCCCGCGGCAGCCCCAAGCCAAGCTGGAGCCCGGCCGGCCCCGGCAGAGGTGGGAAAGCCTGGCAGAGGCGGGGCCAGCAGTGTGGGGGGCGGGCGGCAGAGCCTGAGCCAACAGGGCGGGGCAGGGGGGGCGGCAGAGCCCGGGCCAGCAGGGCGGGGGAGCCTGGGAGAACTGGGGCTAGCAGTGCAGGGGAGCATGGCAGAAGCAGGAAGGCCGGCGGGTGGGGCTGCCTGGCAGCGGGGGAAGCCCAGCAGAATCGGGGCCAGCAGCGTGGGGGAGCCCGGCGGTGCGGGGGCCTGCAGTGCCGGTCAGGGCGAGGAAACGCGGCGGCAGTGCAGATGAGAGGGGGCGGCCGGCGAGCCTGCCAGCGGCGGCAGTGCCTGGCCCGCTGGCAGGGCGACTACGTTAACGCAGCGGCGATGCGGCCGGCATGCCTGCCAGCGGCAGCAGTGCCTGGCCCGCCGGCAGGGCGACTATGTTAACGCAGCGGCGACGCGGCCGGCATGCCTGCCAGCGGCGGCAGTGCCTGGCCCGCCGGCAGGGCGACTACGTTAACGCAGCGGCGACGCGGCCGGCATACCTGCCAGCGGCGGCAGTGCCTGGCCCGCCGGCAGGGCGACTACGTGAACGCAGCGGCGACGCGGCCGGCATGCCTGCCAGCGGCGGCAGTGCCTGGCCCGCCGGCAGGGCGAGTACGTGAACGCAGCGGCGACGCGGCCGGCATGCCTGCCAGCGGCGGCAGTGCCTGGCCCGCCGGCAGGGCGACTACGTGAACGCAGCGGCGACGCGGCCGGCATGCCTGCCAGCGGCGGCAGTGCCTGGCCCGCCGGCAGGGCGACTACGTGAACGCAGCGGCGACGCGGCCGGCATGCCTGCCAGCGGCGGCAGTGCCTGGCCCGCCGGCAGGGCGACTACGTGAACGCAGCGGCGACGCGGCCGGCATGCCTGCCAGCGGCGGCAGTGGCTGGCCCGCCGGCAGGGCGAGTACGTAAACGCAGCGGCGGGGCGGTGCTGACGGGAGAGGGGGGCCAGTGAGCCTGGCGGCGGCTGCAGCACCACCCGGCCGGCCCCGTCAGCAACCATGAGCGGGCTGAGCCTGCCTGGCCCCGCCCCGAGCCAGTAAAGCCCGCTATGCCGCGATCCTGTTACTAATTGGCCAATTTGTGAAAGCTGCGCACGGATTCTCGCGACGAACGAAAGTGCGGCTAATATTCGGGGTGCGGCTTATCTATTGACAAAGACAGCAACATTGTAGAGGCACCGGGGGTGCGGCTTATAATCCGTGCGGCTTGTATTCGTGAAACTACTGTAATTTCAGACCTATCTTTGGAAAAAGTTGTCCTACCACAGGTGAAAATTTTCTTTAGGGAAAATAACTTTATTGTGCCTGTAACACAAGATCCTTAATGTCTAGTTATCTTTCAGCTACTATTAGCACAGCCATTCTATGCATATATTATTGAAAAATTACATGTCAAAGTTTATAGAAAAATGAGTAAAGGAAAGCTGTCATTATTTCTTTCCTAGTCTGAAACATCAGCGTCATAAGTATATTAATGAGTAGCAGTCTGAAGGTAAAATTTTCCCACTAAACACCTTCTTTGCTCTTTTACATATGCATAAAAAAGAGTGCTTACAAATGTCCATCAGAGTGACACTTGGAGTTTCAGACTACATTGCAAAGTTTGTTTTCTGTCTTTAGCATTAACTCAAGAGTTGAATAGATAAATTTGAAAGGACTATTGATGTGCTCATTATTTAATGTATTTTATATTTAACATACCTCAACCAGACATAAGAAATTGCCTTAACTTGCTATTGCTTAACCTGAGTAGCACACTTATCACAATGGTATTTTCAGAAATGAATGCACAGCTTTTTCAGGACATGCTTCAGTGAATCTTCTGGTGGCACAAACTCCATGGCATTATTTGACTGTTAGGAACACCCCAAAACTAATCAATGCACACAGAAACTTGTAAATTAGAAATCAGATAGAATTATTGAGATAAACAGTCCTATGTTAATTTTCTTTTTTTTTTTTT